>NC_134787.1:59419250-59454250 GCF_046742065.1 Oratosquilla oratoria
CGATCTAACAGATGCTCGTAGGCTCCGGTTCGTAGCATACAGTGCCAACTTGTCTCAATCTATGATAAAAAGTTGCGATGGGGGATAAGTGAGAAAAATAAGAAGAAAACATTTATCATCCATAATTCTTAGCTGTGTTGGAAACGGCTTCGTCTCTGATCCATTTTTTTTTTTTTTTTCGCTCGCGCCTATGTGAGTGAGTAGCGGGTGACGTAATTTGCGCTCTATGCAAGCCGATAGAATAGATATTTTTTTTCCTTTTGCTGCCAGTGTGGATGGTATTTTCGCTGTGAGTCTTCTGGAAAAGGCTTTCTTTTTTATTAAAGTTTACTCACGGGAAAAGAAAGATAACTGGAGGTTATATGCGTGGAACCCCCCCCCCCCCAAAAAAAAAAAAAAAGCGTCGAACTCGTCTACAAATCCCACAAATATAAAGGGATCATCTCCCATACTCTTCTTTCAATTGATTGAGGTTTATTGAATTTTGGAAGAGAAAATTGTCACTTTTATGTTTCGCAAAAGATCGGAAAGGCGCCACCAAGATTTTGATTATCGAAATTTTCATGAATTATGACGTTTTTTTTTCGTAATACTGTCGAGGCTGGTGTGCACGCGCGTGGGTTGAATTTATGTTTTTCTTATATCTGGTCACATGGGGTTTGTGCTTATGCGTATCTAGTATCAGTTTTCCGCTACTGTATAAATTGACACTTTTGATAACTGTTATCGAAAACAGACCTTGAAAATATTTTGTTTTGATTGTATGTCAGGAGGTGCCAAGATAAGAGGGAGGGAAGAGGGTGGAGGGGAGTGGAGTGTGATAGGGATGGAATGGTTGGGAGTGGTAGTATGCCTTTGTTTTTTTGGCTACCTCTCTTATAAAAGGGAAAAAAGCCTTTGGTGTATGTATGTATGTATGATTATATGTATGAATAGCCCCTTATTGGGTATTGATTGCAATGATGTTAAGAAGGCATGATTTTAGGGAAATCGGTAGTTAGCAAAGATTAAGACACAAATACTTTTTTCATAATTTGAAACTAATCTTTACTCAAAGAGGAATGAGTAGAATGTAGCTTTACTATTCCAACTTACCCAAGGCAATAGGCGAGATGGAGGGATGACCCGTCATCCAGGAGGAGCCAAGAAAAGAGGGAGGGAGGGAGAGTGGGAGTAGAGTGGTTGGGGATGAAGTAGTTGGGAGTGGAATTATGCCTACGATTTCGGTTACCTCCTTTGTAAAGGGGAAAAAGCCATTGTTATATGTATGTATGTAATATATGTATGTAATGTATGTATGTATGTAATGTACGTATGTAATGTATGTATGTATGTATGTATGTATGTATGTATGTAGATACTATTCCAACTGTGTGCTACCTATGTTGAATCAGTTCCTTGCCATCTCGGCAATTCCACCTCTTGATTTTTCCTTGGTATAAGCATATGACAAGAATAATGATGCTTATATAACGGGCGTGTGGTAGTGCGTGTATATATGTATATATACAAGATATATATATATACACGCCCCAAAAATGTAATATCAGACCACCACCAACAATATATAAACACAATCATTCGATCAGATATTCACAGTCTAGCCACTGATGAAGCACTAAGTAGTGTGAAAACGCGTTCTGGCCAGTTTCTCACTTTGGTAAAGCCATGCCCAAAGTAACTGACAAAATAATGTCATATGGTGACATTATAAGACAACTTCCCGTGGAAGGGAAAAAGATTCTCAGAGAAAGAGAAAAGGCAGATAAAAAACTCTGCAATAATAATCTTGCCATTAAGTTTAACCATATATGTGTGTGTGTGTGTGTGTGTGTGTGCGCGCGTACATACACACACGGATTGATCAGAACTTGTTGCTGAAGTTTGCTGACTAACATGCACGAGATATAGGGTAGTATCTGAAAGCATTAAAGCTATGCAATAGACTAGATGTTTAGATAATGGAAATTTATTTAATTCAACAACGCATTACTTACTGAAAAATATTCAATACATAAAGCTTCGACAAGACCTGGCCAGTGCTTAGTTCGGGAGCCAGAGGACAGAATTATGAGGCTTAATAAACAAATGGGAGACTTGAAGGTTTGAGATCAACCAAAGTATCCTTTTAGAAGACTTTGTGCTGTTGAATTGAGAAGAATGAACTATTTTCAAGAAACTTGTAGAATTACTCATAACATTATTCTTCAGAATAAGTCCTGCAGTCAGTGTTTATAAAAAAAGAAAAACGGTGTCAGCAAGAACGTAATTTGAAAGGAAAAGAAACACAGATCTTTGGAATCTTACGGAAACTCGGTTGTTCGATAGCCTAATGGATATTACAAAACCGCTGAAATATATCGCTGAAGATCCGACAAAATCTATACCAGGCTTTGCTCAGGAAAAAAGGAAAAAATCGCTATGGAAATCCTCACCCTTCGAGGTTTAGGAAGACACATTTATAAAGGGTTATTAAGCACTGATGGCTGAAAAAAGTGACTGAAGAAAGGGGTTAGTGGGTACCACACTCCGTTTAATGAAAATGGACTAAATGATGGCTGGGATAAGAGCCTTGTGGAGAAGTAAATAATGATAATGGCTGGGAAATAATGGCCAGGAAGTAGAAGCGAGAAGTATCGTTTTTAGGTTTGGTGTGAATGTCATCTGCTGAGGGATACGATACTGAAAGATACGTTTTGATTAAATTAGAAATATCATTCGTAATATTAAGTTTTATTCAATACCCGTTTTGAAATGCACGGGAGTTGGTAAGGGAACGTAATACTAGATTGTCATACAAAGAAATAAATATTTTATCTCATTGATTGATGATTATTTAATATAGATGAATCAGAAAGGAATTTTCATTAGAAACCATATTAGCTCTTTGATGTCTTGAATATTCAAGTGAAGGTATGTGTGATATCTTTAACAAGAATATCTTTTCCGTATATTGTGTTTCATTGTGACAAGTGAAAACAAGCTCCACTGCTTATTATGAAGTAAAGACGGCCTGGCTGGCTCAACGCTATCGTCTTTGCTTCATAATAAGCAGTTGCTAAGGCACAGGTTCGAGTCCTTACGGTGAAGCTCATTTAAATTTTCCGTATGTGGAAACGAAGCACCTCAAAATGAGGTCTTGTTTGACTCGAGTGATTCGTTGAGTGAAAAAAATATCTTTGTTTATATGATCAAAGAAGAGAATGGAGTAGAATAATTCAATATTAATGAAATACCAGTGTCTGGCGTTTGTCATCCATTAACTGAAATTTTTATTGAGTTCGAAATTATTAGAAATGTATATTAATCACAATCGAGGAAGTACCGAGGGAGTGAAAATTAGCAAACGCTGGTTCTGTTTTGATAAAAAGGCTCAAGGTAAAATCCACATAACTACGGGCCTAACTACAGACTTAACATCAATAATAGAAGGGCAGTGGACAAGATGCAGAGACGACCCGTCATCCAGGAGGTGCCAAGATGAGAGGGAGGGAGGTGGGTAGAGGGGAGTGGAGTATGTAGGGGATGGAATGGGTGGGAGTGGTTTCTATGCCTTTGTCTTTTGGCTACCTCCCGTGTAAGGGGGAAAAAGCCTTTGGTACATGTATGTATGTACCATGGAGCATCACATGGAATGCAGCTGTCGAATATATTGCATCCGCCATAGTTTCAAAACGTAAACATTCTTGCGTAGCTAATTAATTCAAATATTGTTATATAGTCATCTGAAAAAAAAAACTCGAAGGACGTTAGCTATATAATAAACGAAAGTGTAACCGTTCTTATACATCATAAAAAGTATTTTACGGGCAAATCAAAGCAAACTAAAAAGACACTAAGTCAGGTTGTAATTAAAGGAATCATTGGGTTTGCCTTACGCGATGAGTCACACTTATTATAGACGGAGTAAAATCCACTTCCGGTTTGAAATGAAACGATATACCTAAACTTACAGAAGTAGCAGGTATAGAGAATGCAATGACGGGCTCAGAATATGAAATAAGTTTAACGAAATGGAATGGGTATGTAACGCCTATAACTTTGCAATGACAGTTTCCATTACAGACACGCAAAACTGCGATTGAAAACCAGAATCCATGTAAGACAGAGAGGGAGCCATTTGAAGTAGAGGGGATTATATGAGATGTTTTAACCTTTAATAGCAACGTGTTTCTTAGAATATATTCAATAGGATGACATCAAAGGGCTGTGATCAGTTTCAACAAATGGCTTCCGTTTCTAAGGCGATGGTAAGTTTCGTGTAGAGCGAAGTGAGTAATGAAACACGTTGAGATGGCTTTACCAATTTCTTACAGTAGAAATTAACGAGTCGTTGTAGTGTATCGTTTAAGTGCTCTCTCTGAGTGAATTAAAGTCAATAGACTTTTCAATGGATTTATCCTTTCCAGTGACCATACAATTAGCAAGGTTATTTTTGCCTGATTCTGCATTAACCCATTCAACTCCGATGACAAGATGTCTTGTCATTTGGTCAAATAAAACAAAAAATCATAATAAAACAAAATGTTTGATGATCAAACAGCACCAGAAAAATATGACGTCATCAGTCCTCCTCGAGGAGGACTGATGATGTCATATTTTTCTGGTGCTGTTTGATCATCAAACATTTTGTTGTTTTATTATGATTTTTTGTTTTATTTGACCAAATGACAAGACATCTTGTCATCGGAGTTGAATGGATTAAACCTGTGTTTTGATATTTTAAGCCATTGTATCTGGCCGGATTGCAGTCTGTGTTAAATTCAGATAATTTCAAATAGTTTTAGAATCTTGTAAGGATTGTTTGAGGTTTCCGCATTTTAAGAGATTATATCAAGACGATTAACCCATTAAACTTCGATGACAAGATTCTTGTCATTTGGTCAAATAAAAAAAAAAAATCATAAAACACAAAGATGTTTGATCAAACACCAGCAAAATATGACGTCAGTGACGTCATATTTTTCTGATGTTTGATCAAACATTTTGGTGTTTTGATTTTTTGTTTTATTTGACCAAATGACAAGACATCTTGTCATCGGAGTTTAATGGGTTAAGTGATCTTTGTACAATTGAATTAACGACAAAGAACTCAATTGCGATGAAGAATAACGCTAAAATGCCTTGACAAGGACACCAGATTGACATATGAAAAATAGACGAATAAATAAATAGATAACGCATGATTTAGGGATTACAAGATTCCAAAGATTTTTACAATAAGACAGTTTAAAATAAAAAAGAAGAAGAAAAGCAATTACGTATTTAGGTCTTACCAGGAATGAACACTAGACTGAATTAAAGAGTTCAAAGTTGAGAATGAATGAACACGTGGTGTAGAGGTGTGAAGAAGAAGAAGAAGAAGGAGAAGAAGAAGGAGAAAAAGAAGAAGAAGAAGAAGAAGAAAATGGGCTTACCCTTTCATGTCACAAAGAAATGTGTGACGTCATATGCTAACATCGTCTATCTACTGGGTGTATACTTGTATACTTGTATACTTGTATGCACCCAGGGCATCTTTCACCTTATAAAGGAGGTCGTCAGCCAAGGCATCCATCATCTCCCACTCATTCCACTCTCATCCACCATCCATTGCTTCCCTCTTATCATAGCTCTTCGTGGATGAAGGGTCATCCCTACCTCTTGCCCTTGCCATGATCAGAAGCCGTGCAGCAAGACATAGCACATCTACAGCAGGGCCACTTCATTCACACGGCAACCCTTCCTCCTCGTCCCCTCACGAAGATAATAGAGAAGACGAGGAGAAATCCCTTCGTCAAAATATTGTTCAAACAATACTATTCTCCAATCACACCTATCCCCTGCCTTCTCCTCTCCCTGCTCAACAGACATTCCCCTCTTGCTCAAAGCCCCTTTCACCCCATCCACACATCTCATTTTCGGTCGTCCCCTTAGGTTCATTCCATCCACCTGTGTTTTCCACACTCTTTTTGGTAGGTCTGTGAAAAACTAACCCTTGAACAAGGACACTGAGAACAGCAGTTGTGTTGTTAGACAGAAAGCGTCAAGAGGTGAGGTCACAGACGTTTGTGTTGAACTGGCGGTTATCACTTGAAATTGATAAACACCATTCATCCAAGGACGACTGTTTGCCTCTTTTAAAATCAAGCTAACGAACAATTGGAATTTTAGAACGAACGCTTGACTTTTTCAACTCCAAGCGTTCAGTTTTTATAATAGTTTTATTTTATCAAAGGGGTCGGCGCTGATGGTGTGTGTGTGTGTGTGTGTGTGTGTGTGTGTGTGTGTGTGTGTGTGTGTGTGTGTGTCTGTGTATGTGCATTCATTTGTAGTTACGTACATATATATATATATATATATATACTCGTTTATATGTATTTCATTCATTTACATTATTATAATTTTTATTTGTTCATCTATTTATTCTATTGCTTATTTATTTATCATTATGATTTTTTTTCGCGTCCGACCTAGATATGGATAAAAAATCTCCTGTCGGCATGCTCCGCCTTTATAATCCTTTGTAATATATGTATATATATATATATATATATATATATATATATATATATATATATATATATATATATATATATATATATACTAGCCAAATTACCCGCGCGTTGCTGTGAGTTCGCGAATCATCCCTAACCTAACCATACCCCACCTAACTTTAACCCTTAGCCCTAACCAAAATATATATTTTTTTAAATGAAACATAGTTATCCAAGTACCTGGAGTGATAGGGTATCAGAATATATATGGTTGTGGGGGTCTATGTGCAAAACCCCAGGAGGAGTTATTGAACATACAAACAAACAAACAAATTGACAGACAAATTAAAGGTAGTAATCCAAGGACCTTGGGTTATAAGGTTTCAGAATATATATGGTTATAGGGGTCTATCTGCAAAAACCTAGGAAGAGTTCGTGAATAATCTCTAACCTAACCATACCCCACCTAACTTTAACCCTTAACCCTAACCAAAATATATATTTTTTTGAAAATGAAATATAGTTATCCAAGTACCTGAAGTGATAGGGTATCAGAATATATATGGTTATGGGGGTCTATATGCAAAACCCTAGGAGTTCCTGAACAAACAAGCAAAGAAACAAACAAACAGACAGACAAAGGAAAGATATTTTTCCAAGTACCTTAGGTTATAAGGTTTCAGAATATATATGATTATAGGGGTATATCTGCAAAAACCTAAGACTAGTTCGTGAATAATCACTCACCTAACCATTACCCACCTAAATTTAACCCTTAACTCTAACCAAAATGTTTTTTTTTTTCGGAAATGAAATATAGTTATCCAAGTACCTGGAGGGATAGGGTATCAGAATATATATAGTTGTGGGGGTCTGCAAAACCCTAGGAGGAGTTCGTGATCAAACAAACAAACAAACAGACAGACATACAGACAGAGGCTATTACCTTATTATAGTATATATATATATATATATATATATGTGTGTGTGTGTGTGTGTGTCTATGTATATAGAGGCATATATAAAGTTAGATGGATAGACAGGTAATTATATTCAATTGTAGTAATCACATCCTGTGTGTGACTCATGTATGCGCTTGCCCCTTTGTCCGTGTGTGTGCTTGCGTCTATGCACATGAAGAAAACATGGGTGCGTCCGGCAGTGTCTATGGATCCGTTCCTCCATATTTCCAACAATTGCCAAGAATGACGCTGAGAATATCGAGAAAGATCAGAGAAGAGGATAATTCAAGTGAAAAGGGAGGGGGAAGAGGTGAGAAGAGAAGGAACGACGGGGAAGAAGAGGGGCAAGAGAGAGAGAGAGAGAGAGAGAGAGAGAGAGAGAGAGAGAGAGAGAGAGAGAGAGAGAGAGAGAGAGAGAGAGTAAAGATATGTATCAAGTGATGTTTGAGAAGGAAGCGGATGGTGATGAGAATGTGCAAGAAAAGTGGATCAAGAAGAGAACGAAAATCGAGGAGAGCTGACGAGGAAATGCTAAGAAGAAAATGAGGAAAAGAAGAAGAAGAAGAAATTGTTTGGAAAATTTGTGCTGTGCTGAACTAGGGTGCTCGGTGGAGAAAGCAAGCATTGATAACGCAAGAGAAGAACGAGAAAGAAGAAGAAAATAAAGAATAGACGAGAAAGAGGGAGGGGCGTAACAGGAGGAGAGGAAAGACTCTTGAGCATTAATAGAAACAGGGAAGGAACGAAAGGCGTAAAACAGAAAAAAAATAATACACGAAGATGGGAAAGCTAAGATAAATACCAGAAAGTAGAGTGAGGCCACGGGAATTAGGTGAGACGGATCGTGAAAATGAAAGCTTGGGGTAAGAAGAAAGCAGAAGTAGGAACATAAATAGAAGAATGGAATAATGGATATGATGCGAGGGAGTGAGAGGACAAATAGAAGGAGGAGAGGGAGGAAGGAAGAAAGGATGGCGAGGAGAAAGAGGGGAAGGGAAAAGAATAGAGGAAGAGGAGGCGAGGGAAGAAGAAAAGGAGGTTTAAGGAGAAGGGGGTGCAAAATGTGTACACACACACACACACACACACACACACACACACACACACACACACACACACACACACACACACACACACACACACACACACACGCTCACTCACTCACTCACTCACATACACACACACACACACACACACGCTCGCTCACTCACTCACTCACTCACTCACTCACGCACTCACACACACACACACACACACACACACACACACACACACACACACACACACACACACACACACACACACACACACACACACACACACACACACACACACGCCAGCAGAGGAGAAGAAAGAATAGGCGAGGGTGGTGATGATAATGAGTAAGATGAGGAAGGGATTTTATAGACGAGAAAGACAGTGTTGGGGTAGAGAAGAACATGTATAAAGAACAGGAGTAAGAGTATGAAAAAGAATGAAAGGTGAAGCGAGGACGTACAAGAACGAAAGGAATAATGACAGGATGGTGGTGAGGAAGGATCAGAGAAGGGGAGGAGCTGGGTGACGAAGAGGAACACGAGAGAAAGCTTAGGGTTGCGAATCACGGAATGTTTGTTAACGGATGCAGCCGAAGAAGCGAAGAGAGAGAGAAGACGCACGAAGGAAAAGGGGAAGAAGAAGAAGAAGACGAAAGGTGGAAGAGACGGAGGAAGGGGTTAGGTAAATGAAGAGGATTTTGTGTGTATTAGATGTCGAGGCAAAGAATAAATCTTTAAGGTTTGGAGAACGGGAAGTAGATTAGAGAAGATTTATAGAAAGAGGGTAACATTAGAAACTGTCTGGAAGAACGAATCAGGAGGGATTTAGGAAATTTCTCTACTCGGGATTGTGGAGGAGGAGGTGAAGAAGGAGGATTGAGGAGGAGGTGAAGAAGGAGGTTGTCTGAAAACGAACAAGAAATAGGAATGTGAGAGAGGAGCAAACGAAAGGAAGAATAAAGAGAGTGAGGAGGAAGAAACTAAGAAAGAATCATAACGAAGAGCTAGAAGAAGCAACGAAGAAAATGAAGGAAGGAAATGGACGATAGGATGAGAAGACATTTGAGGAAGTAGACGAGGAGGAATAGGGGATAAGGAGGAGGTAGATTTAGATGCGATAAAGGGAGAGGAGAGAGGTAGAGAAGCGAGAACACAGGAGAAGAATCGAAAGAGGAGAGAAAAGAGGTAAGAGGGTTCGGTGTCACATGGGCAGGAAAGAGAGACAAGGAAGGAGCGAAAAGATAAGGAAAGGGAGTATCAAGTTTGTACAAAAAATGAGAGTAAGAAAGGGAGGACAAAGAAGAGGAAGGGGAGGAACACGAGGGAGGGAGGAGGAAGGGGAGGAAGAAGAGGGAGGGAGGAGGAAGGGGAGGAAGAAGAGGGAGGAGGAAGGGGAAGAAAGGGAGGGTGGAAGAAGAGAGGAGATGAAGGAAGAGGACAAAGAGAAGAAAGGGGAAGAAGAAGAAAGAGGGAGGAGGAAGGGTAGGAAGAAGAGGGAGAGAGGAGGATGGGGAGAAATAAGAGGGAGGGAGGAGGAAGGGGAAGAAGAAGAGGGAGGGAGGAAGAAGAGATGATGATGAGGAAGAGGACAAAGAGGAGAAAGGGAAGGAGGGATGAGGAAGGGGAGGAAGAAGGAAGGAGGAGGAGGAGGGAGGGAGGAAGAAGAGAGGAGGAGGAAGAACAGGAAGAGGTGGACATGGTGGTTGAGGATGAAAGAGAAAGACGACGAGGAGAAGAGAGAGGCGATGGAGACGACTTCGAGCAGACTCGAACGGCATAATGGTACGATTACTGATACTCTGAGAAAAGAAAATTGGGGAAAAAAGGACAAAGACAGAAGAGGAATGAGGAACAGGATCAATGGAAGAGGTCGGGGAAAAGAGTAGAGGAGGAAGAGAGGGAAGGAGCGTTATGATAAGACTGAAGTGAAGAAGACGATGATGGAGACGACGACGAAGAAGACGAAGAAGAAATGAGAAGTCTTGAAGACGCTGGCGAAGTCGGAGTTGAAGGGCGAAAGGATAAGGAAGATCAAGACAATGACGACGAAGATGGGGAAGAGGACAGAGATCAAGGACGGGGGATCAGGACGGAGACCGAGATCAAGAGAAGAAAGGATTACGAAAAATGTCGCCAGCAAATGAAGATAATAACTCTGGAGAAGTTAGAAGTAAAGGATTACTTTAAGAAGATGGAACTGCAGCAAAGGAGTTTGTATGAGCGCAAGGGAAATGAGGGTGGACGAGGAAACTGTGGTGTACTGCATCCGCATGAAAAAAAGAGGGGAAATAAAAGGAACACTTGGAGAATGAGGAAATGAAGAAAGAGAAGTATTTTAGAGGGGAGGACGTGGAAGAGGAAAAGAAAGAAGAGTAGGAAGAAGTTGGGAAGAAAGAGGGAGAGGAAAATGAAATTAACTAGTCCCGGATATAATTAATTCTTCTTTTATTTTGGCTACCCCCAGTCTACTTTATTCATCTGAACGCTACCACATCAACTATGAAAGAGTTACGTTCTACCTCAGTTAACGCATTCCAACCGAACGCCCCCTTTGTCTTGTAGTTTATCAGCCTTCAGCCTATTTCAGTCATTCCCAAGACACCCCTCTCAGTAGCACAATGAAAAGATCTGGACGAAAATAAGAACATAGATAAAAAACAGGTCGAGTAGAAAGTAATGACGCTCAGTAGCAGCATCAACAGCGGCGGGGCTGGTAGTGCTTGTCCTAATACTGGTACCGGTTTCAATATTGATAATAACAGGAACAGTATTTGTAGTGATAGTAATAGTATTATTTGTAGTAATAATAGTAATATTTGTAGTAATAGGAGTATTGATTGGAGAGGAGTTTGAATGTTTTGAATAGGTGGTCTGTCGCTTCTGGTTTCGATGTATTTTGGTGTGAGGAAGAGGTTTCGTGGATATAAAGAAAGTATACGTTTATATTCGTCGTTCACACGTCCTCTGCTCCGTCTCTCTGCTCCGTATCTGACGCTCAGTAGCAGCAGAATCAGCGGCGGCGATGGTACCGGTTTAAATATTGATAATAATAACAGGAACAGTTATTGTAGTGATAGTAATATTAGTATTTGTAGTAATAGAAGTAATATTGATTGGAGAAGAGTTTGATTGTTTTGAATAGGTGGTCTGTGCATTGGACTTAGTTATTGTAGTGATAGTAATATTAGTATTTGTAGTAATAGAAGTAATATTGATTGGAGAAGAGTTTGATTGTTTTGAATAGGTGGTCTGTGCATTGGACTTTTGGTTTCGATGTATTTTGGTCTGAGGAAGAGGCTTCGTGGAGAGAAAGAAAGTATGCGATTGCATGCGTCGTTCACACGTCTTCTGCTCCGTCTCTCTGCCCCTTTGTGCCAGATTTCGTTCTCCCGTCCCTTGTTTCATTTTTTCTTCTCTGATCCACTGCACCCGTTCTGACTCGTCGTGTCACACCCTTCCTCTGACCCCTCACTCTCTCTGTTACCCTCACATACCTCTTCCAGTGTTCCATCATCATTCGCTTCAGATTGAGGTTGAGTCCTTTGGGTTTTTTGCTACTGTTTTATTTGATTTATTAATTCATTTATTTGGATATGATATGCGCTGAATGGCCTACCGGCTCCGGCACTTGGCCTTCAAGCCAAAAATTTCACAAATCATCTGGTTTCTGCATGTAGCTCCGTTCCTACGACGTCAAAGTTCCTTGTCTTGTTTGACGAATGAACAGCGTACACAATTCTGAATGACAGAAGCACAAAGTAAACACTGGCTTGCTCCATTTACTTTGGGGATTATTAATAATTCAGGGTACATTACTTACAGTGATTCGTAGTTTCGCAAAAAAGAAGTAATAGATGTAGTTTTGCAAAGCAAAAGAATGAAATAGGGAGTGCAAAGTCAGTACTTGACCGTTGTGGTTGTGGTGGTGCTTTTGTATGCTTATGCGAGAGGCGAGAACACATATTGGCCGAGATGCTTAGCAGTGAGCTATGAAGGAGGACCTCGGGGATTTATGCACGTGCATGCATACTCAGATGAACATTACAGAAAGCAACGTGTGCTTGCGATTACTCGAGCGCCATTACTTCTTTCCAAACATTCATGCAGTGATGCCGGTTTTCGAAAAGTGAGTATACACTTGTAAATTCGTAAAATCCCGTCAAAAAATAACAATTAAATAGGGGTCTATTGCTGGGGGGGGGGGAAGACCCAGTTAGAGTAAATATCTTCCGTGTATTATGATGCTAGGAAAGAAAAAACGTAAAACAAATATGAACCGATGTTTATGTATCCAGGTCCGCACAGTCGGCTTGGACCGATATCGTGGCAAATACCTCGGACAAGGAATGGCTTAGCAAGGGAAGTAGAACACCGATGTATGTTTATGGCTCCTTTTAAGAGCCCCAGAGAGTTGGGGCTCGGCTCGTGGCTGGTAGTCGAGAGGAATCTCACTTTGTGTCGAGAAGAATGTGTTTGCAATAGAATGCGAAGACACCCAAGAGGGAAATGGACCACTCAAAGTCGAGGTATTTTGGTCATTGATCATCTTGAGACCTACACTGACTTATGGATGGGAGTCTTGGACTCTCACGACTAAAACAAGAAGTCCTTGAAAGTGGCAGTTGCCGACAAGATTGACGAGTTAAACACCATATAACACCAAATAAAGGCTCCGTCCTCATATGGTGTTTAACTCGTCAAAACAAGAAGTAAAATTCAATCTGCAGAAATGAGAGTATTGCGTATCATCAAGGGTGTTACTACAAGAGAGAGAACGAGAAACGAAGACATCCGGAAGGAGCTATATATATATCGACACCATCTTAGTCTTTGTGGAAAGAGCACAGCTACGTTGGTATGGACATGATCATGAGAATGGAAGATAATAGAACACCAAAGAGATGGATGAACTGGCGTCCCGGGGGTAGACGACCACCAGGAAGACCACGGGAAAGATGGTGTGACAACATCCATGAAGCGCTTAGGAACAGAGGAGCTGCAACAAGTACTACAAAAGAGAACGAGGCTGACGCAGACTAACAGGTCTACATAGACCTACCAGGCGGATGGTAAGAAAAATCACGAGTCGACATCTTATGAAACAAAGGAGTCTTACATTTCTTGGAGTCACTTCAACCCGTCTTCTCAACACAACTCCATGACTATTTCTACTCAGTGATAGTAGTGATGATTGATGATGATATGGTTTAACGTCACACACTCCCTCCCCCCCTTATCGGGAGGCTAGGACGGTGCCCCTCACAGAGGTCTTTGTAGCGTGGAATTTAATGAACCATACCCTTGGTTCAACTTCGCCGGTGGCAGGATTCGAACCGCCCTCACCTCAACCTTCGCCGCAAGTAACGACGCCCTAAACCGCTCAACCAGCGAGCTTCCTTAGTAGTAGTAGCAGTAAAAACAGCAGCTGCATTCGTAGTATTAGAATCAGTAATAGTATTAGTGGAATTGATGCTTATTGCTGGGGTATTGACAACAGTGAAAGTAAATGTAGGAGCATTATTGGACGTACACTATCGAAAGTAATATTTCTGTTTCGAGTTGCGAGGGAAAATGTATGTAATCCTATTAGCAGTGATGGTTATGTTAAAGATAACAATAAATGTTAACAGATAACATAAGTTCTGGTACGACTTGCTCGAGGTTTAAGAGAATTTAATATTTAAAAAAGTAGCCAAAGGAAGAAGAAACAGAAATGGGAAAAAAAACGAAATAAAAAGACAAAAGAACAGAGTAAGGGAGTGAGGGCAAATGAAAGAAGAGGGTCGAGGAGGAGGAGGAAGAAGAGGCGGAGGAGGAGGAAGAGAGGAGGAAGATGAGGAGGAGGAGGAGGAAGAAGCGGAGGAGGATGAAGAGAGGAGGAGGAGAGGAGGAAGATGAGGAGGAGGAGGGTCTTGGTTAAGAGAAGGAAATGTGGAAAAGTAAACGGAAAAAAGTAAGGAAGAAGAGAAGGAAGAAATGTAAAAAGAGATATAAGGAAGAGAAGGAAGAGGAATTAAAAGAGGAATAGGAAGAGAAGAAAGAAGATAACAGTAAAAAAAGGAGGAAGAAAAGGAGACGAAAGAAGATAAGAGTAGGAAGAGCAAAGAGAAGAGGAGAAAAAATTATAAGAGTAGAAAGAGGAGTGAGAAGAGAAGGAAGAGGTGGAGAAGAAAGATGATGATGAAGAGTAGAAAGAGCAAGGAAAAGAGGAGGAGGAGGAGGAGAAGAAAGATGAAGAATATAATGAGCAGGAAAGAGAGGAGGAGAAGGAGGAGAAGAAAGATGAAGAATATAATGAGCAGGAAAAAGAAGAGAAGGAGGAGGAGGAGAAAGCTGACGAGTAAAAGTAGAAATAGGAGGAGGAAGAAGAGGAAGAGGAGAAGAAAGATGACGAGTAAGAGGTGATAGATCAGAGAGAATAGGAGGAGGAGGAGGAGGAGGAGGAGTAGGACTGAGGAGAAGTAAGACAGGTAAGAGAATGTAGGAGTTAGTTGTAGGAAGTCACAGGTCCTGACTGCAGCGGCTGATGGGTTTTTATCATTGCTGTTGTTCCTGTTTTGTTGTGCACGGAAAGAGTAGGAGGAAAAGTTGTGGCAGCAGGAGAATTAAGTATTTCGTAGATGATACTTATTGTTTTTATCCTTGAGGATGAAATTGTACCAAAGAGGTGGATTTTTCAAGGTAGTAAAAGAAGAATTAGAATATAATTACAAAAAAGAACATATATATATATATATATATATATATATAAATATATATATATATATATATATATTTATAAATAACAACTTTTTTTTTTTTTTTTTTTTTTTTTTTTTTTTTTTAGTAGAAAATAGTCGGTAATTATAAAAGAAGAAAGAGAGGGAAAAGATGGAGGAGAAGAAGAGGTAGGATTGAAGGAAGAGGAGGAGGTTTGTAAGAAAGTAAAAGCAGAGTATAAACTGATTATGAGTGACATGACAATGTGCATTAGCCTCCTGAACGTGAAATAAGAATAATGATGACGATAAAGCAAGCGACTGCTTCCTCTGTGGACAACAATGTCGCGTGTGTCAGTGATGTTCAATAGTGTCGTGACGCAGAGTATCGACTATATATTTATTTGTTTACTCACGTACTTGTATGTTTGTTTATTTATTTATTAACTTGATTATACTTTTATTCGCTTGTTCATTGACTTGGTTATTTTTGGCTGGGTATCTACTTACTTATTTCTTATATTTTGCTTCTTAGTTTATTAATACACACACACACACACACACACACATATATACAGTATGTATATATATATAAATGTATATATATATAAATGTATATATGTATATATATATATATATATCAAATAACGTAGATGTAGTGGCACATGAGTAAAATGCAACTCAAACACACTCATTGAGAATAATAAGTGGAGATACAGATTAAACCATATATTTCGACCACTGACTGTGATCCTCTTCAGTAGATACATGCATAGAGTAGGAAACAAGAAGATATATGTAGAGGGAAACTAAGGGAACTAAGAGGAACTAGGGAAGCCACAAGCCACATGCCCTTGATGGGGTCGGACATTTTGTTCCTTAGAGATAAATTTGTTTACTGCCAAGCTGGTGATAAAGTATGGTGACAATTGACCTTTTGATATGTTGAAATTTGGAAATTGTTAGATAAATAAAGACTAAATAATTTCTATTTTTAAACTACAATGTTATTTATACACTATGGCTGCATTCTTCCAATCTTTTCGGTGATCTAACAGACTAGAATGGAGGAACATAGCTGAATTTTCTTGGCCGTATTTTAAAAGGAATTTTATGTTCATACATCCTTGTGCGCAGGTCATGTCCCATTTGTCCCCAGCACACTTGGTCACAATTAATATAAATATATATGTATATATATATATATATATATATATATATATATAGGTGGCAACATTGTATTCTCAGATCAGTCTGTATATGTTAAGAAAGCCCATGAGTTGCTCAATGATTCGGCCACACACACACACATATATATATATATGTATATATAATTTCAAGAAGTCTACAGCGACAATGGCGTTGTTTAGCTTGTATTGAAGCTTTAATTTGTCTCGTGCAACAATTTTCTGTGCTGGTTCCAAATAGCTGAGTAGGTGTCCAAAAGACATTTTGAAAGAGTTATTTCTTTTTCATTTCTCCAATACGGATTTATACCTGGCTCGGTCATCCTCAGGGAGGGAGTTACAAAGATTGGTGAGTACATAGGGTTTATAAACTGGCCGTAC
This sequence comes from Oratosquilla oratoria, assembly GCF_046742065.1. Taxonomy (NCBI): domain Eukaryota; kingdom Metazoa; phylum Arthropoda; class Malacostraca; order Stomatopoda; family Squillidae; genus Oratosquilla; species Oratosquilla oratoria. The sequence continues at coordinate 59,435,992 of NC_134787.1, forward strand.
ATTGGCCGAACACTGGGAGAGGTCATTGATGTAGCCGTGATCCGTAACGCTGCGTACGTGGAAGTAGCAACTTTCTTGTGGATTGTGGAAATGGGTGTAATTGTTTGTGTTATGTGCGTCTATTGCTTGGGAGTGTGGTTGTGGGCATGAGTTGTATGTCAATGGAAGATTTTTTGATGTAAATGTTCACTGCTTCGGCCATCTTAAGGCGAAGGGGGTCATGAGCTTTGTAAATGATTTTAGTGTTTTCGTTTAGTGTTTGTCTGGTGATGGTGGTTTTGTGTTCTTTTGTCATGTGTGTTTTGATGACGCCATTCTAAACGAAAAACACTAAAATAATTTACAAAGCTCATGACCCCCTTCGCCTTAAGATGGCCGAAGCAGTGAACATTTACATCAAAAAACCTTCCATTAACATACAACTCATATATATATATGTGTGTGTGTATAGTATATCTCGGCCGCAGATTCTCACTAATACACACTGTGTATAAAATATATATATACACGACATCATTTTGACACTGATTAATTTTCTTCCTGAGATTTTCAACTTTTCTTACAGATCTCATTTCAGGGGGATAGACAAATACAAGCCACACACACACACACACACACACACACACACACACACACACACACACACACACACACACACACACACACACACACACACACACACACACACACACACACACACACAAACACACACACACACACACACATATATATATATATATATATATATATATATATATACAAGTATATTGTATATTTCGGGCGCAGATTCTCACTAATACACACTGTGTTAAACACGACAGCATTTTGACACTGATTATTTTTCTTCCTGAGATTTTCAAATTTTCTAACATTAGATCTCATTTCAGGGGGATGGGCAAATACAAGCCTTCCATAGTCTTCCATATTTAATTGAAGTTTCGACTTCAGGAGTCATCTTCAGAATAGTATGCAAGAATTAAATCAGTCTTACACAGCTACAAAATACACAATTGACAATTTTGTACAGACAACATGGATTTAAATATAGGCCGCTTGGGAACGCTTAAAGGATCGTGTCACCTTGCGTGGGCGGACACTTCGCTCAGAAGGGGGAGGGGAAGTGTCCGCCCACGCATGGCGACACGATCCTTTCAGCGTTCCCAAGTGGCCTATATTTAAATCCATGTTGTCTGTACAAAATTGTCAATTGTGTATTATGTAGCTGTGTAAGACTGTGACTTAATTCTTGTATACTATTCTGAAGATGACTCCCTGAAGTCGAAACGTCAATTAAATATGGAAGACTATGGAAGGCTTGTATTTGCCTATCCCACTGAAATGAGATCTACTGTGAAAAAGTGAAAATTTAAGTAAGAAAATTAATCAGCGTCAAAATGCTGTCGTGTTTAACACAGTATGTATCAGTGTCAAAATGCTGTCGTGTTTAACACAGTATCTATATATATATAATATATATATATATATATATATATACATATGTATATATATGTGTATATTTATACATATATGTATATATGTATACATATATGAATACATATATGTATATATGTATACATATATGTATATATGTATACATATATGTATACATATATGTATATATGTATGTATATGTATGTATATGTATACATATGTATATATGTATACATATGTATATATGTATACATATGTATATGTGTATGTGTATGTGTATATGTATACATATGTATATATATGTATATATATGTATATATATGTACATATGTACATATGTACATATGTACATATGTACATATGTATATATGTATATATGTTTATATGTATATATGTATATATGTATATATATATATATGTATATATACATATGTATATATATATATGTATATGTATACATATATATATATATAATAATACATATGTATACATATATATATGTATACATATATATATATATATATATATATATATGTATACATATATATATATATATATATGTATACATATATATATATATGTATACATATATATATGTATACATATATATGTACACATATATGTATATATATGTATACATATGTATATATGTATATATATGTATATATATGTATATATGTATATATATATATATATGTATGTATGTGTATATATGTATATATATATATGTATACATGTATATATATGTATATATGTGTATATATGTATACATGTATATATATGTATATATATATATAATGTATATATATATGTGTATATATATAATGTATATATATATATGTATACATATATATATATATATATATATATATATATATATATATATATATAATGTGTGTATATATTGAGACATTGTGACAAGTTGAGAAAGGCAGAAAAAAAAGCTAAAAATGAAACTAGTCAGGAATAAACTCTGAACTCGATCCGTGTCTTTTTTTTTACCTTTCTCAACAAAAGTACATATATAGTAATATACGTATATTGTCCTTGCTTCTATTTAACTTTCCAACTTGCTTATACTTATTTGTTTGTTTAGTTGATGATTTGCTTGTTTATTTATGTGTTTTTATTTGTATAAATTCAACTTGTGTATTTGTTCATCTATTCATGGGGGGAGCACGCCAGGCCAGTCGATTTGATGCGAGTATGAGCCTTCCACGGTGTCCATATTGGATTTCGGTCGATCTAAGGCCAACTTGTCTAGATCTACCCCAGAGCTTAATCCAATCGCCTGGCCTTTACCTTAGCCAGTTCCGAGCTATAGTGAACCGAGGCGCTAAAGGAGTTAATCATGATTACGATGAATAAAGACAAAGAAAATGTAGGAGACGATGACGGCGTTTTGCAGCGAAAGAAAATGTTGGGGAAGAAAATGTAGGGTAGAAGAAGGAGGTGGGAATGAAGAGGAGGGGAAGAAAGAAGAGTGTTCTAGTAGTTTGTTTGCAAAAAAAAAAAAAAAAAAAAATGCGCTTTTGTCTTTGGGAATAATATCGCACCGAAGATGTAGAGATATATAAGTGGTAAAGGACATGTTTAAGGAGGGTAGCAAAACGGAAAGAATATGAAGAGGAGGAGGAGAGGGAAGAGGAGAAAGAGTGAGACGAAGAGAAGAAAGAGGAGAAAGAGGGTGACGAGGAGAAGGAAGAGGAGAAAGAGGGGGACGAGGAGAAGGAAGAGGAGAAAGAGGGGGACGAGGAGAAGGAAGAGGAGAAAGAGGGGGACGAGGAGAAGGAGGAGGAGGAAGAGAAGAAGGAAGAAATAGAAAGCACAAACGAGATCCAGAAGCCTCGAGAAACAGCCCACACGGCACAACAAGAGGAATAATTCGGTCTTTAATGGAATGGAGATGAGAAAGACATTGAGAAGCGTAGAATTGGGTGAGTATTGAGTAAGAAGAAAAGGTCGAAAACAGAAAACAAGGGAGATATCTGGGGAGGAAAGGGGTAATAGGAAGGGAAGGAGAAAGCGGAAGGGAAGGAGAAGCAATTGAATAAAGGGAAGAGGAGGAAGAGAACGGCAAGGTGAAATGAAAAGAAAATGGAGTTAGATGGATAGAGGAAGGAAGATGAGGAGAGTAAGGACACAGGAAATGGGTAATGTGAAGGGGAAAAGGAAAAGGAGGAAATAAGAAAGGAGAAATATAAAGATATTTGGAAAGGTTAAAGAAAGAGAAAAACGAGAAGACAGGAGTGGAAGGGAAAAAAGAAAACAAGGCTAGAAGGAGAGGTACGAAAAATATGAACGAGATTAGAAGATCAAATAGCAGGGCATTAGAAGGGGAAGCTATAATGTTATAACATATTTGTAAATGTACACTTTAAACCCACTATCGGAGAAGTAATATCAGAAGTACAGGAAATTTGTATATTTCGGCTATTAACTGTAGTCCTCTTTCTGCTGAAGAAGACTACAGTTAGTAGTCGAAATATACGGATATCCTGTACTTCTGATATCATTTCTCCGATAATGGGTTAAAAGTGTACAGGGTATCAGAACATAACGAAAGGAAAGGGTAGAATAAACGAAAGGAAGCACATCAATGAAATGATAAAGATTTAGTAGAGATACGAGAGGACGAAAACACTTGAATTAAGGAAAGAAGAAAAGAAGAAAATCGAGAGCAAGACTAGCCCCAGAAGATTGAGCGTCAAGTGTGGGGAAAACGAAATGGACGCACTCATCCAAGACTTCCTCTGGATGTTCGTCCTGATTCGCGGGTGAGATGGGGGAGGCAGAATTATAAGTGCAGAGCTTAATTCATGTCGTTCCGGGTGACATTTTCCCTTATCCTGTTCGTATGACTTCACTTCACTACCAAGTAATGTCGTAACACATTAGTAAGTACACTAAAAACCCACTGTTGATTGGATTAAGAAAAGAAAGGAAATAACGATTTCCGTATATTTCGATCACTGGTTGTGAATACGCTGAAGAGGATCACAGCCAGTGATCGAAATATACGGAAATCGTTATCTCCTTTCTAAAAACCCACTGTTGATTGGATTAAGAAAAGAAAGGAAATAACGATTTCCGTATATTTTGATCACTGGTTGTGAATACGCTGAAGAGGATCACAGCCAGTGATCGAAATATACGGAAATCGTTATTTCCTTTCTTTTCTTAATTCAATCAACAGTGGGTTTTTAGTGCAAGACTTCCCTTATAGAAATGTAGAATTCTCTAAGACCTTTTTAGCAGTATGTCTAACATTCGTATAGGTTTATAATCTTTTAGTTCATGCTTCAACTTTGCTATATATGAAGGAAAGATAATTTGATAATTAGGTATTTGAAAAACTAAACATTTTAACTGAATTAGTTTTTACTCAAACGAACTTTCAAATGTCGAGACTGGCAAAGCTCGTGGAAGCCCAGTGTCATAACCACTTTACTAGACCCATTGGTACTTCTATGGTAGGAAAAGAGGCAAAGCTTTTCTCGATAGGTCCCCTCCGTCTCATGTAAGATCTTTTCCACCTTTATTGTGGTACCCTATTGCTAGCGAAACTGGTATCAAAGCTGGGAAGACTCCTTGCTCAGATAGATAGTGTGCATGTATTATATAAAAAACTTTTTCCGATAATACTTTAACAGAATATAAAACCGACAGAAATAATTCATGTATTATATGAAAACTTTTTCTGATAATACTTTAACAGAATAGAAAATCGACAGAAATAATTGAAACGCTGTAACGCCTCAAGAAATGTTTGATTTTTGTAGCGACCATTTTATCGATGGTGGAAAGTCATATCAATACCACATTGTCCAATGGTCATGATTTATTTTCAACAAATTCACAAGTAAAGACACGGAAAACATTTTTGATTTTTAAGAAGGCTAGATGCAGGGAAATAGATAGGTCGACAAAGAATTAAGAAATGGATGAGGAAATGTATGAATATTATATAATGACATTACATGATAATATAAAGTAATATTATGTAATAATATTATATGATAATATCATATGGTAATATATGATAATATTATATAAAAATAATTCTATATAATTATGTTAGATGATATTATGTAATAATGTTATCTAATGATATTAGAGAATATAATGATATATCTATAAAATGAAACATAATAAGATATAATGATAATAATGGTAACAGTGATGATGATGATGATGATCATAATAGTAATGATTAATGGAAAACAGTAACCATTTATCAACTCTATATTGACGGCTGGTTTATCCAGACGAATAAAAATTGATTCTGTCATCCTTAATCTCTTTCTATCTTGTTCTCGATACTTTGTGAAAAAGGGTGAGATGCATTTGCAGGACTGGACCATACTCCGTCACACCAGCACCACGCATGAACACGCCTTCACCAGATAACAAATAGAAACGCAAACAACAATTCTGTATCGTGAACAAGACAGAAGGAGATTAAGGATGGCAGAATACATTTTTATTGGTCTAGATAAACCAGCCATCAATATACAGCTACAACCTGAATTTTCACTCTCGCCAATGAGGAAACCTTACCAGCAAGCTACGGGCACCCAGTTGGCGCTCCGTGGGTAGCTACGTCGACATCTCTCTCAGGGTTTCTTCCAGGGTACAATATATATATATATATATATATATATATATATATGTATATATATATGTATATATATATGTATATATATATGTATACATGTATGTATATATATACATGTATGTATATATATACATGTATGTATATATATATATACATGTATGTATATATATACATGTATGTATATATATATATACATGTATGTATATCATACATGTATGTATATCATACATGTATGTATATATATACATGTTTGTATGTATGTATATATATATGTATAAATATATATATATACATGTATGTATATATATACATGTATGTATATATATACATGTATGTATATATGTATGTATGTATATGTATATAAATGTATGTATATATATGTATATAAATGTATGTATATGTATGTATAATATATATATATATATATATATATATATATATATGTATGTATATATAATGGTACTTGTGTAATCTGTGTGCTTGTATGGGACTAAGAAGACATCCTATTGGGGTTTTTATGTGATTTATTGAATAACCTAAGCTGAGGTCGCTGCCTTTTAGCGGGTTTATTAACAGAATCAAACGCAATCTTTCTTGTAGCTGTCTTTTATATAAGCTTATATCTGATCTCTTCCTTCCTCTCGACTACATTCAAAGAAGACGTTAATAATGTTTGTGCTGACAAGCAAATGTCCGGCCTGATATCTGTGTCCTCGTCGGGTCCATAGGATGTCATGGTCAAAGCGAGACAAATACTGACGAGTATCTGGATGACGCTTGAGCTCTCGGGTTCGTTGTCCTCTCGAGGACAGTGTCCATTCTCGACCTCACAGTGGTTGTTGAACACAAGGTTTGATTTACTTGGGGATTACGTCGAGGTGTCCTCAGACTGGTGTTCCATTACACAAGCCTGAGTGTGTTGTCAGCAAGAAAGAGAGAGTGTATCCTTTGGTGTATAATATCGCACCGAAGACTTATTGCCTTAGAAGGGGTAAAGGTTAGGATGTATCTTTGAGGAAATTTTAGCTTTCAGCCATAAACTAATCCTGATTGGATTGGTCTGTAAGGCCTACAGTATCAGTTGCATAGGAATACTGGGTTGAGTTTCCAAGAGTAATGGAATAATTTTACGGCGAAGGGTACACTGAGGAACTTCAGATTACAGGAAATAATGAAATTCTGGAATTGCAAAGTTGTTATTAGTCATTAAAACAGAAGATTCAAATGCCCTTCTTTTTACTATACCAAGGGTATACTGATATTTCATTACTGTTCTTATGTAGAGTTCATTAGAAAGATAGTTTCTTTATGGTGAAGACTACAGACTTAGACTAAGCGCAAACTGACACGCAGGCGACTTAGCCCACACATCACAGAGGAAAGGTAGACTTTGTTGCTAAATTGAAGTACAAATTGGACTTTTATCTCAAATGAAATACTTCTGGTTATACTACCTAAGTATTTTAAGTGAGAGGAAAATTCAAACTGTACTTCAATTCAGCAACAGGAAGTCTGCCTCTGCTCTGCGCTGCGTTGCCTGTGTCGACTGCGTCCAAGTGTAAAGAACATGATTGGGGTAGTTATTTAGTATGACACTATCATATACGTTTTCTTTTAATTACGAAATTATTTTCAGAAAATTTGCCATGATTATTATAGATGCCTTCTACTTGTGGTGTAGAAAATATTTGTGTAAAGAACACGGTTGGTGTAAAGTTAGTACAGGTAGTACAGTGGAACAATAATTAGAAAGATGAATTAAAAAATATGATACTATTAGTACACATTTTCTTTCAATTAAGGAATTATTTTCAGAAAATTTGCCATGATTATTATCGATGCCTACTACTTGTTGTGTAGAAAATATTGTTGAAAAAAAAAAAAACTTTCTGGTCTTCATTTCAACTGCAATATGGTTCATAATAATGACATTTTCAAAACCTAAAGCTAAGAATTTTCCTGTTGTCTATGCTTCACGCTAGTCGTAAATAAACCGAAATGACGTTCGGAAATAATCAGCGCTCTCAAAGGTAAGAGATGTGAAAATATGAGAAAATTACGGAAACGTGTTGGCCATCTTGTTGAATTGGGCTGACAGATGTTTCTCGTTTGCACCCTGACGGAGAAAACGGTCAATTTGTGACGTCATTTGGTGCCCATCAATAAAATGAACGAGGCAAAGAGAGAGAGAGAGAGAGAGAGAGAGAGACCGAGAAGGTGTGAGAGAGAGAGAGAGAGAGAGAGAGAGAGAGAAGGTGAGAGAGATAGAGAGAAATGGAGAGATGGAGAGAGAAAAATGGAGAACTGGAGACAGAAATGGAGGGATGTAGAGAAAAATGGAATGATGCAGAGAGGAACGAAGAGAGTTGGAAGGGGGTGAAGATAGAAATGGAGTGAAGAGAATTGGGAAGAGAGACATTTAGAGAGCTGAGAAGAAAGAAATAGAATGAATTGGAGAGAGAGAAATGAAGAAAGGAGGAGAGAGAAATGGAGTGAGATAGGAAGATAAACATAGACAGAGCTGAGAAGAGAGAAACAGAACGAACTGGAGAGAGAGAGAGAGAGAGAGAGAAAGATAAATGGAGAGAAGCGGAGAGAGATGGAGAAAGAGAGAGCGAGAACTGAAGAGAGAGAGAGAGAGAGAGAGAGAGAGAGAGAGAGAGAGAGAGAGAGAGAGAGGGGAGAGAGAGAGAGAGAGAGAGAGAGAGAGAAAGATAAATGGAGAGAAGCGGAGAGAGATGGAGAAAGAGAGAGCGAGAACTGAAGAGACAGATGCCTTCTCAAGCTAAACGGGTTAAGCTTTGCAACGACATCGCGAATTTGCGCTAATGCACATACTAGCTAATAACACTTCACAGCAAACGAGACACAAAACAAATCACCAATTGTTTATAACATATGTAAGTCACATGTTCATGCTATATCTAACGAGACTATTTGACTATAATTCGTTAGAATAACATATTTGTATTGCGAATCATTCCTGTAAAGTTCACATGTGGAATACAGACGATTCCCGACGAGTATAAGGTTAGTGTGAGAGGCTTGACTGAGGCCCTTCGTTGAAGATGACGCAGCAATCGTGTTGTCTTCACCGAGTGACCTGCTCTGCGTGGAGACTCGTTAAGACTTCGTCGGCGATGTTTATTCAAGTGAATTCCACGTCTCCTCAGCACCACAAGTTTGGTTCTTGTTGTTGATGTTGTTGTTGTTGTCTCTAATTCTGACACAAAACAAAGAAACTCTCTCTCTCTCTCAATTTATCTATCTATCTATCTATATCTATCTATCTCTCCCTCTATCACACACACAGACACACACACACACACACACACACACACACACACACACACACACACACACACACACACACACACACACACACACACACACAAACACAGTCTCTCTCTCTTGTTCACGAATTCTAATGGTGCTTTTACCTAAGCACACCTGCACACACACACACACACACACACACACACACACACACACACACACACACACACACACACACACACACACACACACACACACAAACAAACACAAACACACACACAGTCTCTCTCTCTTGTTCACGAATTCTAATGGTGCTTTTACCTAAGCACGAACTGTAGATGTTTTTCCCAAAGACATGGAGGCAACGTTTAACGTACATAGAAGGAAATGCATTCAGAAATGTAACATTACTTAGGCCATTAAGAAATATATAATCTTTACGTTCTATAAGTTTTACCCTGGCAGACTGAGACCATTTACAAGGCCACTTTTATTTTCTTAAAAGCAAAAGCCACAAGTGGGTTGTTTATATTTTCGTGACCTTAAAATGAGTCGTTCTTTCTTCAAGTTATGTCAGGACAATCTGGTCTCGGGTAAACTTTGATAGATGACTTCCCTGGTAATTCATTTAGAAAAAGAATTATGTCTCGGAGGAGAGATTTCTCATCTTTTCGTTTGTTTTTACGTATCCAACATCATATATACTGCGATTATCCTTGTTTCACATTGGTTTCTTTTACTTTTTGTTTACTAATCCTATCAGGTGGTGTACTGCTTACAGATAGTCGTTCTATTGTGTTTTTACGTTGTTAATCTAATTACAGCAGACGAGAAGACGAGTACTAGTAATTGAGGGTTGTCACACAGCTGATGCCCTATTCCAGTGGTTCTTAACCTGTGGGGAATTCCCCACTGGTGGGGAATGGTGGAGTTGCCAAGTGGGGAATGACCGGTCGATAGAAGAACCATTTTTTTTTTTTTAATAGATATGTTTTTGTTTCTTTTTGTTTGTTTCTGGTGTCTTCTTGTTGTCACATTAAGGGCCGTAAAAGGGAACAAAAAAGCAAAGCGTATATTTACGTACTAAATACTGCATGGGTTAAAATCGAATTTGTCAAAGACCGATGCTGTGGTGGGAAATGGAGAGTTGGCTCACTAAAAAGTGGGGAATTGGAGAAAAAAGGTTAAGAACCCCTGCCCTATTCAACACCTCTGCTCTTCTTCGAGGGAAGATTGTCTCAAATCCAGTTACTCAAGTTGTTCTTCGCTATCGATACAATAGCATATATCAATAGCTCTGCTGTAGTTAACGAAATATTACTCAATTCAAGGGGACGGGAAGGGCTGATCCTTCTGACCCCCCTCCCTCCACACACTCCACCCTCACCCTTCGATTCAAGAGCTTAAATTCATCATGAGCCTCTTCAGCTCGATTATATATATTTCATTGGCGTATCTATGAGTCGAATGACTCTATTTAGCTAAGGAGAGATCTTTGGGTCGAGGAATTAATGAATATTTATTTTTCACTCAAACCGAATATCGTGATAGAATCGGATATGAGGTGGGACAGTTCATATTACTTTAGTAATATCTCATCGTGAAAAAAAATATATATAAAGGTGATACATTCAATTTACGTATTTACTATTTCAAACTTCCAAACACTCTACGACTCTCATACGACTGTTACGAGTCAACATAGGCATGTGTATAACGAATATCGTTAACCTTCTCTTAATTGTTTATTAAAAAGTGTTGAAGAAGTGTGCTGGTTACAAAGGCAGGGGATAATCCATTCGGTTTATGTATATTTGCCTCCACGCGTGAGCACCATCATGGCTTATGTCTTCCAGGAAGCTTTGGAAGACCTTTTATGTAACTTTGGAATTTATATTACCAATGTGAAAGAGATTTTTATGACCTGAAAGATTTATTCGTATTATAAATGTTCGAAGTTAAGAAAAATTCTTGTTAAAGCTTCGCGGAATACACCATTCGCTGTGGTCCTTTAAGTTGAAATAGACGTACTCAGTCTTTGCTTGCGATGTCGAACTTACTGTACTCTCAACTCAGCTTATTGTTGTATTCTTTTTACCCCCATCACGTTGGCATGATGTTCATAGGAATTTTGTATAATGTCACCAATGGCTCTCATCTGGCCCGCCTGTCCAATTACAGAGTGTAAATGGCAAATGATAAACATCTCATGGAGCTCGCTTTTCACCAACAACTGTGAAAAAATTCTCGATTTGTTAGAGAGCGTTAGAAATAAAATTATATAAGTTATACACAACGAACGTGTTGTATATAAGTCATGAGTACAACGTAGCATGGCCAGTTTCGGAACAGACACAACAAATATTCAGAGGCTCTTCTTAGAAATAGTGGATTCAATACTAATTTATCTCCCTATATATTACTACAAAAATATTTACTGTATGCTTTATGCTCTTACATACACTGACCTTACTCTTAGTTAATGTTTTCCTTTTATGGATTAGCCTATAGTTAGATTTTTATATCCAAAATACCTCCTCCTTTATATGCTGGACAGCGCCATGCCACACATGTGAAGCCACATGTTATTAAATTTGATCTTGTTAAGTAATTCGAAGACATCATTTTGAGCTACAACAAGAATATTAACTACTAAGGGATTAGACACTCCTAGACAACCTTTAATATTAGTTTTTTTGTGAAAGGCATAAAGAAGTAGAATGTGGAAGAGTCACACAAATATGTAGACATCCAGAAACACAGAAATATACAAAAACAGATGAAGGCGGTCAGAAGACAAATAGACAGAAACGGTGATAAATATAGATCAACGATTGACAGGCAGAAAGATATAGACGGACAAACGGAAACTGACGGGGAGAGAGAAGAGACGGGGAAACAAAGACAGATAAATTATGAAATGTAAGTGGAAGAAAGAAAACTATAGAAATGAGGGTCATGAGAAAACAGCAAGAGGAGGGGAAATTAAATGAAAGGATATATATAGACATAACAAGGAAAGCAACACAACGGGAAGGCAGGTGTGTAGGAGTTAACATTCTTTGTCCCATTTTTCAGAAAATAGATGTATTATGCCAAGTGCCTTTTACATCCTCTTTGGGGCATATGAGGGAGTATGTGTGAGAAAAAATTGACGCAGCCCGAAGGAATTTTTCCCCGTCTTCTCCTTTTCTGCACGAGGGGACGGAGAGGGGGGGTCGCCGATTTAATGAAGCGGCCTTACTGTGGACGTGCTGTGTCTTGCGACACTGCTTCTGACCCAGGGCAGTGGACAAGATTCAGGGATGACCCGTCATCTAGGAGATGTCAAGATAAGAGGGTGGAGGGGAGTGGAGTATAATAGGGATGGAATGGGTGGGAGTGGTTTTTATGCCTTTGTTTTTTGGCTACTTCCTTTGTAAGGGGGAAAAATTCTTTGGTCTATGCATGTATGTATGTATGTATGTATGTATGTATGTATGCCTTTTACATTGTCTTGGGGCATGAACCCAAAAAAAGGGTTTGAATCTGTAAGAGTCAGTGTGTGATGTAAGAAAATATATACAGTCTTAAATCCCGAGCTTTGACAAAGGCATTCATGCCGTGCCACCTCGCAGTGCGAGTAACGAGTGTAGATAACATGTCGTTTGAATCTATTCAGCTAATTGGTGAATCCCAACCCGAGTGGTACCTCGATCTATCAAGACACTATCCTCCCCAGGAAGCAAATCTTATACAAACGGTTGCGGAAAGGTTCACATACCATGCATACTTTCAGGTATGTGATAAAACATTGCTTTTCTTTAGGATATTTCAAATATATATTCACATAGATCATACTTAAAGAACCCTGTCGATATATTTTTAGGCATTTTATTTATACTTGAGACAAAATAATGCAGTACTTTTTCTTTAAAAGTTTGTCAATTTTGTTTAAAGTTCGTATTGCATACTTTACTTAGCATCGCATAGCAAGGGGATTTTTTAATCAAGATGAATTAATTTTGTTACTGTATTCGATTTTACATTGGTAAATTTCCAATGTTCCAGTTATTAAGCAGACATACTTTTCACACACCTTCAACAAATATTTGCTAAAAGTACACAACCATTGATTTTTAGAGGGGATGCAAGCTGAGGACCTGTCGAGTGTTTTCGGCGAGTTACAGTTGAGGTCGGAAGGCAGTGGCACGTCTTGAGAAATATATTCGTAGACAATTTACTAAGATTTTCTGATACTAAAAGAGTTTTGAGTCGCATGTTATTGAAAAAGCGTCTGGTAGTGAGTGATACTTTTGGTAGTACAAGTAAACAGGACTTCATTCCTTCTCCAGAATATGTTAAACAACACATTTTCTCGATCCAGCATCCAGGCTTTCACTTAAAGATTGAAAGCGAGAGCTATGTTGGAGTGGGGATGGCGGGAAATCAGCCAAGCTCATGTGAATGGAGAATTATTAGCAATAACGATACAGCAAACCCACCTGATAGGATTTTATGTCATTTTCATCAAAACCTGGAGGGGAAGATTCTGTCTCCCCTTGGATCTCCAAATAGATGAAGATTGGAGAAAGTCGGTAGAGTCTTGGCGAAAGTGGGCAAACGAGAGTCTTATTCGCTGTCAAGGGGGAATAGAGCTGGCGGGTAGAGATGGAGAATGGATGGATGGACAAATGGTCTAGGTAGCTTGAGGAAGGAAGGAGAGGAGGTGCGCGGGAAGGAGTTGAGGACACGAGCATAATGACCCGCACCTCCACAAATGGGGTGGATGAAAACCCAATCCCACCAAATAGAACGAGTATCATCAAGCGTCGGTCCCTCCTCTCACCTCCCCACCCGTCCCCTCCGCCTTCCCCTCCGCCTTCCCATCCCTGTCTCCTCACTGACAACTCACTTTTTTATCTTTTTTCATTTTTTTTCTTCAACTTATTGAATGCCGCCATATATACAAATATATAAATATCTATACATGTTCATTCGTATGTGTAATTGGGTATAACAATAGACATATGTATAATATTGTGTTTGCATGTGTACATGTGTATACATACCGTATGTGTACGTGCCGGTCACTGTTGCTTTAGTAGGAGCTAGGAGTATACATATCTGTATACGTATATGCAAATGTTAATGTACATATATGTATATTCATGTGTATATATTAAGTGCTTGTATAAAAATGAAAGGGGAGAAGAAGGGCATATTACTTTAATATTGCGACCACCATGAACTCGATGAGAATCGTTGTTGGATAGCTGCTCAGCGAAATGGTGGAAAAGTGAAAAGGCAGAATGTTGTTCAGATTTTTTTTTCTTTTTTTTTCCAGAATATCCCTTTGTGATATATTTTATATTATGATATTTTGGAAATAGAAAGAAATATGAGAAAAGTTATTATACTGAAACAAAATATATACAGATCAATTGTCTGAATTTTTTCCGATTTTAGTCACGTTCCATCCTCTTTACTATACCTACGATCAGACAATTCGCCGAATAAGATAAATATGTGCAATCTTGCTTGTCAATATTATTTACATCACTGTTAATATGTGTAGTTTAATTAATTATCTCGCCTTACGATTTAGTCAAATTTTTTGAACGACGGACTTCGGAAGTTTACGTTTTCTTTGCTCTCAAACATTTTTGTGTTCCATCCTCTTTACTATACCTACGATCAGACAATTCGCCGAATAAGATAAATATGTGCAATCTTGCTTGTCAATATTATTTACATCACTGTTAATATGTGTAGTTTAATTAATTATCTCGCCTTACGATTTAGTCAAATTTTTTGAACGACGGACTTCGGAAGTTTACGTTTTCTTTGCTCTCAAACATTTTTGTGTTCAGTCAAATGCTTCCAGATGCTTCCACCGTCTCCTAAATGATTAATAGGAAGAGGAATTGCCCTTACTTTGTTACACAATACGGAGGTCAATTACAGATTACAATTCAGCTATTCTTAAAATATCTCCTCCTATGATATTGTTACCCCTAGCTATTATTTTTCGGCCTTGTATGAGAAATTTTAACGATCAGTTTTCTTGAAGTCAGGAACATGTTTTAATTTCTGTTATTTTGTGTTAATTCCTCTTTCACTTTTACATTATATGTTAAGCTTCTGGGATATTCAGGATCTTCAAGGTTTCCGTTGCGTAAGTTAGATCGTTTTTTAAAATATTTTTAAAATTTTTTAACGATCAGTTTTCTTGAAGTCAGGAACATGTTTTAATTTCTGTTTATTTTGTGTTAATTCCTCTTTCACTTTTACATTATATGTTAAGCTTCTGGGATATTCAGGATCTTCAAGGTTTCCGTTGCGTAAGTTAGATCGCTTTTTAAAATATTAAAAAAAAAATTTAACGATCAGTTTTCTTGAAGTCAGGAACATGTTTTAATTTCTGTTTATTTTGTGTTAATTCCTCTTTCACTTTTACATTATATGTTAAGCTTCTGGGATATTTCAGGTTCTTCAAGGTTTCCGTTGCGTAAGTTAGATAGTTTTTAAAATATTTTTCATTACAAACGTGAAAATAGTAAAGAAAAAGCCTTTCAAATCCCCATTCTTAAAATCATATTTTGCTTATTTTGTGTTAATTCCTCTTTCATTTTAAAAAGCTTCTGGGATACTTAGGTTTCTTCAAGGTTTCCGTAGCGTAAGTTAGATAATTAAAAAAAAAAAAAAATTCAGAGCGCCATTCTGCTTGCTGAGATGTGCTAAACAAAATCATGTCTATTTGTGGGTTTCCGGCGAAATGAAATATCGCTCTTTTAGCCTGCCATCCACCACTGTGTCAAAGAATAGAGACTTTCATTTTTTCATTTCAGCTGCAGATTGAATGATTTTATCTTGATTTATTGAATGTACTTGTTATCACTATATTTTTCTCCTCCGGTACCACGACAATTATATCGTTACCACCGTATTTCAACCAAATAGTACTTCCTTGTTTCGAAAATTTCCACGAAGGGACAAGGCATAACAAAATACAGAGAATTGTTGTGAGTTCCTTGAGGGTGTGTGTGCATATGTGTGTGTGATATATACCACGGTCTTGGATTATGTGTTAAATCGTGATCGATAGCTGTTACCCTCCCGGTTGAGAGCACAGAGCTCTATCTATGGCCCAATTTATGGATAATGCTGTAACCTAACACACACACACACACACACACACACACACACACACACACACACACACACACACACACACACACACACACACACACACACACGCATACACACACACACACACACACACACACGCACACACACACACACACACACACACACACACACACACACACACACACACACACACACACACACATATATATATATATATATATATATGAATATATAATATATATATATATAAATATATAATATATAATATATGTATATATATATGTATATATGTATATATATATATATATGTATATATATATATATATACATATATATATATATATATATATATATATATATATATATATATATATACCACCTTGACCACCAGAGTTCGTATACTGGCTCGTATTAGGCACTGTCGAATCGTGTATGTGATTGTGTGTGTGTGTGTGTGTGTGTGTGTGTGTGTTTGTTGGATTCGTGATCGACAGCTATTCCCCTCCCGGAAGAGAGCTCAGAGCTCATATATGACCGATCTATGGGTAAAACTGTGACCTTACACGCACACACACCTCCAGCTCTCCGCCCACGAGTGTTGGAGTAACGACTCGCAGCGCAGTGATACTGAAATTATTTCAGCCCTGGGCAGTATTCGAACACGGACCGCCGTAGTGGCAGCCGGGAACACTAACCATTGGGCCATCAAGTCGTGTGTGTGTGCATGTGCGTGTGTTACCGTGTACCTGTCTGTGAACCAGAAGAATCATGGTAATGACACTTGCGAGGCTTCATAACATCCTGAAGTGACCCGCGTTATCATAGCCTGATCTGCCGTCATGTAATCCGGAATAGATTTGACCTGACTTGTAAATGACCTCCCACCACATCCCCTGGATTCAATTTGCATGTGGCTGCTGTGCCTACATGAATGCATGTGTGGCTGATGGTGAAAGAGCCTCCATTGCACTGAACTGAAGTTAGTTAATCGACACCACAATATATTCCATGGACAAATGAAAATAGCAATCAGTGAGTTCGACGCACCGTAAGAGCCAGATTCCAGAGAGTACTTATAAAAATCAACCCTAATGGACAAACGGGAGAGCTGTCCAAAAAAATTCCTCTCGAGTTTTAAAGGCCCCTCAATCAAATATTTGTCGTTAACATTAATATCACGTTTTCTCATAACAAATAGATCGACCAGATTATTATATTTGTCTAGATGTGTGTTTGTGTGTGTGTGTGTGTGTGTGTGTATGTGTGTGAGTGTGGGCTACCTATGGGTGCCTAATTGTGGTGATTCTGTGAAACAGACGGCGAATAGGGTCATCCCCCCTCCGTGCGTTTTCAAACCACAACAACCATATTTGTAGATGCAACCCCGTGTGGCTTTCACTCGGTCTCCGGACTGAGCAATTTTTTTTCCTTATTTCTATTAAATATTCCTTACATTTTCAAACAAGAACTGACAAATGAAGTTTGTTTCTCTTTGTATTCGATTATATATTGACTTATAAACAAACACATACTCGTATCAATACAGCATTGACAACAATTTAAAATTTCTTCCCAGATATATTCATGATATATATGTATGCATGTATATATATATATATAATATATATATAATATAGATATATATATATATATAATATAGATATATATATATATATATATATAATATAGATATATATATATATATATATATATAATATAGATATATATATATATATAATATAGATATATATATATAATATAGATATATATATATAATATAGATATATATATAATAGATATATA
>NC_134787.1:59459250-59464250 GCF_046742065.1 Oratosquilla oratoria
TGTGTGTGTGTGTGTGTGTGTGTGTGTGTGTGTGAACTAGAATATAGGATGGAATTAGAGGAAGTTATAGGACATAACCAATCGTATGTTTACACGATAAAGTTAGTTTGGTCGTTATTCCGAATATGAAAAAGGGGACCTATAGCTTTACGCATTTGTAAATCATAAATTCGTTGCCTAAATTTCGTATGGTGATGCAATAGAATTTATTAATCTGTTACTGCATGTCGCTCATTCTGACATTTGGTTCATTTTGATTTAGCCTTTTGTTCGCTTGTTCACGAAACTGCCCTTTTATGTTTGTCGATTATTTTTCTTTGCAGTTATGTCATATCCCTGTGCTAAGATAAGAGGGAGGGTGGAGGGGTGTGGAGTGTATTCAGGGATGGAATGGGTGGGAATGATTTTATGCCTTTTTCTTTTTGGCTACCCCCCTTGTAAGGGGGAAAAAGCCTTGGTATGTATGTACCAGTTTTTGTTGCCATTCTTTATTATTATTAGTAGTAGTGTTTTGGTCACGATGACGTATTTTTACTTTCCCCCTCAGGAGTGGTTTTCCCAAGCTGCATGAAAACATCTGCTTATAGGTAAAACGAATAACTGAAGTTGGTATGTTAGTTTGTTAGAATTTTGTTCAAAATATAGTTTCGGTAATTTTGATCGGTAGTTATCACTAGCGAAAATGTTTTTATCTAGTATTTTTTTTATGTTAATCTGTTATAATAATATTATTTTGTTCTACTGTATTTCATTTTATTTCATTTTGTTTTATTTTATTTGTAATTTAGTATGAATTTCGTTCTGGTCTGTCTTATTATGTTTTATTTTGTTGTAATCTAGTCTATTTTACGAAAGAAAAAAAATTACATTCATCAAAGTAGTCTTAACCACTGCGAGGGTGTTAAGTAATTCACTTACAAATTTTTCAATGACCTCTCATTTACTCTTATAAATAATCCGTCCACTTACCCCCGATGGCGTTTTTGGTATTTTTTCATTTGGCTTAAGACGCGATTCTGTGAGCTGTAGGGGAGAAGCCTTTTTCTGAAAAGCTTAATTAACGGCCACTCATTCCTGTTTTGATTTATTTTTCAAAGGCAATAACTTGCTAATAAATAATTAGACCCTTCACCCTTGAATAAGCTTGCTCATTCAGTCATTTTGATCTCTCTTCCCTCCCTCCCTCTCTCTCTCTCTCTCTCTCTCTCTCTCTCTCTCTCTCTCTCTCTCTCTCTCTCTCTCTCTCTCTCTCTCTCTCTCTCTCTCTCATTCCTTTCATACTTTTCAAAGGTTTACAGAGGCGGATGATGACGACAGGAGACCTTTTGATCCATCACTAGGTCGGATGCGGAAAAAATATAATAATGATAAATAGAGAAATAAATATTATAATAAAATAATTAAATACATAAATAAATAGGTAAAATTAAATAATAAATAAACAGATAAATAGTAAATAATGATAAATAGTAAATAATGATAAATTGACAGAATAAATGATAAGCAAGTTATTATAAACAAACAGACAAATAATAACAAACACAAACAATTAATATAAAATAAATGGCGGGCAATACAGCATCTTGCTTAGTTGTTTATCTAAACGAATCTTAAAGCTTCGAACTGAACTACATTGCACTGACTATTGAAGGCTTTCAAGGACACTTGGGATCCGATCAACCCAGTTGCTGGTTAAAACTCGTTTTTCATATTATTTTCTTTTTCTAACTTCTTAACTCGTCTCAACTGTTGTCGTATTGTACATGTTAGGGCCAATTTTGATCGGCATATCCGCCATTGTTTTCTTATGTAGAATTTTTATTAAGATTAGGTTATTCTAAAGTTGGGTGTATGAGGAACTTTTTGCGTTTTCTGTAAGAATGCCTGCTGTGACCATTTTCATCAACTCGCTTGCAGTCAGAGATTTCTAGAGATGATCAATTTTCATTACTTTAGCATGCATAGGTCCGGAATCAACTCTGAAGTTTTGTTGTGAATGCTCGATTTGACCCATCATCTATCAGATTTATGGAAATGTGTCTATTAATTTTGCATCATTAATTTTTTTTTTACAGAAGTTAGTGTTAATTAATGGAAGCTGGGATGTATATATATGTGTATATATATATATATATATATATATATATATATATATATATATTATACATATATATATATATATATCTGTGTGTGTGTGTGTACGTGTGCTATACATAGACAGCAACGAAATATGTCTGCATAATTCTGTTATGTGTCAGTTTAGATGTCCGTGGAAGTATATTGATATGGACCACTTCATAAACCTGCATCTATGATGGACTCACCACCTTAACTCAAGTAAAAGGTCGTCTCCTAGTTTCTTCTGAAATAGTTATTCGGTGTATTTTTTCTAGATAATCATAACCCCTTTAGTCCTTGGTGTTCGTCTAACACGAATAGAATCGCCTGGAAGGTTTACAGTCAGGGGCCCAATCTTCAACTGACTGAAGTCGCCCTTCGATGTTAGTGACAAAACATGTAGCGTGCGCTGCGGGGGGCACAATATCGAACTGGCTAAGCGGATTGATCAGCAGTCACGTCGATTTGGCCCGCGAGCGAAGAGCGACAGTCGAGCCAAGGAAGAGTGACAAATAATAAAAACGAGAGAGGGAGCTGATGGGCGCATGAATGACGAGTGACGACCGATCGTCCAAAGAGACGGGAACGCGGGATTGTGCTAGTGACAGAGTACGAGCAATTACGTGACAGGTTAATGACCAACCAATGACAAGGTAATAGATGAAGCAAACAAAGGTCATTACAAAGGATTTGCAAGATAATGGACAAACAAATCAAATACTAATAATGAACCAGGTGTACTGTCGTACAATAAGGCCTTGGAATAAACATGATAGGTTCTGTCGACTTTTGTCTGAACTTTTTAGCACAATTGTATTTTACTGGGAAATTCCTCAACCTTGAGAGGCTCTCAGTCAGTGATTATCACCCCCCCCCCTTCCACTCAGGCCTGGAATTCGTCCCCTGATTTAGTGAAAATATCTAGAGTTTGCAAGAAATAAAAACTCGTAGACAGAGGCAGACATGTCAAACATTGGCTTGTGCGTTTTGGCTATTAGGGATGTATTTTCGAAATCATTCGCCAGTATTGGGAAATGCCTTCCACCATACGATCTTGTTTACTAACTTTAGTGGGTATATTTACAAAAATTACTGGTAAATTTTATAGACAAACCAGTGAGTCAAATAAACTTAATAAGAAACCCAGGTAAAAATCTACTTTCTAATGGTAGAAGAAATGTTCACTAGGGTTGACGGAAAGTTTAACCCATAAAACTCCGATGACAAGATTCCTTGTCATTTGGTCAAATAAAACAAAAAATCATAAAACACCAAAATGTTTGATCAAACACCAGAAAAGTATGACTTCAGTCCTTGCTTCGCTCGCGAGCGAAGCAAGGACTGACGACACACTTTTCTGGTGTTTGATCAAACATTTTGGTGTTTTATGATTTTTTGTTTTATTTGACCAAATGACAAGACATCTTGTCATCGGAGTTTAATGGGTTAAAGCGTCCGGGCTTCGATCCAGGTATTCGTGTCAACCTCGCTTTGCTGCTGAGGTTGAAGTCGACTGAGAGGAGAGAGTCTGCAGGGAGGGAGGCAATAGCAAAAGGCCGTATGGCGCTTTGGAGCCTCTGCGTTACATGATAAGAATTTCCTATGGCGTTTCTTAGACGCCTTTCTTCTTCGCGCGAAAACGATGCTGGCGAATTGGCGATTGAAAGCCCTGTTCCTATAACTAGTTATAGGGCCCCTGAGGACATTGGGCGACTTTTATGTCGACATTCGACAAACAAACTCGCGCACAAACCATAGCACGGACGCAAAATTTGTTTAGTGTTATTGATGTAGGATCTAAATTCAATAACGACGTGATCGAATTACACGTTAACACATTATGTCGCAATGTAACGTACAGCGCAATGTAACAAATGTATTTTGAAAATTTTAATAATCCTTGCAGTTCATAGAACCTGATGCTCAATAAATTCGAAAGGGGAAATGGTGTTCAGACTAGCGTTGACTACTAATCCTGTATAAGATTCAATTATTTGTCTAAATGTAAGAGAAATGCCTTGAGAGGACATCTACACTGTATACTAATTCTGACCTAGTCCAATATAATGTGTCTACATAAATATAATATAAAAATAAACCTGCAATGAAAATCTAAATAAATGAATAAACAAATAGATGAATGAATGAATACATCAACTAGGATACAAAATGGATAAATAAAATGACATATGAATAAACATTAGATAACAAATTAGTCAACAAATAGACAAAAATAGTAGAAGAATTCCTTAGAATACATATATCATAAATACTTTTGAGAAAACCAAATGAAAAGATAAATGAATATATAGTTGAGTAAAATCATAATTACACATACGAAAGAGAGAGAGGGAGAGAGAGAGAGAGAGAGAGATAGAGAGAGAGAAAGAGATATATATATAGAGAGAAAAAATAGTCTAAAACGTGATATTCGGGTTTGATAAATGATGATTGATTAAAAACCAGTGTTCTATCACCATAGAATATTTTTTCTTTCAATTAAAGTTGATATAAAAACAACGACAATGCGCCTTTAACCACATCTTCTGTCAAAAATCAACATTAATAAAACCCTGAGTTTCACATTCAGACCTGTCAAACTAATTTCATACTGATTAAAAAAACTGAAACAAATTTTCACTGAATATAATCCAATGGATCCAAGCTGGGTTCCCCTAGAACGTATTGGGTGACAATATTATTCTTCTCTTCTGATTATCGAACTCGTCTTAGTGGGATTCCATTACTTCGCTAGACCCAAAATTGCTCAATTCCTTCTCTGTCAATTGATCCTTCGCACTTTGTTCTGTCAACCATCAGAGTCTTTTATTAATCTTTATGGAGCAATGGGAAGTGATGTGGATAAACTTGAATGAATTTGG
>NC_134787.1:59466750-59494250 GCF_046742065.1 Oratosquilla oratoria
CATATATATATATATATATATATATATATATATACATATATATACATACATATATATAGTTTTTATTGAAACGTTGTTTCTCTTGCTCGTGTATGATAATGTAGTCAATGTAGTAATGGATATTTCCATGTGCATACAAAAGTGTCCCGACGGACTCTGGAATATTTTTGTGTATGGAGCACGTGCCGAAGTTACAGTGGTATTGGTAAAAGTAAAGTGGACAAGAGAAACAGCACTGACACTTCTATAGTTCATTACTTCGCTTGTACAGAGGCAGACATTATAAACGCTTTCAGATTTACCAGTGCATGAATGAAATGTTCTTAAGTAATGATGAAAGCAAACAGAAGCAAATGTATTGTAGTGGTTACCTGTCGCTCGTGTTCCATATATATTAGTACGTTTTGGACAGCTACGAGCGTCTGAAGACTTGGATAATTCATACCTGACGCGCACCCTGGGAACCCAATTTCACTGTACATTATCCTGAAGCTCCCTATTATACGTTAGTCAATCTTATGCTCTAATCATATCATTGTTGAGCGTGATTCACCTCCTTAATCCTCCTTAACCTCTTCAACAAAGTGGCTTGTGTTGAGGATTTCGTTCTGGCTAACGCGAAATGATGTTCGACTTAGGGCGTTGTCGTGGTCGTAGGTAGGGACTCTTGGTGAATCTTGTGAAGACGACGACAAATGATTTTGTTATCTGTAAGGCTGTTCTACATAAGAACATATAGAACATAAGAACGGAGGAGACTGCAGGAGACCATAAATACTACGCTAGGCAGTTCCATGTCCTTTATCACCTGTCATCCTCATCCATGAAATTGTCTAACCGTTTCTTAAAACAACCGATACTTTCAGCGCTCACGACATAGTTACTAAGTTTATTCCATTCGTTGACGTCTCTGTTGGTAAACCAGTTATCGTCTATTTCCTTCGTGATGACGGGGTTGAATTCAATTTCAAGTTCCATGCTCGCTTATAAGCTATGTTATTCGTCACTGTTTTATATCTCTCTCTTTATGAACGTCAGATTAACTAGTAATATGCTGAATAATACGGATAGAGGTGGTAATATGTAGAGAGATGCGTTCATTCGAATAATTGGAGGTTTATATTGAGTTACAGCTTGTAGACCATTGTAACTCTCCCAGAGCTGTGGAGTCGGAGTAGGAGTGATAATTGTGGAGTCGAAGTGGGAAGCAATTATTGCATTGCTGCAGTAGGAATCCAGGTAGGAAATGGAGTGAATAAAAATACATCCGTTAAGACTAACTGTATAGAATGTGTATTCGGATATATATAGATTGCTTAGGAAATACGCAAACGCTCATTAAGAGCGTTTGGCAAGCTTCACTGATTTAGCTTAGGGTTGTTTTTTAACTACATTAATTGTTTCAAAGGTTGGTGAATATTGATTTATCATTCATGTATTTTTATCTGTCTATTGATATACATCTTTTTATTCTATTCTACTTTGCATTTTTATATACGGTAGGTAACATATAAAAACCTCTTTTCTATAACTGATCTGATCTGAACCAGTCCAGTTTATAGTCCATGTTGAACAAGCTGATCTTCCAACTTCCAGTCAATATTCTAGAAAAACGTTTAGAATTTCGTATGATTTATCCCCGATCATTTGCTTTGTGGTTTGCCGGTGTAAAGTTTCCAATCTGTCGGTGTCTTTAATGAAACTCGCCGAGCAAGCTCCAGAATGAAAAGAGAACAACAGATTAAAGAAATTGAGCTACCTTCTTTGACAAAAAGTCAAGGGATGCATGATTTAGTAGAGCAAGCTTGACCATTTGCTCTGGAAAGGACAACAATAAATATGGCTATATTGATAAGTACTATAAAAAGCAGCCAGGAAAGCTATGAACAATAGCAAAAACATGCACACATAAACACACGTACACATACATAAATCATGTAGGTATATGCGTATGTATATTTATATATATGTATATGTATATGTGCATGTATGCATATATATATTTGTATATGTATATGCATATATATATATATATATATATAATATATGTGTGTATATGTATATACATCTATGTATATGTATATGCATATATATATGTATATGTATATATACATAAATATATCCAGTGTGTTAGTGAAATACTACGGCTGGAGTCAGGAGATTTATTTCAATTCAGACATTTCCTATTAGACATTTTTAAATAGACCTAGAACAAGAAATTCAAGTCATCAACTTTCATCCCCTCTCTCAACACACGCCTGTTGCCACCTGCGTGGACATTTGGTCCTGGAACATAAACCCCGCACCAGAGTTTGTAGTTTTCGTCGCTTTACATGCCTCCTCCAAAGCGTTTCTTTTATCTTTTCTAAGTCCGCTATGTAGATTGTAAATTCCGTCAGTCTTCGGCAAGTAAGCTTAATTATGAACCACGATATATAAGAACATAAGAAAATTAATGGAGACTGTAAGAGACCATAAGGCCTACACTAGGCAGTTTCATGTCAACTACCACCTGTCATCCCCATCCATAAAGTTGTCTAACCTTTTCTTAAAACAACTGATAGTTTCAGCGCTTATTACATATATATCTTTTTTTTATTTAATATGTATGGTCTTATCAGCTTAACAGTTAAAATATCGACGCCTAAGACGAAATAATTCTTGTAAGCTGGGAAGTCACTGTGAGAAGTACATTTTCAATTCTATTTTGGTTAATGGCAGATAATTTTATATGGGTGAGAGAGCATCATTGTGGGGAAGGGGAGATCGTGTAATCGATTAAATTATGAAAAAGACGAAAAGATTTGTGTTGTCATTTGCCCGAGTCCCTAGTTGCGAAACTGAACGCAGCTTGTGATTATTTCTATTGCGTGGTACGTACCATCTCCTCCAAATTTATTTCGTCGTCGAAAATCGTTGGGAATCGTTCACCTGAACGTTGTGAACGGTGACGTTAAATCCGGCTTTACTCACGTACACCGCCGAACTTTCCTTCCCTGAACTTACAATGTTCTCCCAATCTCATTTCTAATTAATCTCCTCCGTCCTAATCGAGTTAGGGACTTCTTTCAGAATTTATGGCGAGTGTTATCAACAGACGTGGAGATGTTGAAGAATCACTTCTTTTTTTCCCCTCTCTCTCTCGACATACCCAGGGGGTTGCTAAAACTTTAGGAGATTACTCGCAGTTTGTACGCGGCTAATATCTATTCAGAGGGCAGGGCGAGATTGTATTGTAGCAGAACTTGCTGGAGTGAACACGACATTGCTAAGCCATTGTCGAGGGACAAGGCCAGCCGAATGAACAGAACAAAGCGGGTTCAGTGGACTCTCGTGACTGCATTTGAAGATTGTCAACGAGAGCTTGAGGCAACCGCCCGTGAACCGGCATGGGTGTAGGTAAAAGCCTTCCTCCTTCATAGCATTGTGCACATCAGTCTGATAAACGTACACACACGCGTGCACACACACACACACACACACACACACACACACACACACACACACACACACACACACACACACACACACACACACACACACACACACACACACACACACACACACACACACACACACACATGACACTATGGCGCGGTTGGTAGAGTTCCCGGCTGCCACTACGGAGGTCCGGATTCGAATTCCTCCTCCTTTTCCTCCTCCTCCTCCTCTTCCACCTCCTCCACCTACTTTTTCTCCTCATTCTCCTACTCCTGCTGGTCCTCCTTCTATCTTCCTCCTCCTCGTCCTCATTTATCTTCCTCCTCCTCCTCCTCCTCGTCCTCCTTCTATCTTCTTCTTCTTCCTCCTCCTCGTTTTCTTCCTATCTTCTTCTTCCTCCTCGTCCTCCTCCTATCTTCCTCCTTCTCTTTTTACTCCTTCTTTTACTCCTGTTTCTCCTTATTTTCTTTGTCCTCGTTTTCTTACCCACCTCCTCCTCCTCCTCCTCCTCCTTTACATTTCCTCCTCCTCGTCCTCCTATTACTTCCTCTCCATCTCCTCCTCTTTCTCCTCCTCCTCTTCTTCCTCTTTCTCCAGTCACGGGGAAGATTCTTGAGAGATGGGAAGTAGAAGACAGAGACGAAGGAGACAGACGAGGAGACAGAGACGAAGGAGACAGAGACGGGGAGGAGACAGAGACGGGAGTGACAGAAAGAGACGGGAGGGGGGGAAAGAGACGGAGGGAGAAAAAGACGGAGGGGAAAAGAGACGGGGGAAGGGAAGAAAGAGACGGACGGGAGAGAGACGGGAGACGGGGAGAAAGAGACGGGGTGGGGGTGGAAGAAAGAGACAGGAGGATTTCTTCCTCTTTCTCCTCTTCCTCCTCCTCCTCCTCTTCTTCCTCTTTCTCCAGTCACGAGGAAGATTCTTGACAGGAGAGCCAATATTCCGGCATCACGCCATTCGACAGAAAACCACTATTTCGAGTCTGCATTATACAGTGTACCTCAAGACTGCACATCGTATATTCTTCCAGAAAATTTGGGTACACCTGGATTATAGCATGGCAGTGTATATCTGTAGGTTTCACTGTTTATTACTGCAGTGCCTCACGCTCTCTGGCACTGCCACGAGGGACTGCAAAGAAAGGCCCGCGTGAAGCAAGTCAAGAATGTTCAAATGCTTTCATTCTTTGCGCGCGTGCAAGTGGTCTGTGCATTGTGAGGCGGCTTTTATACCTCCACAGACTTTTTTAAACTTGGGATAAAAGGTAATTAGTAAACTTTGATGAAGCCATTGAGTTATGAAAAGAAATAGAATTTCCGTGAGCGAGATTTCTCTCTAGAATGAGCTTTTCACGCCTGACAAATGTTCCTCCATCTCGCTGACAGAGAGAGGCGATGTTCACGTCAGGACGAGCAACGCGTGACAGCTGCCTTTCCCGAGACAAAGATAGAACTCTTTCCCATGGGGTCCCTTCATCGACTTCGGATCCTTTCATCGATTTCGAAGATATTTCAGCAACCCAACTCAACCCAACCCAACCCAGCCTAAATTAATCTAACCCATCCCAATCCAATCCAATCCAACCTAACCCAACCTAACCTAACCTAACCTAACCTAACCCAACCCAACCCAACCCAACCCAACCCAACCCAACCCAACCCAACCCAACCCAACCCAACCCAACCCAACCCAACCCAACCCAACCCAACCCAACCTTACCTAACCCAACCCAGTCCAACCCAACCCAACCCAATCCAACCAAAACCTAACCCAATTCAACCCAACCCAGCCCGATCCAATCCAACCCAAACAAAACCCAACCCAACCCAATCCAACCCAGCTCAACATTCTTTGACATGCTGTTGAAAAATTAATCATGGCTTCCGTAATGTATGGACAAGCACAGCTTGAAACTATCGCCGAGAAAAAAGAAAGAAAATCACCTCCTTGCCCAAAGAGCAGTGGAAAGCATCCGAAGTATCTAAAGTATGGGAAGAGACCGGTTGAGAAAGAATTCTAATGTTTTGACTAAGTGGTCTTCAGACCCCTCGCGCACGCGCACGCACTCACTCGTCCTGACCTCATAAGATTTAATAGAATTCTTTCCTTGTCTTCAGTCTCACGCGCGATCCCGTTCAATCCAAGAATATTATACTTCTTACCCTTCTCCCGAGGTCTCGTGCTCTCTTTATATTATGAGTATTTACACAAGTTTATCCCACCTTCCACGTAATAATATGTAAATTTGATTTAATCTGCAGAGAAAAACTAATGTGCATACAAAATTGCTCAGTGTGTGTGACTCGAGTCCTTTATTCCAACCATCCACATTTCACTCTCATTTGTGTTTGACGTCATTCTTAGCAGCTAAATGCGCATTACTGCGTACATTCACGTTCGTAACTTGAACTGGACACATCTGTAATCATATGAAGCGTGTATGAACACTTACCCTATTTGGAAACACTGAAACTCTGAACTTACTTTACAATTACCCACATAACTCTCTCGCGCCACCTTACGTGCAAATGCAGGCCCTCATGTCAAATTGCTTGGGACCATTAGTCTCGTGTAAGGTAGGTTCAAGATAATCATTCTTGGGGCGGCTCTCGCTCCTACTTCTGTGTTTCTCTTCAGCCTCTCTTTCTCCTTCACCCTTGCACCGACCCCCTTTGTATGTAGGTAAGAATACGTATTAGCATGCATGTACATATCCATGCATGCATGCATGCATACATAGATACATTCATATATACCTATTTAACTACATACATGCATGCATACATATACACATACATATATACATGCATGCATGCATACATATACACATACATATATGCATACATACATACATACGTACATACATCCATACATATACACATACATATATATATACATCCATACATACACACTTAAATGCATTGTATATATATATATATATATAATATATATATTACAGGTGAAAAATGTAATCACACATTTGTCAATCACGTAGAAACCACTGTTGGAGTAGAAAAGACTGGAAACGGGGAATCTATATATTTCGATCGCAAACTGCAATCCTCTTCAGTAGATACAATTCAGAGAGAGAGTGTGTTACTTAAGTAGCAACCTTGATATAAGAAGGGGGGACATGGGATGAGGTCTCTACCCTCGGCTCGCTCCGTATGTGAGGTCAGGAGGTAAATGTGTTTTTAGTAAGTTAGAGATGAAAAGTCCGGACATTATATCCGGGGACCATTGCCCCTTTGAAATATTCATATTGGGCTGATATTCAATAATGGTAGATTCTACCATTTTTCTCCTGAACTCACACTTAGATTTATAAATAAGCTCAGCTTTGTCCCAATCTAAACAATGATTAAATTGCTTAACATGTTGGAACACAGCTGAGCTCTCTTGTCCATATCTAATGGAACGTTTATGTTCTATCATCCTAGTGTACAAATCCCTTCCAGTCTGTCCGATGTAAACTAAGTTACAACCTTTACATGGAATTGAATATACCCCTTGGCTCTGCTCTTCTTTTAACCTTTGGTGGACATTTACCACCTTTTTATTAATGGTGTTAGGGTAATAATTAATCAAATTTAATTTGTCTTTGGGAAGAAACTTGGTTGAAGGAAGGAATGAATCAGAAAAGGGAACGATTAAAGAGCTCTTGTCCAATGAAAAATTAGAGGAAGTGGGGGTGGTGTTGAGAGAGCTCAGCTGTGTTCCAACATGTTAAGCTATTTAATCATTGTTTAGATTGGGACAAAGCTGAGCTTATTTATAAATCTAAGTGTGAGTTCAGGAGAAAAATGGTAGAATCTACCATTATTGAATATCAGCCCAATATGAATATTTCAAAGGGGCAATGGTCCCCGGATATAATGTCCGGACTTTTCATCTCTAACTTACTAAAAACACATTTACCTCCTGACCTCACATACGGAGCGAGCCGAGGGTAGAGACCTCATCCCATGTCCCCCCTTCTTATGTCAAGGTTGCTACTTAAGTAACACACTCTCTCTCTGAATTGTATCTACTGAAGAGGATTGCAGTTTGCAATCGAAATATATAGATTCCCCGTTTCCAGTCTTTTCTACTCCAACAGTGGTTTCTACGTGATATATATATATATATTTATATATACATTAATATTTATATACTCGTACATAGTTACAGAGAAACAGAGACATATGTGCGTATATACGTACAGTATATACCCATACATATATATGTATATACATACCGTATACAGGAACATACCCTTATACAGATGCGTTCTTGCAAGTGAGCACAAAGGACAGCATAGATCTTGTCCACATGATGAAGCCTCCGCTCTCATGAGAAGTTTGTTATGCTTAGAACAACAAACAAAACTGGGCACGATCAGTATCACCGTTGAGTCCAGAAATAGTAGTGATTGCTCCCTTGAGCTTCTCAGACCCACAATAGTCAGCAATGATCTTCAAGACATCGAGACGCATCCTGAGGAACCGCTGGAGTTCCTTCGTATTGAACCAGAGACTCTAAGATTCAGTCTCGGCAAGTTACCAGCATAATTCGTGATCGTCAACTCTGGGTGTGTGGACATGTGGAACACTTTTCTGTTGCTGATTCCTTTCAGGGAGACTTGAGAGGACAACTCTCAATGGAAGAGACGAATAAAATGTCCACAGAACTCATGGTTGGGTCTCCTTGATCGAAGCTTTTGAGAGTTATTTGGAGTGAGAGGGGTGACTGCATGGGAATTTGTTCGTATGAGACAAGCAACACGCTCCTTGGTGTATCCTCTTTTTGATAACAATGATAATGATCTTCAAGCCATAAATACTTATTAAGCACGCTTCGCTTAAGCGTCACCGCTGGAAGTCACCAGCCAGAAGAAGACCATTCCAATCAAAAGCAGCGCGTGGGAACAGTAAAAGATCCGATCTTAAATCCAGAGTTTTAACCAAGTTTCATGAGAAATGTGGGATATCCTGACACGTAGACCTCAAGAAAGCATTTGATAAAGTTGCTTGAAAGAATAGATATCGGAAAGCTACTAAATACATACATGGACAAATGTAAATACACACACACACACACACACACACACACACACACACACACACACACACACACACACACACACACACACACACAGACACACACACTCACACGAGTCCAACACGTGATCCAAGACAATGGCGAATCACACACGCACACACACACACACACACACACACACACACACACACACACACACACACACACACACACACACACACACACACACACACACACACACACACACACACACACACACACACACACACACACACACACACACACACACTCACACGAGTCCAACACGTGATCCAAGACAATGGCGTACCACACACGCACACACACACACACACACACACACACACACACACACACACACACACACACACACACACACACACACACACACACACACACACACACACGTACGTGGGACACACACACACACACACACACGTGTAATGAATCATCTTATTCACGATCACTTGCACTCTCTCACACGCTTCTATGAACATTTTTCCAGCGACAGACTTCTTAGGCGACTGTCAACTCCCCCTCAATTTTGCGGCCACTCACCAGCGACTGAGCCGCCCTCCCGGTCAATCAACTCGTATCTAATCCTCTCAAGTCTCCCTGAAAGTTGATCAATCCTTTCTATCGTGCACACCGATATTAGTATCATTTGCATGGGGTCTTAGGCGATAGGAAGACGGAGTGTGAGGTAGATGTTTAACGCTGACAACGTGTTATAAGCTGTAGGTGACATGTGTCATGTCTCTGCAGTACAATGGGATTTCACGAGCGGCTAATGTCCTTATTATATCCATTAAACTGATAGATCTACTTTGTGAGGGGGAAGGTATATCAGCATTAAGGTCTACTCACACTACTATTACCTCCACTATCATACCGATGTCAACAATGATGACAATATTGACGATGGCAACAATGACGGTTACAGCAATGATGACGACATCAATAACGACGGCAAAAATGACGATGGCAACAATGACGTTGACAATAACAATGACAGCTAAAACAACGATCACAAAATAGCAACAAAGATAACAATAGCGACGACAATAGCAACGACAACGATGGTAATAGCAACGACGAGAACGACAGCAGCGACAACAACGATGACAAAATAGCAACAAGGACGACAATAGCGACGACAACGACGACAATAGCAACGACAACGATGGCAATAGCAACGACGAGAACGACAGCAGCGACAACAACGACGAAGACAATAACAGCGACAGCAAAGACAACAGGAGCAGTAGTAATAGCCTTATCGTTATCTGAATATATATATCCAACGTGACTAGCAAAGCCGAAGTCACATTGGCCCCCCGTCTCGCAGCCTCTAATACCACAACATCCACTCACTACCACCACTACCACTATCAAGATCATCACTACCACGATGACGATGTCGGACACCATCATCACCAATTCCAACATCTTTCATCATCACAACCAGTACAATTTCCATCATCACCAGCGTCACAGCTAATACCACTATCACCTTCACCACCACCATCACTACCATCACCTAACTACCCTCTTTATCACCACCATCATCATCATTATCACCATCATCATACTACCCCCACAACCACCCTTATCATCACCACACTACCACCGGTATCACCACTATCATCACTGTCACCATCATCATACTTTCCCCACTACCACCACTGTCATCACACTACAACCACTATCAACACCATCATGATGATCACCACCGTAACTACCATTATTACCACCACCAGCATTAATCACAGCCACCACCATCACTACCAACACCAGTACCAGCACTGGTACTATCACCACCACCATCATCACCACTTCTGCCACCACTTTTGACAGTAAGGCTTTCATCATCACGAACCAATTACTGTCTCTCTCAACTTCATTACCTCCGTCGCCTCTTGTACTGTCA
The DNA here is from genome assembly GCF_046742065.1 of Oratosquilla oratoria. NCBI lineage: Eukaryota > Metazoa > Arthropoda > Malacostraca > Stomatopoda > Squillidae > Oratosquilla > Oratosquilla oratoria. Next base: position 59,477,186 of record NC_134787.1, read on the forward strand.
TGGGCTGTCGCCATGTCCATGACACGTCATTTCACGGGCCCCATTTCGACCGCAATTATCACGAACTCCCAAAGTGAATCCGTACTCTTAATGTCCCTATTATAATATTACTTCGAAAGCGGTCACTTGCCGCGCTCGTATCTCGCTTCCTTACGTGTATAACGACAAAGCCTTGGACTAGATTTTGAAAGCAATTGGTATTATTACGTTTGTTCGTAACACGTTGATGGTAAATGTCACAACTTTTGAGAACTAATCTCACTGTCGCTATTGTTATTAACTGCTAATATTGTAATTATCATCACTACTATCCCTGATACTACTACTACTACGACTACTACTACTACTACTACTACTACTACTACTACTATCATCACTACTTTTGTTGCTGCCACTGTTCCTTCTACAACCTATTCTCCTCTTATTACTACTAATACTTCTTTTTCTTCTTTGTCTTACTTTTCTTCAACTTCTAATACTATTGCTTCTGCTACTTCTACTCCTACTTCTACTTCTAATTCAACTTCTGCTACTACCTCTACTACTACAACTCCTTCTACTACTTTTACTACTTCTGATTCTACTTTTCCTTCTATTTCCACTTCCATTTTTGCAACTTCTGCTATTTATACTTTCTTTTACTATTACTCATGCAGTTTTAACGCTTCTACATAACAAACTTACTGTTTATATTATTACTTGCCTTACCTGATTGTAACACCGTATCTAATCTACTGCACAACGTCTATCTGACAGCCCCTGCGTCTTGCTATGGGGCACTAGCTGAGGAAGTCTCTATTGTGATCGATATTCATCATAGTGTTCCATCTAATCACACCCAATCTACGAGGGGGTGAAAACAATGATTCCTTTGTAAGTGATGAATTGCAGAGATAGCCCATTACGTATCTGAACAAAGGGCTGGCAGGAAAAAGGTTAGTGGGGGGGGGGAAATCTCTAACACAGCCTGACAAACGGGAGAGAACTTTAATCAGCACAAAAACAGAAGAGAATGTGCTCCGAATATTTAGATATAGCGTGTGAAGGTGGAATAAGAAACCCATTGGTTCAATGCTGTGGCCATATATACGATAATGGCTGCAAAAAATAAGATAGAATAAAATAAAATAAAGTAGAATAATGAATAAAATAATGAAAATAAAATAAAATGATAAAGTAATAAGATAATTAAATAATAAAATAAAATAAACAAATAGATAAATAAATGATAAAATGAATAAATAAATAAATAGATAAAATAAATAGATAAATACACATAAAAAATAAATAAATATATGAATATACAAATAAAAATGCTGTCATTACTTAAGAGAGTGGTGACTCTTACACATCAGTGTCACGCAGTTCCCGTAATGAATGATCACGTTTAACATCTGTCACTTCTCTCTTCAACCTTAACTAAGTTTCTATTTTTCCACTTCTGTAATTGTCTCCACTGATAGAAACGGTGGTTATTGGAAATGAAATACAATCCAGTCGAAATTAGATCTTGGCTAATAGCGACCAAAGACAGACCGCTATCAACATCTCATATGGAACTAAACAGAAATATTGAAGGACCGGGCCTTCCATTTTACACAAGAAGAACTAACAACCGGCGATTGATTTCCTTTTCCTCCTCCTCCTCCACCTCCTCCTCTTCCGCCTACTTCACGTCCTCCTCCTCCTCCGCCTCCTTCTTGTCCTTCTCCTCCTCCGCCTACTTCACGTCCTTCTCCTCCTCCGCCTCCTTCTTGTCCTTCTCCTCTTCCGCCTCCTTCTTGTCCTTCTCCTCCTCCGCCTCCTTCTTGTCCTTCTCCTCTTCCGCCTCCTTCTTGTCCTTCTCCTCCTCCGCCTCCTTCTTGTCCTTCTCCTCCTGCGCCTCCTTCTTGTGCTTCTCCTCCGCCTCCTTTTTGTCCTTCTCCTCCTCCGCCTCCTTCTTGTCCTTCTCCTCCTCCGCCTCCTTCTTGTGCTTCTCCTCCTCCGCCTCCTTCTTGTCCTTCTCCTCCTCCGCCTCCTTCTTGTCCTTCTCCTCCTCCGCCTCCTTCTTGTCCTTCTCCTCCTCCGCCTCCTTCTTGTCCTTCTCCTCCTCCGCCTCCTTCTTGTACTTCTCCTCCTCCGCCTCCTTCTTGTCCTTCTCCTCCTCCGCCTCCTTCTTGTCCTTCTCCTCCTCCGCCTCCTTCTTGTCCTTCTCCTGCGCCTCCTTCTTGTCCTTCTCCTCCTCCGCCTCCTTCTTGTCCTTCTCCTCCTCCGCCTCCTTCTTGTCCTTCTCCTCTTCCGCCTCCTTCTTGTGCTTCTCCTCCTCCGCCTCCTTCTTTTCCTTCTCCTCCGTCTACTTCTTGTCCTTCTCCTCCTCCGCCTCCTTCTTGTCTTTCTCCTTCTCCTTCTCCTCCTCCGCCTGCTTCTTGTCCTTCTCCTCTTCCTCCTTCGCTCCTTATTGTCCTTCTCTTCCTCCGCCTCCTTCTTGTCCTTCTCCTCTTCCGCCTACTTCTTGTCCTTCTCCTCCTCCGCCTCCTTCTTGTCCTTCTCCTCCTCCGCCTCCTTCTTGTCCTTCTCCTCCGCCTCCTTCTTGTCCTTCTCCTCCTCCGCCTCCTTCTTGTACTTCTCCTCCTCCGCCTCCTTCTTGTCCTTCTCCTCCTCCTCTTCCCTCTTCTCCTTCTCCTCCTCCGCCTGCTTCTTGTCCTTCTCCTCTTCCTCCTCCGCCTCCTTCTTGTCCTTCTCTTCCTCCGCCTCCTTCTTGTCCTTCTCCTCTTCCGCCTACTTCTTGTCCTTCTCCTCTTCCGCCTACTTCTTGTCCTTCTCCTCCTCCGCCTCCTTATCGTCCTTTTCCTCCTCATTCTTCTTCTCCTCTTGCCCATGCTCCTCCTCCTTGTCCTCCTTCTTCTCTTCTCACTCTTCTTCCCAGTAGCTGGTGACAGAAACCACGCTGCATCGTGACAACATTCCAACGTTTTTTTTTTTTTTTTTTTTTTTTTCTCCGAGAAATCTATGGGAATGCATAAGGAATGTAAAAACAAAGAATAACGCTCATTCCTCAACCTTTGAAAAATGCATTTCCAGCTATCCATACCCTAATCCAGTTCAGATCAATATAGTCAGTTATTCCATCTTATATATATATATATATATATATATATATATATATATAATAATATTTTTTTTTTTTTTTTTTTTTTTGTCAACTGACATACGCTTCTGTATTTAGAAACAAAATCATACCAAAGAATTCGAGTGGAAGTGAGAACAAGTCACATAGCCGTTAATATCGCGTATCCAAAATGACTTCCATCCATTAAACATCACCTCTGTCATCTCAAAATGTTTGTGTCTGTATCCGAACATACAAGGCTCCAGTGACTGACTACTCAGTTGGCGAAATTGTTTCAACAGACTTCGAGGTCATAGATACGACTACATTACATCTTGTAGGTGTGGGCAGACTAATGATTTATATATCGGATTGAAGATATAGTTGAGAATGTATTATCAACCGTTGGACCCTGTTCTTTACCGATTTTTACACCAGTATTTTTACATTTATATAGATATGATATTTAGGTGACAAATAATCACTTTATAGGAAAACTACCGAATATGAATATACGTTGGATTCTCAACAATGAAAGATGTATCTACATAGTTCTGATATATCTTGATACAGGTTTGAACCTCCACTGTAGTACAATAACCATACAAAAATGCGTGTGGCGAAACCAACTTTGACTAATCTCCATGCATGTACACAGGAATAAATATACTCATTAGCCTACTGTTGAGCATATTCAAAACGCAAATGTTTTTTTTTTAATGTGTATGTGTAGATGTTTGCATGTGATCGTTTCTCCTGGGCTGCAAAGACTACTGCACGCGTGGAACAATTATCTATCGAGTTCAAAGGAACCTTGGTGTTTCGCAACTCATCCACCCTTTCTTCTTGTCAGTCAAGGTTCTATTTTGCTTCTGCTTCGTCATTGATCTGAATCATTACATAATACCCCTCTTTTCTTCTATACCTAGTGCATTCTAATTCCTCTTTTGAAGTAAATCCTTTATGTATATATTGTCTCTATTGCTTTGTTTTACTATGCAAAGCTTTTATCGTTGTAGAAAACCAATGTATAGTATACCTCTATAGGAATTATATGTGCATATAGCCACACACACACACACACACACACACACACACACACACACACACACACACACACACACACACACACACACACACACACACACACACACACACACACACACACACCACATCACACACACAACACATCACACACACAACACATCACACACACAACACATCACACACACAACACATCACACACACACACACACACACACACACACACACACACACACACACACACACACACACACACACACACACACACACACACACACATACTCGTATTGTCACTCTCGTGATACGCAATTCTCTTTAATTTTTGGCGAGAAGAAAAAAAAAAAAAAGACGAACATTTCCTTTTCTATCAAGCACAAGTAGGTTGGAAGCTGATTAATCAAGAATAGATATATAAAACTTTCACGACCGCCTCCTTGCACGAAAGGAATCAACTCGTCATGACTATAAGGGAGGTAATATTTGAGGAAGGAACACGTAAGAATGAAAATACGATGATTTTAATATAGAAAGTACTTTAAAGTATGACAGGTATCGACCAGAGTCTAGGTATGTCAGAAGAGATACTCATAGTACACCGTGTTGTCTGAGTGGCTGAAGTTGTCTCGATTGCAGTGCGAGAGGTCTAGACCTTTTGTTGTGACCAATATCAGATGTCGAATGAGACATTCACAGAGTCGAGTGGCCAAAGTTTTCGTCTCACCGAAGAAAAAATTTGATTTATCTATTTATTTATTTATATTATGTACTTTTTTCATTTATCTATTTTTTAGTATACACTAGCCGCGGCTTCGCCGCCACGTTTTTGCCGTGGGGTGCTAGGCCTGCGCCTCCAGAGGACTCCGCCTCCTTGAATTCCATTATAAGGGCTTTATTTACAGTATGTTTTAACTCTGTTTTCCTGCGGTGAAGATTGGTTGTCATCTTCATCAGCACTTGCCCTCTTGATGTGCATTACGAGTTCCTCCTTCAGCTCATTCAACTGCGATTCCTGTGTGTGCTTCAGTTCTGATTGAACGTTCTTATGATCATCCTTCATCGCTTTTTCTGTATCACAGAGGACAAATCGTTCTCTTCATAGTCAGTGTCTTCATTAAAATAACCCGGCAAAATCATTGCGATTGTTTCTCTTCCACAAATACTGAAGATAGATTTGGGAATAACAGACTCCGGTTCTTCTTTAGCCCTGAGCTTGTCTTTGTTGTTGTATTGAAGTGGTCGTGCTATAGGTTCAGGTATCTCTCTCGTTGTCACTATTCGTCTCCACAAACAATTCCTTATACACTACGTTAATTCGCCGTCACGGCTTTGCCTTGGGGGCTGAGCCTGTGGTTTTCAAGGAGGCATCAGTTCTTGAATCCCATGTGTTACCAAATTATCATCGTACATAAGTGAGTAACTGGCGCTACCTATCTTCCTTGAGAAATTCCTGAGAAAAAAAAAACAAAACTAAATTCTGAATTTTCTGTTTTTTAATTTCAGTATACACGTCAGTCGTAATGGCTGTACAAATAAAAACAAAACTTGTTCCATGTTCTTACATAGAATATATTAAGATATATGATGATAATTACAGGCCTTTTAGAGAACTGTAAACAAAGCTATGAAACGTCGAGCAAATTTGGCGAAATTTTTACTATTTGTCATAAAATGTTAAACTATCCAAACTTTTGTGACGAGTATCATAATCTCTTGGTATAAAGAAATAGAAAACTTAGTATTTCGTACCTACTAGTAGTCTCACGTTATTCATAAAATGAAATTAAGCTTATTTTGAATTTCACGTTACAAAAGTAGTCTAATTGTTAGACAAAAACAAATTCAATAGTGACTGAATAAAAAAAAAATTCGATACAAGAAATGGCTTTTAATTTCTAAGAAATTCTAAACACACTGACATTTTTCATGAGCAACCTAATGTCACAGACAGCGGAATTGAAAGAATTTCTGGCCGCAAGATCAAAGCTTAAACTTCATGTTCGTGAGTGTGCAGACCTTTAAGGCAACAAAGATGATTCTCTCTTAGGTCCATCTTTCAGGAACATTACAAACAGGTTGTAGTTGCTGAGACATGCGGTCCCTCCTGGCTAGTCACTAAGTACAAAGTTGACTCTGAATAGAAAGAATTTAAGGACATATGAATGGAGGAGACTTGCAAGCAACCATATGGCCTACACTAAGCAGTTCCATGTCCATTACTATCTTTTATCCCTATCCATAAAACTGTCTAATCTTCTTTTAAAACAATCAGCTGTTTCAGCGCTCAATACATGGTTACTAAGTCTGTTCTATTCGTTAACTTTAATTGGTAAACTAGTTCTTTGTGGTAGGTGCAAGGTTTGTAGTGGGTTTGTTCTGTTTTTTCTTGAGAATGATATGACTTTTTGAAAATTGTATTAATTTTTTTCTATGGGAAATTTTTAACTAAGCTTTCTATTCTTGGGGAGGACGATCTACTTTTGAAATTTTCAGGTTTTGTCTCACATAATGTAACGCTCTGATACAGAGCACGCTAAAAGCCTGTTTAATCCATTTACAAAGTAATTTGTAAATGTACAGATGACTGTACGTAAGTTGGTATAGCTGTTTACGGAAAGCTTCCCATTATTTCTTAAAAAAAAAAAAAAAAAAAAAAAAAAACATATATACTGTATATATGTATATATATATATATGTATATGTATATATATGTATATATATATATATATATATATATGTATATATATATATATAGTTGAATAGACAATATATTCAGAATGAATCAGTAACTCGAGCTCTTTCAAATCTTAATTGGACTTGAATAACACCATATCTCTAACTTGATTTGATGAGGGTCAAGTTTTACGTAAGTAATGTAGGATTTTACATAAAAATCTTCACTTCTATTCTTCGTTTCGGGAAAAAAAATTATACTTTTATCACAAGTTTTTTTTTAACTGTTTTGTAAACACTTCCATAAAAAATGAGAGAGGAATACAAAAAGATTTTGAATATACCAAATACAGGTTACGTATTACAATTTGATTGCAACTGCTAAAATCTAGATTGATAAGTGAAATAGTATTTGTTAGTCTTCAGTTGAATTACGTGAAGTTATCTAGATCAACAGTATTCACAAAATCTTGGTTATATCTTGGAAATTTACAGTTATTGCAGAACATCTAAATACTTAAGTTCACACCTCATTATATGATCGGCATCACAGATTGAGACAGGGTATAAATACTTCTGTGCATCTACATAAAGTGGATGTGGTCAATCAGCGTTCCTTATGAAGCTTTGAAATGTCTTTTTCTTAAGGTCATGACACTTTACCCTTACACTACAGACTGTCAAGTCTCGTTGTCTTTTGAGGTAGCTCCTGTGAAACTTGCTTCTTTTTTGGAGACTTAACCATGTCGGACCTTGCCAAACCAAGTCAAATTCAGCTAACCAGCATCCATTTCTTTTCATGTACGGGAGACAGCCTCTCTTCTGGAAAATGACGAGAACTTTGCGTTGATGTCTCCTCTACTCCTGCCGTTACGTTTTTTTTTTTTTCCATGCGTCGAGCTCGCTTGAACTCGACATTGATTTTGAATTTATCTTTTAGTAGTCGTGTAGCCTTCAGCTATCTGGAACCGATCCAAGTTTCCCCCCGGGGGGCCTTTGGGATACGCACCACTAACCCTAAAATTGATAGGCATCCTTGATCCTCTAAGTAATCCAGACAATCCCTAGTCTTTTCCAGTTGTGACTCTGGGCGATGTTTTCACGAAGAGACTCGAGTCCGCGCCTTTCTTGTTCCAGGTCGTTTAGTTTCTAATTCATCCATTGCTATTAGGGTAGTTTGCAGAGCAATTTGGAAGGTCATTCATTATATTGTTATGCACTTTGGAAGTCATTACGCTTATACCCGTGATGGAGAAGGTCACCTTTAACACTTTGGGTCAAGGGATTGGTCGAGAAGTTTCAAAGTTTCAAAGTTTCCATCTGGATTATGCCAGTTGGTTTTATTCGTCCCTGGGGAGCTTCTGCTTGTCAAAGGTTTAACGTATTTAACGTATTTCCGGCCACTCTTCACATCATATATTATTTTCCAGTAATTTGTGAAATAAAAGGGGAGGTAGGCGTGAGTAGATTTAAAGAAAGTCGTCATAGGATACGTGAACAACGGAAGGTAAATTCATAGATCCTCCAAACCTATTTGATTATTCTATGAAAATTGTACGTATGTTTGTGTGTGTGTGTGTGTGTGTGTGTGTGTGTGTGTGTGTGTATGTATACACAAATATATTCACATGTTCATACACATACACGTATCCACACACTTACCTATATACATACACATGTATGCTGAGTTGTGATGGGCATATGGAGAGAATGAATGAAGAAGGACTAGCAAAAATATTATCAAAAACAGAAGTGGATGGAGTGAGTTTGAAGGAAAGACCTAGAATGGGGGTGGAGGGATAGATAGGGTGAACGGGGATTTGGATATACAGGTATTGTCTACCGAGAGAAGAGAAAACAAAAGAATGAATGGAAGAATATTACATATGCAAGAAAAGAACGTTTTCTATACTTACCAGTAATAAATTTATATAACGAGTAATTTATGTTCGTGTTAGGGAAGTTTTAAGTCAACTAGGAAGTGAAATGACACATTTATACACACAGTGATCATATTCCAGTTGGTAAATGATTAAGCAATATTCAAAATTTCACATTCATGTTTGTGCACGCGTTTACACACAAACACTCCCCAGAAAGTTGAATATGCATTCACAATTAAAACTTGACTGTCATATTGAGGGTTACAAGAAGACTTAACTGGACAAAGCAAAAAGATTAAATAAAACTAATATTTAGTCATCAATAAAACATTAAAGGTAGTGCTCGCCTTCCAACGTAAATTCCCTGTAGGACGCTTAAATGAAACAGACTGGGCAGCAGTAATATTTCGTTAAACTACAAACGGTGGTATTCTTAAACAATTCTTCCCTTATATAAATCTTATACAAATCCGTAATAGGGAAAGATTTATATATGGAAAGATTTTTTTTTAAGAATACTACTGTAAGGATCTTACGGTGGTATTCTTAAAAAAAATTATATCAGGAATTATTATTTTTTTTTTCTTTTAAGAATAGCACCGAAATAGCTTTAGCACCTGTATGTCTAGCATATGGTCAACCAAGGAACCTGGAGTGGCCGATTTTCTCTTAGGTTGAGTTGATTCAAGATATCGATGTGTTGTTGATTTGAACAATCGTTTATTTATTATGGTGAGAACAGGTAGAAGGTTAATGATTAATAGATGAAAGGAAAAAAGGAATATTTTTTTCTTATCTCTATGAATTATTTCGAGTAGAGGGACGGAGGGTGGAGGCCACTAGAAGGATGCCGTGGAGGTAGACCAGCCTTGGCCGTTGGATCGTACTGTGGGAGTACTGTGCCTCGCTGCACTGTACTTGACCCAAACATTGTGAAGGGAGCCAGGGATGACCTTGGAGCCTAGAAATGGTGAACTGGAAGAAGTGTGGTTATATGTAGTGTATGTATGTATGTACAGTATGTATGTATGCATGCATGTGTTTATGAATGTATGTATGTGTGTATGATTGTATGTGCGTATATGTGTATAAAAGTATGAATGTATGTATGTGTGTGTGTATGTACAGTATGTGTTTATGTATGTACAGTATGTATCAGGTACAAAACATTTACAAAACTCTACTAATAGATAACCGTAACAGATCCACATTTCCTTTAAAAGGCAATGTCTAGGGATTCAGTTCCTCTCTCATTTTCGGAGCTGTAATGATCATTGGAATACTATTTATCTCAAAAGAGAGATTCGTCATCAATCCTACTCTTTCTTGGAACCTTTTCCAACCCTCATCCATCTCTGATACTGAAATATGATCTTGTCCTTGCTATGGTTAATTCCAACGTTGGATATAGATGCGTCTACCAATCTCTTATTATTTCTTGTCTCGCCTTCAATGTAATATTTTACACTGTATTTCCTGCGTGTAATCCGACTCTACTGTCTTTTCTATTTCATACAGTAAAAGTACCAAAGGCAAGGCAAGGGAAGGCAAGGCAAGGCAAGGCAAGGCAAGGTAACGGTCATGGCAGCACATAGTCATCCCTCACCCATTGTTCTTATTTTTGTCCTGCTCTCAGCCTCACTCTTTCCTAGTCTCCACTGACCCCCTTTTCCTTTTACCTCTTTCTCTCTCTCTCTCTCTCTCTCTCTCTCTCTTTCTCTTTCTCTCTCCATCTGTGTTGTGTGTGTGTGTGTGTGTGTGTGTCTGTCTGTCTTTCTCTTCTACTCTCTCTCTCTCTCTCTCTCTCTCTCTTTCTCTCTCTATCTGTGTGTGTGTTTGTGTGTGTGTGTGTGTCTGTCTGTCTCTCCTGCTCTCTCTCTGTCTCTTTGTATGTCTGTCTGTTTGTCACTCTCTCTCCCTCTCTTTCTTTTCCCTTTCATATTTTCACTCCCTCTTTCAACCTTTCCCCCTTTCTATTTTCCTCTGTAACCCCACTTCTCCCGCAATATCTAAAACTTAAGTTTTATTTCTACTCCCCTGCTCACTCCCTCCTGAACCTGGAAAAACTCCTAAACTCCCCGTGAAAGCCTAAACTCCCCAGGACTGCTGCCCACGCCCACCATTAAGACCAAAGCGTCTCTAGACACTAATGGTGGAAATATCGTTAATATGCACTTTTTCTCGAGAGAGAGTATGCACGTGGAAAGTGTGCATATACAAGTGTGTTGTAATTATTATTTTTTTCCATGATGGGTAAGCAGCCCACAAAAACTTAGATATGAGAATACGCAATTACGTGTGTGTTTTGTATGTGTTTAGGTCTGTGTGCGGGCACACGTGTGTATTTGTGTGTGTGTGTATTTGGATGTATATATATATATATATATATATATATATATATATATATATATATATATATATATATATATATACATATATATTTGTTGGACATAAAAGTTGAGGTAGGTGGGAAAAGGAAATACTGGATTCTTAATCCGATTTCATTCTTGACTAGTTTCGCTACAAGCTTTTTCAAAAGCATGTAGCAAAACTAGTCAAGAATAGACTCGGATTAAGACCATATATATGTATATACATATGGGTGTGTGTGTGTGTGTACGTGTATTTGTGTGTGCGAGATGTGTGTGTGTGTGTGTGTGTGTGTGTGTGTGTGTGTGTGTGTGTGTGTGTGTGTGTGTGTGTGTGTGTGTGTGTGTGTGTGTGTGTGTGTGCGAGATGTCTGTGTGTGTGTGTGTGTGCGCGCATGTGTGTGTTTGTGCGTGTGTGTTGATGTGTGTTTGTGTGTGTATATGCGTCCGTGCGTTCTGTCCACCAGTGGCTTAGATCACGTACTGTACTCGTGCTGTACTACTGTAACCACCCAAGATGAGAACTCAGACCTCATACAATACATACTGATCTGTGAATTAACACTTGTATACATCTGTCTTGATACTCAAGGATGACAGCATATACTATATGCGTGTGTATACTTTTCTTCTGTACGTTGTGTGTGTGTGTGTGTTCACCTTGGTCTTTGGATCACGTGCTGGACTCGTGATCGACAGCTATTTCCCTCCCGGAAGCGAGCTCAGAGCTCGTATGACCGATCTTTGGGTAATGCTGTGACCTTGTATGCACACACACACCCAACTCCCCGCCCACGAGAGTTGGAGTAACGACTCGAAGCGCAGCGATACTGAAATTATTTCAGCCCTGGGAAGGATTCGAACCCGGACACCCATAGTGATAGTCAGGGACTACCAACTGCGCCACCGAGTGTGTTTGTGTGTGTGTGTGTGTGTGTGTGTGTGTGTGTGTGTGTGTGTGTGTGTGTGTGTGTGTGTGCGTGCGCGTGTGTGCATGTGCGTGCACTAACGTATGCCTTTAAGTGCCTATGAGTGTGGTAGCAATCAGGTAGCTGAACATGTTTGGAGAAGATGACAAACAGTCTTTCAGAATAAGCGATAGAGGGTAAACGGGAGCCTTGTATTCAAACGAAGACAAAATATACAACTTGAAACTGGAATAAAAATTCGAGTTCGTTACTGATAAAGTAGTTCAGATTCACATGGGAGAATGGAAAAAAAAAAGACAATAGCAATACATAAAAGATCTAATGAGAGTGGACAAAGAAAAATGTCTTGGTTTAACAATACGTAAACATCTCGACATAAGTGAGCACATAGGAAGCATAGTTCGAACGAATATGTATACGGATTTTTATTTAAAGATCATCTTTTACAAATAGGAAGCATAGTTCGAACGGGTATGTATACGGATTATTTTTAAAGTTCATCTTTTACAGATGTAAACATGACTTAGTCATTAATAATACAATACACAAGGCCTAACGTAAGTTATATTTTGTTGGTATGGAACCTACACCTAAGAATTATTAAATTGCGTTCAAAGGTGCCTAGCTAGCTAAATTGAGAAGGCTATAAATGGAGGAGACTTTGTGGAGCTGTGGATATAATTTCAACCACAAGCACGGGAAGCATGTATTTGATCTATGGGATATTACGGGCGATTGTTCAAGTCCCGCTTTCATGTGGTCCCAACGTCTCTCTACAAAGGAGGATATCAGGGGATATAGTATAAGTGCCCTTGGCATCTGATCAGTAAGTTGAGCTGATTCAATCGGTTCAAACTCCATTCGCACTCTGACTAAGTGGAGTAGGAAACACAGGGGTCTTACACCGTTCCCTTGAAAAAGTATACCTGCGAAACTAGTCAGGAATAAACTCAAACTAAGACTCTTGTATTTCCTACTCCACTTACGTCAACCTGTCAGAATGTCTCAACATTCACATTTTATATGCACTTTGCGCCATCCATACAACCAGATTAATCCTTTCTGGGGACAAAGAGGTTGTGAATGTACATGTTCAATTTCACAAGGGTTAGCATAATAGGAAAGAACAAAACTCGATAAAACAACTAAAAGGGAAATGAATTAATAGATAGAATGGGGGAAGAATTAATGTAATGCAAAAATGTAGATACACCAGAAAGAAGGAAGATAAGATAAGGATAAAGCTTTAGAAGGCTTAAAGGCTAAAGTACAGTTTTCCATATAAAGCATGAGAAGAATGAGGTTAATTGCCACTCGACGTAATAAAGACGATAAGAATAAAGAGTAATAAAATGTAACTACAAAGAGAAAAGAGAGGATGTCAAAGAGAGGGAAAGGGGGAAGGAACAAACATGAACTCAGAAAATACAAGAGGAAATGAAAAGAAAAGAAAAAAAGAGGGGAAAAAAATGAATACACATTAAACAAGTACTAAAACACTGACCTGTCAGGGAGCATGAAAGTGGTCACAGGCAGGTCCTGAGCTGCTAAAGAGTGAACCGACCACAAACACTCAAAAGGTTTCAAAGGAAACAATGGTCACGTAATGAAGTTCTGTAAAAGGAGAGATGGGAAGTAGTGAATACGACTCATTTCCTGTAAAACTCATTTAGGACCAGGTAAATACACGCACGCACGCACGCAAGCTGACAGACTGACAAACACGCACGTGCGTGCGCACACACATACACTAACATACACACAAAAGGTGCACACATATATACAAACACACACGCACACACACACACACACACACACACACACACACACACACACACACACACACACACACACACACACACACACACACATTCACACACATTCACACACAAACACACACACACACACACACACACACACACACACACACACACACACACACACACACACACACACACACACACACACACACACACACACACACACACACACACACACACACACACACACACACACACTACACACACACACACATATACACACACACTACACACACACACACACACACACACACACACACACACACACACACACACACACACACACACACACACACACACACACACACACACACACACACACACACACACACCATACACACACGCACACACACACATATCGCACACATATACTACACACACACACGCACACGCACACACACATTACGCACACACACACTACACACACACACGCACACACACATACTACACACACACACACACACACACACACACACACACACACACACACACACACACACACACACACACACACACACTAGAATGGAAAAGCATCTTCACACTTCCTTAATTTTTGATCGACCATACTCCAATAAATCTCTGTTCTCTCATTTTTTTTTCTCATTGCGATTTTTTCCATTGTAAACCTTTTTATCTTATTTTTCATTTCTTTTTTGTCCACACATGCTAGTTTCATGAACTCGTTCACCGTGCTTTGTGTTTTTTTAGCACCTCCTTGTGCATATCTACCTAACCTAAATACTTCTTATATTTTTCCGCGTATGCCTTAATCATTGTCCATTATTGTAATTTACTTTTCTACGTTTCATTTGTTTCCCTTTCTTTACTTCATGATAACTGTCCCTTTTGTCACCCTACCATCATAATGTAGTTTCATTTTTGGTCTAGCACCTCCTTGTACATATTTACCTAACCTAAATACTTCTTATATTTCTCCGCATATGCATTGATCATTGTCCATTATTGTACTTTACTTTTCTACGTTTCGTGTTTTTTTTTTTTTTTTTTTTACTTCCTGATAAGTGTTTCTTTTGCCACCCTACCGCCATAATATAGTTTCATTTACACTTAAAACCCACTACCCGAAAAATAATATCAGAAGTACAAGAAAACTGTATATTTCGACTACTATCTGTAGTTCTCTTCAGCAGATAGTAGTCGAAATATACAGTTTTCCTGTACTTCTGATATTATTTCTCCGATAGTGGGTTTTAAATGTACATTTACAAATGTGTTATAACCATACAGTTTCCCATAGTTTCATTTGTCTACTTCTCTTATCAACGTTTCCTTACTGTAATCACCAAAAGAAGCTATATATGAGAACGTAGGTTTTATTGGAACAAAGCTTCTCTAGAAGTACAAGAAAACTGTATATTTCGACTACTATCTGTAGTCCTCTTCAGCAGATCGTAGTCGAAATATACAGTTTTGCATTACAGTTGCCCATAGTTTCATTTGTCTGCTTCTCTTATCAACGTTTCCTTACTGTTATCACCAAAAGAAACAACATATGAGGACGGAGGCTTTATTGGTACGAAGTTTCTCTAGTTTCAGTTTGATCAATGTTCTTGATAAAGCTGTAGAACGTCATGATAATAAGGGCTCTGTCCTTAGATGGTGTTCCTTTTGATAAATTTGTTCCCAACTGCCAATTACATGCACCTTTTATTACCTTCACACCTTTTTCTGTTCCCCTTTTTATTCTTTCATAATTGTTCGTGACCTTCCTTGTTACTCTTCTTGTAATTTTAACCACCCTTTCCTCCCTTGTTTAATTTCTCCAACATTTTCTTCGTTTTGTCGAACCTTCCTTATTAGTTTGTTTTTAACTCTCGTCCATCTTGTTTCCTCTTCTCGTAAATTGTTACATTCTTGCTTTAACTCCTCAAGATCTGATTTGTAGGATTCCTTTCGTTATGTCATTTCACTTGATTTACTTTTCGTATTTGATCAGAAATTTGTTTCCTGAATGTTTTCATTTCACCTATGGTTTTAGCTATACCCTCTTTTTTTCCTTCAAAGTATCCCATTCATAGCTGCCATACTGGTATTAGATAGGTCTAATTACCAAGCTCGGTCATAAATTTTCCATAATCACCATCCTGCTCGTGTTTGATGTCAACAACCAAATTACCGTTTTCTACTAGGGTCGCCATAGTCTAAAGTGGTTCCAGATTGTACTTACCTCCAGATTATCAACGATGTGGCGGTGTACGCGCGTATTAAAGGCATTGTACAATTGTCATGCATTGTACTTGTGAGTAGATTTGGAAAAACATTCTTTCCTCTTTTGTATATAAGTACTATGAAATTTATATAAATTAATTTATTAGAATTATTGTATTAATTGGTTGCATTTCCATATGACCATTTCGTAAGAGAGCCATGCGGTCGTGTATGTTTCCTGCCAACCCAGGCTCCATCTCAGCAATGCAGTTTCTATTACGCCTTCAAAGCGTACGCACGTTTTTGTTGTAGTGATTTTAAATTGTAAAATTAATACACTATGTTCCCTTGTAATATACTTTCATCAGCCACCCGAGTACAACGATTCGGTTATCACTTTCCCACTATATTAATTTTGAAGACATTGAATTTCAATACATTTATATTATTTTGGATCAAAATACCGCATTTCTCTTTCAACCCCCATACTTCAGCTAGCTGCTTCCTTAACTCCTTACAACTGAGCCCATCGTCTCTCTTTCTCTTTTTTCTCTCTTTCTCTCCCCTCCCTCACTCTCTTTTCTCTTTCTCCCCCCTCCCTCCATATCTCTCTCTCTCTCTCTCTCTCTCTCTCTCTCTCTCTCTCTCTCTCTCTCTCTCTCTCTCTCTCTCTCTCTCTCTCTCTCTACGTGTGTGTTTGTGTGTATGTGTGTGTGTTTGTATGTGCACGTATATTGTGCGTGTGCGCCATAGCGTCTGTATGTAAATTCTATGTGGAAAAAGTCTTCACGTTTATTTATCATTATTATGATTTTTTTTTCGTATCCGACCTAAATATGGAGCAAAAGGTCTCCTGTCGGCATGGTCAGCCTTTGTAATCCTTTGTTAAGGGTATGTTTGCGTTTGTCAATGTTAGATCCCATAAACAGGCTCAGTAACCATTTTGTTTGTTTTAGAAATAATTCTCATCTTTTCGAAAAAGAAGGCACAAAAAGAAACTGAGTTTGTAGTATGTTTTTTCCATAGATGAGTGTGGGTAACTCTAGAATATGTTATAAATAAATAAAACGTTATTTAAAAAAAAATGCGGCTA
>NC_134787.1:59499250-59506750 GCF_046742065.1 Oratosquilla oratoria
GGATTTGAGAGAGAGAGAGAGAGAGAGAGAGAGGCAGAGTTTGCGGAAGAAAGAATCATTGAAAGAAGAAGAAAGATTTTAGAAGAGGGAGAAAGATAGTGAAAGAAGTGTGAAAATATCGAGAGAGGAAAGAGAGGGGAGAGAGGAAGAGAGAGAAAAGAAAGAATGAGATAGAAGAAAGAGCAAGAGAGAGCGATATAGAAGAAAGAGCAAGAGAGAGCGAGATAGAGAAAAAATTATATACATAAAGAAAGAAAGAAAAAGAGCAAGAGAGAAGAGAGAGAGAGAGGGGGGAGGGAAGGGCAGGTTGGCTAAAAAGTATTCTTGCTTGAAGTAAGAGGATAAATTTTTTCTGATATATATATATACATTTACCATATTTTTTGGCGTAAATAATGTAAAATTTCTTGGGATAAAATGTTGGCATACATTATTGGTAGCAGAATATTCTAATATCTTTTTAATACATTTATGATGTGCAAAGAGGTGCTAAAATATCTACAATGTTCAAATCTTTATCAATATATTCATCAAATCACATACAAAGAACTTAATAGAAAATTAAAACCTCGTGTAAAAGATTCATTACATTATTCTTCAAGTGATTAATCATCGGCTGTAGGGTATATTTTAATTTCTATTAAGCTATTCTAGAATAGTTCTTTCATAATCAACGTAGAGATTTTTGTAATATGGTTTTAAATATCATTACACTCCCAGTGCGTATGAAAGTGGGAGCTACCTACAAATCTATCGAAATAACCAAATGTGAGGAGCCTTTATCATTGCGACATTTCTCTTGTTAGAGCTTGTTCAAGTACATAGTAGTAATACACATCTCAATCATGTATATAACGAGCAGCTACTCGAAAAAAAAACGTAAAAAGCGAAATGTCGTACTAATAAAAGCTCCGTCCTTACATTTGGTGTTTATTTGTGTTATCCTCGGCAATTGTAATTGTTATTTCGAACTGTGTTGTTTTCATTATCTGCACTTCATGTATATTGATTCATTGGCAAATAAAATTATTATTATTATTATTATTGTTGTTACTATTATTTTCATTATTATTATCTATTATTATTATTATTGTTGTTGTTATTGTTATTATTATTATTGTTATTATCATTTATTATTATTATTATCATTTATTATTATTATTAATTATTGTTATTAATTATTATTATTATTATTATTAATTATTATTAATTATTATTATTAATTATTATTATTATTATTATTATTATTATTATTATTATTAATCATTATTATTAATTATTATTATTATTATTTCGATATACTCCCAGTTGCGGAAAGGTTGAATAAATTGTGGATACGGAGCTGCCTAGTGTAGGCCTTATGGTCTCTTGCAGTCTCCTTTATTCTTATGTTCTTATGTTCTTATATCTATTTTGTTCATATTCTCGATAGAAGATAAAATCTGAGTTGACAAACTTAAGGTTTGTTTTGTCCTTTGTTTTGAAACGAGTATTCTGTTCTCTAATTAAAGATGAGAATCGACCGACCGTCTTGGTAAGTACAGCTGACTCATTTATGTGGGCAATGAATTTTTTTTTATATTAATGTTTATATTAATTTTGAATAACAATTTATAATTTTGCTTTCCATATACATTTACTTGTGTTTATATAAACTGACATGAACTCATACGTAGCTGTTTCACATAATGATATCTCGTGATTATTGACTGAATTGAGCTTATACTGCATGTTAGTAAGCAATCAGTCAACATTACGGAGACCGGATTTATTCTTGTTCTCTTGGTATATGAATAGCATAATACACAGACCTTCATGACTTGATTGTGTTTTGGATTAATAAATTATTTGCAACGCTCTCACTCCAATAAAATGCAGCTTTGTTTTTTTTGATAAACTAGCCATAATTAATCAAGGTATTAATACATCTTTAAAAGAAAATTTAAAACACGAACAACACGATATGACTTCAGGTCGGATCGATTTACTTATGATGTATTCAGTGCAAAATGTATTAATGTTTTATGTGTCTGGTTACTGTAAAGAAATAGAGGTTTATTATTTTGATGAGAGTGAGGCGGTGATTGTGTATTGATGTGATTGATTACTAATGAATCAAGTTTGTACCTCTGATAAACTCTTTGGCATTAAGTTCATGGCTAAGAATAGATCTGCGGAAAGAAACAAACGGTTATTATGGCCAAAAGTATGACACATTACGACTAAAACCGACAATTGTCCATGAAAAGTTGAATTCATCGATATATGATATAATACGTACCATGAGCTACTGAAGTATTTTTTTCTTTTTCTTTTTTCGCCGAGATCATTCTCGATCTTTAGACGATGTTGGTTAGATATTGATAATCATTCAGCCAGTCGGAGCATAGACCATGACAAGTGCACTCTCATTTCTTCCCTGTGAATCATCTTTGCAAACTCCCAGATAGACTCCCGTTTCATCCCCACAATTTTCAGACAGAATAGGTGTATCATATCTAGTGCAACCATTTCCCAGGTCGGGACTTCCTTTTGTCATCACTTGATTTAGATAAACGTGACCGTAGATTACCATTTGAGCGGAGGCGTCGTCCGCCAGGCTAGATGGTTTCCTGCATTGTCCTGCTTCAGCTTTTGCTGTGAATTTATTCGACAGCATTGAGCTCGCTCATATGGTGTCATAGGTTTGCCAGATCTACATGAAACAGTTAACTCGTATATTTACTAAGGGCCTTCTCCAATTTATAAGTGTGTGGCTAAATCAGAGCACAAAATAATAAAAATATTTTATTTCATTATCTTGAGATAAAGGTCCATCTTTTTCTCCTCTACGCTTTTTGGGTTGTAAAGGACGCAAGGAAACACATCTTGTTTACCGAAAATTGTTGATCCTTACCGCTTTGCTTTATTGATCCACTTATCTTTGGATAAGACAAGGAGATCATTCCATTGAGCTACGACATCCTTTCGTCCATTTTCGTTTTCCCTTCATGTTATCCTACCTCTTGCTTGCTCTCTTCCCTGTTACACAGGTAGCTTGATTTCATGAGAAAGGAAAAATTTCAAAAGCGTTTTTATTCCTCAATGTTGCCTTGTTACGTGTTTACGTATTCTTTGGAATGGAAGCGAATGTGAAAATGAGCTCATAAGTAAGATAATTGGGCAGTTTAGACTAGAATAAGAAGTAAATGTGAGTTTAAATGCGAGCATTTAAGTATCATTTTCATTGTCAAGATCATAGGTTTGCTCATTACATTCAGTCGGTAATGAAGATATAGAGTCGTGAGTATCAGACATGACGCTTGGTAGTAGTAATATGCACCAGGAAGAATTGCTAGTGAATAGGGACAGAAATATATTTTCATGTGTATATTATTAAGTCATATTCTGTAAAAGTCCAGGCCAAAATGTTACCCAATATTTGAAAAAGTTGTTCTGTATCACATGTTAGTAACACTTAGGAACCATATCACGCTTAAGGGTTGAAGTCGTGATTGTGGTATAAAAATGATTTTAGGAGACTATTGGCGCAGCCCGAAGAGATTTCTCCCCGTCCTCTCCTTTTCTGCATGAGGGGACGGAAAGGTGAGGTGGCCGAATTAATGAAGCGGCCTTGCTGTGGATGTGCTGTGTCTTGCGACACTGCTTCTGACCCAGGGCAGTGGACACGATGCAGGGATTACCCGTCATCTAGGAGGTGCCAAGATAAGTGGGAGGGGTGAGGGTAGAGGGGAGTGGAGTATGTAGGGGATGGAATGGATAGGAGTGGTTTCTATGCCTTTGTCTTTTGGCTACCTCCCGTGTAATGGAAAAAAAGCCTTTGGTATATATGTATGTATGAAACACAAAAGAAAGAAAGTAGATGTTAAAGTTGACTCGTGGTTCGTATAGACTTCACCAAATTTCCAAAAATAATGATTGTATGAAAATTATTCAGTCGATATCGCATATATGGACATGAAAGTACAAAACTAATCACCCAATCCATTGGAATAAATAGATTTACAAATGCAATGTGTCATTATAACTCAAGTCTATGTCCATCATATGCACTGGTACAGCAGTAAGTTTTATAAATTGTCAATATCCTAAAAGCCTGATAAACATGTTATCTAGGATACAACACTAATGTCATTCCTTTTACATATTCAAAACACAAATGGAAGACATGTTTTGTCACGGCATATTTTTTCTTTCTCTCTTATATCTTAATTATTTTTCTTTGTTATTCAGCCTTTAATTACAACTGTAACGCGGAAATATAATTTATGAAATATTTTGATAGTTTCACAATCATGTATAGCACAATTGGAGCCGGAACTATATTATACAGTAGGAACTATCAACTGATTATACTTTCAACCATATCTATATTGCGATGTTATAGTTTTCAAGAATTGTGGCAAAAGCATTACCTTGCACGTGAAAATAATAAATGAAAAGATCAAATTGAAATGGATGAAATAAATTTACACATGATAAATCGTGAACACTCAAATCCAAGCCTAGGGATAAGTTTTTAATTGAGACTAAAATATTCCGCAGGATATTGTCAATTACTTAGACTAAGAATAAGCTCACATCCATTTAGAAATATCAGTTAATCCTGTATGAAAAATACATACAAAGCTTGTCTTTGTCACAATCTTTTAATAACAATTCATATATCAATTACAGTAATACCGATACAAGGAAGTAAATAATAACACCTGATGCACCCTCATCTTTGTTGGCTCGTCCACATGTATGAGAAATGTGGCACCCAAGCTTATAGCAGTGAATTATAGAAAATGTATCGATTGCGGGAAACCAAATCGTGTGGTTGTGGTGTTTTATGTGGCGCTCGGCGATAGAGCAGGTTACGTACCTCTTGTTCACGCATGACATTATATCTCTCCAAAGGTACAACATCCTCACCCAAGGAGACGTCGTTTCCAAAGGCATTAAGAAGCAATTTCACTTAGAGCCTTAGTATGGGTCCAAGTCTAAAAAAATACTCGTAATCATAACCTCGTCTATAGCCAGGTTTCACATCATAACCGAATTTTCAATCGCGGTCACATCCGTCTCACTCATAATCACAATCACAATCATAAAATTATCATAATCATAGTCGTAATTATAATTATAATGAATCTTAATCATTAATAATAATTCTAATCATAATCTTAACCAGTCATAATCAGTCATAATTATAGTCAAAGTTATAGTCATAATTATAGTCAAAGTTATAGTCATAATTAAGCATAACGATAGTCATGATTATAGTCATAATCACACTCATAATTATAATCATGATTATTATCACATATCTTTCCCAGTAGCATTGATTACTTGTTAACTTCATCATACTAGTAACTGCCTACACAGTAATTCTGACTGATGATGTTTAGGAGGATCAAAAGTAGCATCTCATAAGCATCTTCTCTCAATACTTACTCTTTGCTTTTATTTCCCTCTCTTTAATCATTCTTCTTCTCGTCCCCTCTCTGCCCCAAATCGCCTAATCGTTGACTACAGTCTTTCCCATTGGAGTCTTTACTTTAACCGTTCCTATGATTTGCAACAATAATTTTTGTTAAGTACATTTAGCTTCTGTTCCACCTGCAGACACGGTTTATCAAACTGTGCTCCACAATCTATGCTGAGAATCTAGTTATACTTCCCTGGTGCTGTTAGTTTGACGTATTATGCTGTGTGCCAAGCATAATGCACTTTGTGTTGTGGGTCTAGCAGTGTTAACCTACATATGCAATTCTATATCATTGAGTTTGCGGAAGTGAATTTCCTCAAATAGGTCTGTTCCAGTCTTGCTCTAAGTTGGTGCCACAAGATTAGGACATTAAATCTAACAATATGAGCAGGGTGTCGTGAAACTGGTGTTGTGAATGTTGTGTTGTGTGTCTGGTTGGTAGAATTACGAGTGTGGAGATAAGAGATCTCTTCCATAAGTTTGATAACGTAAATGTGGGGTGAGTCGCGGTGGGTGTGGTGAAGGGTTGTCGTAGGTTTAGAGATGAAAAAGTTGGCACCTGAAAAACGCTTCCGAGAAATACGTTGCTACGCAGCTGTAACATGATGTGAACATACTGTGAGTTAGTAGTTTTCAACATTAAAAAACTAGACCAGCGTTTCTCAACCTTTTACCCTTGCGTAACATTTAAGATAGATTGCATGTCTCAAGGAATCACTGCGCAAAAAAACAACACATATACCATATCTTTCTCATGCTATTTTCATCGTAATGATAGGTTAGATAGGATGATGTCTATATGACATTATTATAATAACCTTTTGCGGAACCCTGGTTGAGAAACGCTGAATTAGACACTAGTTGTTCACAGCACTGTAGCCTACGAGTTCTCGAGAGCAAAACCAGCCTCCGGTTCCAACTCTACTCTCTTAAGAGCATTTCAGCTGCACGTTTTGTCACAGAAATTTATTTGCAAACACTAATTTGTGGGCCTTTGGCCGTGTGTTCCTGTGAAGGTCACGTGAACTGTGCACACTTTCGTCGTCCTTTGTTTTATTGTCCAGCCCCACATCCGAGAGCTCCTTTGCTTCTTTCTCTGCTAAGTGGTGTCCGTTCTGTTCCTGCCCCAGCGTGTTTGATGTCCTCGGCTCTTCCCTCGCAGCCCTTTAATGTCTTTTTTCTTCTTCGTCATCGTCTTCTAAATCAAGGCCCCTAATTCCACGTACCGTGGTACCTCTTTGGTGATGAAAGATGCATGAAAAACTCCTACGTTAATTAACCCCCAAGCTCAAACCTCTACCCTCCTGTCTCTCTTTTACGCTTCAGTCTCGTCCCTTTCTCTTTTGTTCCCCATTCTCTCTCCATAATAGTCTTAGGGCAGTGATTCGTAACTTGAGGTCCAGAAGGCCACAAATGGGCCACACAGTGAAAACAATGTTTACAAACTGAAAGCCAGTGGTGGTTAGTGGATGCCCGACGGTTTTATTCACTGTCGAAATGATGACGTTCAGGAGGACCGGAAATAGCATCTCATAAGTACGGGAGGCTTAAGAAAACGGGTTTAGAAAACTTGCTCTAGGGTTCCTTAAAGAGCTTTCCTTCACTATTGATTTTCCCCGTTCCTACAGCTTATCTTCATTATCTTTTTTTTTCCATCTTTCGCTTCTCCATTACCTTTCCTCATTTTCCTCTTTTTATACCTCCTCTGTCTTTTCTCTTCCTTGTCTTCTCTTCTCATTTCCTCTCTTCCCTCACGACGCAACTTATAAGCATTTACAGTTTAATATTTCCGTTTGCTTGTGTTCCTGGTGATAAACGTCGTTACCTTTTGATCTTATGTATCTTTGATTTCACTATCCCGGGCTTATGATTTCCCAAACGCTAGGCATCACGATAGATATGATCTACAATTCCTAAACAAAGTGGGATTATCTAAACTAAATTTGCCTGGTGGTACATACATACATACATACATACATACATACATACATACATACATACATATACCAAAGGCTTTTTCCCCCTTA
>NC_134787.1:59511750-59556750 GCF_046742065.1 Oratosquilla oratoria
GTGTATATATATGTGTATATATATATATATATGTATATATATGTCATGTATGTACGTGTGTGTGTGTGTGTGTGCACGTCTTTGTGTGGGTGCACGTGTATGTTTGATTCACCATGGTCTTTGGACCATGTGTTGGACTCGTGATCAACAGCTACTACCCTCCCGGAAGAGAGCTTAGAGGTCATATATAGTGTGTGTGTGTTAAACAACCCTGGATGTGTGTCTTAAATCTGTCTATATGCATCTACGGGATTGTTTTCTTGTAAATGCAGTGTTGTAGCGTGTAGAAAAAACAAGTAATTAGAGGGGAAGGTGTACATATTTGGTTAGTGGGGCATCAGAAAATAGAGCAAATGTAAGAAAGTGCAGTTGCGAATGAAAGGAATGAAGGGAGAATTAGAAAAGGTAAGGTAATAAAAAATAAAACATAGAGGAAGAAGAAAAGGAAAAGAAAGAAAACGAGTAAGAGGTAGAAAAGGGAAAGAGGAGAGATTGGAGGGAACAGGAAAAGAGAAGGGAGATGAGGATGAGGATGTCGCAAAGGATTAGGAAAAGAATAAGCTTGAGGAGGTTGAAGATAGGATGATTGGAAAGAGTAAAGGAAGAATGTAAAGATGAAGGATAAATATAATGAAGAGGAAGGAGAGAAGAGGACGTGTGGAGGAAGAAGAAGAAAAACGAAAACAAAAACGGGGGAAAGGGCGTGGAGTTGGAATGACAAAAGAATGATGAAGGACAGAAAATAAATGGTAGGCAATAATAAAAGATGGAAGTAACAGACACTGAAAAAAAGTTGAGGAAGGAAGTTGACCGATGAAAACAGGGTAGAGAAAAGAGAGAAACTATGCGGACGCAAAGAACAAATTTTGCTTTTGCGGGGAGCAGACGAGAGGAAATAAGAAATGCAGACGATACGCTGCAGGGATGTAGTCCCAGGATCCAGAAGATTCACGTCATGTTTACTAATATCGTTACTCTTAGGGGGACCCCGGTCGGACCTAACATATGGTCTGCATGGGAATCTGACTGCGCAGACGCAAGTTCTTATTATGTTGCAATTCATTCATGGTGTGGTCAAGTGGAGAGGAAGCTTTGCATGAGAAAACGATCTTGCAACTCAAAAAAGACTGTTCTCCAAAGTAACTTGGCAAAGGAGTTTCAAATCTTCTTCAAGAATTGACAAAAGCACGACCACAAGTCTCCCACCTCGGCCTCCTACCGCTTCCTCCTTCAAATCCATCCTCCCTCCATCTTATGAGAGAAGACAGAGAAGACAAAAACAGTGGACGAGAAGAAAGAGGAAGAAGAAGAAGAAAAAAGGAAATCGGAAGACGAAGAAGTAACAAAAGGCTAAGTATGAATGAAATTGGGGCAGAGGTGTCGAAATAGGAAGGAGAATGAAGTACAGGAAGAGAGGAGCGGAAAATAAGAGGAGATATAACCTTATGTAAGACTTATCCTTTGATTAAAAAGACAATGGGAGCCCACCTGCCTCTACCCAGTAAGAAGTTGCTCTGTTGGAGTTGGTGGTTGGAGTGGGGGGGAGTGTTCGTAGGTGGAGGAAACAATGTCCATGGAAAAGGACAAAGAAGGTACAAATCTTGGAGCGTCATAGGTTGGGGGTGGAGGGCGGGGGTAGGAGTACGGAAAGTGAACGATGAGATATGAGAAAGAAAAGATGAAAGGTGAATGGAAACAACTTATAGATAAAAAAACAGAGATAAGGAGGGAAAATGTCAAAGAAATGAGGAGGGAAGACAAAAGGAAATAGAAAAATCAAACAATAGGAAATGTTGAATGAAAAATAGAAAATAGTAGAATTCAGTTATGACGACGACGACGACGATAAGTATGAGGCAAATGAACATGGTTATGATAGAAACGATATTGATAAATCGACGGGAACTATAATAATGATGACATTGATAATAATGGCGACAATAATGATGATGGAAGGGATTAATTATGATAATGAAAGTGATGTTATTGGTAATAATTATGAAGATGATGACAAAGATGATCGCAATTATGATAATAATGACGGTAATGATGATGGTAATAGTAATGATGGTGATGACGATGAGGAGAATGATATATATGTATATGTATATATGTGTATATATATATATATATATATATATGGATTAAATGTGACATAACGTAAATTGGAGAAATACAAAACCTCTGGAATGAAGAAGGACATATTTTATTAAGGTAATAAACTAGAAAAAAATAGGGAAAGAAGAAGAAGAGGACGAAAGAGAAAAAGAAGACGAAGGAGCAGACGCAAAAGAAGAAGTCTACACGCTGGAGCGGAAGACAGGAAGGCAAAGGGAAAACCGAAAGGGTTGTAAAAAAGAATAAAAAACGCGAAATGCGAGATTAATAAAAGGGGACGGGGGAAAGGCACGAACAAAGAAGAGAAGACAAAAGGAAGAGAGAAGGTATGTTGAAGAGAAGTTAGAAGACGGGAGGGAGGAAGGAATAATAGAGAGGATAACGGGCGTGAGAAAAGACTAAAGAAGAACAAAAGGAAGACGATAACGAAGGAGAGCGTTGAGGAGAGATGGGATAAAAGAATGAACGCGATTGTGTCCCTATTGTGTTGGGGCCGTGCTTATGCTTCTGCTTGCGTTCAAGGTGTTTTGTTGTTTTGGATATGCGTGGGACCTCGCAAGTAGCCAATAGCTTCGATCGATTTCCGTCAAGTTCACAAGGTCGGTTTTGAAGGAATTGAGATTAATGTACGCCCTAACAAAGCCGGATAGGAAGAAATAATAAATAGATTAATTATTGAAGAATTAGTTGAATAAATGAATTAATAAATGAATTGATAGACAAGCTCGGTTCTGAAGGAATTGAGATTAATGTACGCCCTAACTAAGCCGGATAGAAAGAAATGATGAATAGACAGATTAATTATTGAATGACTAGTTGAATAAATAAACGAATAAATGAATGAATGAATAAATCAATGAAACGTAAAACGTAGTACCTTTACATATATCATGTATTCAGGAGGAGGAAAGAGACGAGGAAAAGACTTGTCTGATCAATTACAAGGACATTCATGGAAGTACATGAAGAGCTTAACCCTTCCAATGCTAATGACTATGTGTATTTTGTTTGTCTGTCTGGAAGAAATTTTGTTCAGTTGAGGAAAATTCCTGCGCAGAAAAAAAAAATCCATTCTCAGCGTCCCCAGTAATCGGTTGTAGGCAGTCCAGTACCCCAGAACAACAGCTTACAGACACTGCAGATGCCTCAAAGGATAAACCTTTACGAGAACTCCTACCCTTGATATCAGCATCCCAGGTTATGATTTTTTTTTATTTTTTATTTTTTATTTTATTTTTTTATCTTCAACGAAAATTTGTACATTTGTTCAGATCGTCGCTTGGCGCGACGACCTTACCTTACCGAGGTGCCGTATCAACATGGACGTTGGCCACCATGGAACTCCATTCCTGTCTGCACATGGCTCTTCTTAACAAGATGGCGTTTGTTATTTCTTCTCGTACAGATGTCCTTAACCCGTCTACATATTTTCTGCGTGGTCTTCCTCTTGCCCTCTTTCCTTCTATTTTTCCTGTTAGGCACGTATGTTCTAACTGTTGTTTTCTCATGACGTGTCCTACAAAGTATAACTGACGGGTGAATATGTATATATATATTGAGCAATAACAGGTATTACTAACATTATTGTACATATTGTACATATATTAACATATTATACATATATTAACATATTGTACCAAAAATTTGGAGTCAGAAGGGGAGATATTAGGGGATGGGTGACCTTCTTGCTGAATGAATTAGCTCGTAAGAAAGTTACTAAATTCCCTAAAATATCGATTACATAAAACGTCCCATATGGGGTTCTCGTGGATTTGGGTATCAAATCAATCTAATTACCAGTTTGTCAGAAAGGTGGACTGGAGTATTAATGGGATAGTGAGTGCATTTTAGGAATTATTGGAAAGTTTATATCAGTTTTCGCGAAGTGCATGGAGTGAAATGAAGAGGTGTTTGTTATCCCAATGAATTAATATGTGTTTGTGGAGTTGAAAAGAAAAATCTATATTCTTTCACTGCTTATGGGGGGAGGGTATCCATGGTAGAATAAAATCACCTACAGACATCCAGAATAAACATATAAGTTGTCATTTGGAGTGAAAATATAACAGGGAATAAAGAAAGTGATTTTTTTTATCAGGGAATGTTTAGATATGTAAAGTTTTACAGAGAAAGACGCATGGGCAACGAAAAGAAAAAAAAAAGAAAAAAAAGGAAGAGAAAAACAAAAACTGAAAGGATGAATGGGAGGAGAAGGAGAAGAGGAGAAGGAAGAGGAGGAGGAGTAGGAGGAAGAGGAAGATGAGAGGAAGAGGAGCAAAAAAAAAAGGAAGAGAAGGAAAACAAAAACGAAAAGGAAGAAGGGGAGGAGAAGGAGAAGGAAGAGGAGGAGGAGTAGGAGGAAGAGGAAGATGAGAGGAAGAGGAGCAAAAAAAAAGGAAGAGAAAGAAAACAAAAACGAAAAGGAAGAAGGGGAGGAGAAGGAAGAGGAGGAGGAGTAGGAGGAAGAGGAAGATGAGAGGAAGAGGAGCAAAACAAGAGGAAGAGAAGGAAAACAAAAACGAAAAAGAAGAAGGGGAAGGAAGAGGAGGAGGAGTAGGAGGAAGAGGAAAAGGAGAGGAGGACGAGAGGGAAGATTTTGACAAGAGGATGAAGATTAGGAAGATTCTGAATGATAGATGGATGTGTAATAGAGGAAGAGACGAAAGGGGAGAAATACGATCAGAAGGAGGAGGAGGAGGAGGAGGAAGAGGAAAAGGAGAGGAGGACGAGAGGGAAGATTCTGACAAGAGGACAAGAGGATGAACGACAAGGAAGATTCTGGATGATAGATTATTAAGGATGGATGTGCAAAGAGGAATGTGTGCGCATAGAGAAGAAGAGACGAAGGAGGAGAAGGAGGAGGAGTAGGAGTAGGATGAGGGGAGGAAGTTGGGGATAAGCAGGAAGGAAGATAAAGAGAAGTAGGAAGAGAAGGTTAAGGAAGATGACGAAGAAAAAGAAAAGAAAGAGAGGAGCATTAGAGGGTTAGGACGGTGACCACAAGGAATTACATGAGAAGGAGGAAATAAGAGAGAGATAGAGAGAAAGAGAGAGGATGAGTAGAAGTAGAAGTAAGGGAAGTAGATGAAAGAGAGAAAATAAATGGGAGGAAAGAAGGAAAAAGTGGAATAGGAGAAGAGAGAGGAGAAAGTAGAGGAGGGGAGAAGGAAGCTGAGGAAGAGAGAGAAGGAGGCTGAGGAAGAGAGAGAAGAGAGCAGTAAGAGTAGAAGAGGGATGTAGAGAGAGGAAGGAGTATTCGTTGTTGATAATAACCAGCGCTTCTCTACTTTGGGGACAAAATTGCGCCGAAGAATTGGAGTCAAAGAGATGGAGTGGGAGATATTCAAGGAGTGTACTAGGACGGAGGGGGAGTCAAAATTCAAAAATTGATCTTTTTTATTTTTTTAGTTGAAATAAGTCTCTAATCCTAAACGAACATCGAAAGATTTAGTCCGTAGGATTTTCACTAAAGTCCTTTGAATATCGACTGCATAAAACGTGTTAACAGTAAATCCTACGAGGGTGGGAACCGGGTGGAAGACAAAGTGGATAAAAAGGAAGAGGAAGAGGAGGAATAGAGTTCGAGGACAAGATTGTCCTTGAAGTGTGGAGATGGACTATGAAAGACAAGGTTCGAGAGGAAGAGGTGGAGGAATAGTGCGAGTGTTCGAGGAGGAGATAATGTAAATAAAAGGATGTATGGGATGAAAAAGGACATCCGCTGTGTTCAGTGCCTAATAGACACACAATTTGATTACGGGACTGACAGGAAACCACGTTTGCATATATACTCACATGTACACATATACACACATATGAGTACGTAAACACATATACGAATGTACACGTATATACAAATATACACACATATTTGTTCATGTACACACACTTATACACACACATACGGTATACACACACTCATATATACACATACGAGTATATACACACGCTTACACACGCACACATACAGTATACACGCGCTCATATATACACATATATACACACACATACACGTACACACACACACACACACACACACACACACACACACACACACACACACACACACACACACACACACACACATGCATGCATGCATGTTCACGTATATATACACAGACACATATACAAGCAAACGTATGCACACACACACATGTACACACATACACATGTATACATGAACGCTTACACACATACGTCTACACACATGTATGCACCCTTCACACACTCAATATTCGTCCTTCCGGAGCCTTTAAAAAGTCCGGGAAATATTGCTGAAAGGAGAGTCAGGAAGTGTGAAGGCAAAGGAAGGGAAGGGATGATGCCTTTGTTTCTAGAGGTTGGTGGAAGGATTATAGTTGGGAGGAACTCTAGCATAAATTTGAATTCCGGAACGTAAGAGGGTGGGTAGGATATTTGGTGAAGGTGGAAGGGAAGGTCGAAGAAAAGAGGACGAAGATGGTGCATGTTCTTCGCGAGTGGGGAGGATCTTGTTGGACACGAGGGGAAAGGGGCCCCATGGAAGCAAGCGTGTCTGGATTGAGACAAGAATAGAAGATGGAACACGTAAAGAAATTGGGTGTAAAAAAGGGAGAATGGTGGAAGAGAAAGTAAGAAAAAATAAGGATGTGTGCTGTACGAAGAAGAAACATGTGGAAAAACTGTTGTTACAGAAACAAAGAAGTGGAGGAATGGCCGGCGGTAATAGCAGAATACAAGACCAACAACCATGTTAAGGGTTTGAGCGGACGTCTACTCGAGTGAAAGAAAGTGAAAAAGAAATATGGAACAAAGGGAATTAACGAGGGGGGAAAAAATGGAGAGCGGGGGTGGTGGGGTGAAAAATGCCCGAGATAAAGAAAACAAGTGGAGGAATTGCCTGAAAGAAATGGATAAAGGAATGAAGGACTTAGGAAAGAGATCTGTCCGGGTCTGGCGGAGCGATTGAGTCGCCCACGGCTCCTTTAAAGGCTCACAAGACTTTTTACGGCTTTGATTCATTTTCATTTCATTTCCCTCTACCCGGAATGGAATATCCACACAGGGCCGGGGGTGGGAGGGTCAGGGGCCGGGGGTACCGGAAAGCCGGGGATGGAAGGCGAGATGACACAAGCTATGAGAACATCAGTTGCTTATAATGGCAGTGATAACAATCATGTCTACGATAAAGAAGAAGGAAAAGGAAGTAGAAAAAGAGAACACGATGGAAAAGACAAATATAATGAAGACGAAGAAAAAGATGAAAAAAGATCAAGTAAAGGAGGCGAAGGAGAGAAAGGCGAAGAAAAATAAAATGAAGAAGAAGAAAAAAGGAGAAGGTACAATAAAAAAACAAAAACAAGAAAAAGAAGCCGACGAAGGATACAATGAAGGAGGAAACAAAGGCAAAGAAGAAATCGAAAAACGAAGAAGAAAGCAGAGGAAACAGGAAAGGAAGACACGGAAGTTGAAGACAAAGAACATGAGGAAAAAGAAGACTATAAAGAAGACAAAAAAAAAAAAAATAAATAAAGTGACAATATTTTGTGGCCCTCACGAGGCTGATACACTTTTCTACATCCTTAGGTCTTACAAAATTATTCACTCCAGGGGAACCTTCCCTTTATACGATGCCTACAGTCCAACGAGACTAATACATAAGCTGAAGTTGATGCCTATTTTCTCCGTTTATCACTAAATGACTTCATTTAACGAAGAACCTTCTCCTTTCTTTAGGAAAGCTGAAGAGTAAAATGGAACAATGGACTATTCATAACTGTTTGAAGGCAGTTTGTGTACATAATACTCTTTCGTAACAACACAATATATTTTTCCACATGCTCGCTCGATCCTGCAATATCCGTTCCACGTCTCTCAGCCGTATAAAACCAGTAGAGAAAATCTTTCTGAGCGTGATTATGGATTGTCGGGTAGAAACTGAACTTAATCTTGGGGCTAAAACTGACCTTCAAGGGTCTGCTCAGTAACCCTTAGTTCGAATCCGGACCTATTCGGATATAGGGAAAAACACCTACAAATATCCAAGATCAGTTCAATTAAAGAAGAATTAGATAGTGACGTCAGTTACAACTTAATAGGAGACAACAGGGCCCGGAGAGCTTTCCCTTCTGCCACAAAAGCATAAAAACATAAGAATGAAAGAGATTGTAAGAGACCATAAGGCCTACACTAGTCACCTCCGTATCCATCACCACCTGTCATCCCCATCCATAAAGTTGTCTAATCGTTTCTTAAAACAACTGATAGACCCTTCTAGATAAGGTAGCGTCTGCGTGGAAAGTGTTAGACTGACTGTATGTGAATTGTCTTTTCAGATTTTAGGACAAGACAGACATGCATAGAATATGTGTGAAGCCTTGCTGCTAACATACATTTATGTGTCCGTTCCGAGGACTTGAACTGTGTTGGTTACATGCACGAGATGAAATCGTTGGCTCTTAGATTTCTTGGTCTCCTGGCTGTTGAAACACGGCACTGAGATGTGAAGCAAACCTTCTGAAACTTGCATTGAAATAATCAAACAAGCAAACAGTAATCACAAATTCATTACAGGAAGGAATGGGAGTTAATACTATTAGGTTTATTTCTAACCAAAATGAATCTTACACAATGTGGGGGGTGGAATTATGTTAGTAAACTGAACGCGTGATTATCTTTTGTTATTCTGGAAATAGAACAGATCGGTAAGAAAATGTCGACTGTGTATGGGGAAGTTGGTTGCATAATTCGTAGAGAAATGGACGGTAGAGCATCGACCCAGGCGGCAGGAAGCACGGCGGGAGTATAACGTGCAGAATTATGTATGTAAGGAACATTGCTGACGGAGAACTGCGGAGTCACCTCTGGGGAGAGAACATGCGAAGGGATTTCTGTGGAAGGAAAGGGTTTGAAGTTGGAAAATGCAGAAAACGGAAATACTTACGGGGAGGAAGAAATACTTGTAAGAATCAAAGAGCAAGAATGAAAAAAGTACATCAAACGGACGCGAGTAAGAGGAAATGGAAAGGGCCAGATCTTACCACACCAAACCACACCACACCAAACAACACGATACCACACCATACCACACCACATTACACCATACCACAACACGCCACATCACACGACACCAAACCAAACCAGACCAAACCAGATCAGTCAAGATAGAATTAAATCGGATCAGAAGGAACCAGATGAAACCAGTTCAGTGAGACGAGACAGGAACAAATCGGATCATGGCAGACTGGGCTATACCAGACCAGTTCGAACCGGATCAGACCTTCCCAAACTGGAGCAGAACACAACATCCAAGGCTAGGATATACGCCGGTGGCACGGTCCCCACACAGAATGAGGGATACAAGCAAAACCTTGAGAATACTAAGGGCAGCAACTAAACTAGTTCCCGTCCTGGCAGATAAATGAACGAGGAGGGACTAAAAGCAATGAGTCTACCAACTTTGAAAGATCGAAGAGAAATAGATGATGTTGGTTACGGTATCAGTATTCAGGTCACTAACAGACTACAATAAATGAAGAGATCTTTTGATTAGGGGTACAGTTTTCAATATAGATGCAAAAACTTAGCATAACTTAGAAGGTAATATAACCCAAGCTGGAAAAATTTATGAATTCACATATATATATATATATGTATATATAATAACTGGAAAATAATATAGAGAAGATAGGAAGCATACATGAATTTTAAACTTAGTATAGTAAATGGGAGATTGGGAGAAAGGGCTGCACGAGTGTTGTCCTTTTTCTTTATACCACAATTAGGTAAGCACACACACACACACACACACACACACACACACACACACACACACACACACACACACACACAGACACATACACACACACACACTCGACGGCACAGTGGTAGCGTTCGTAACTGCTACTACGAATTCCGCCCAGAGCTGAAATAATTTCAGTATCGTTGCGCTGCGAGTCGGTATTCCAACTTTCGTGGGCGGGAAGTTGGGTGTGTGTGTGCGTGTAAGGTCACAGCAGTACTCATAGATCGGTCATACGAGCTCTGAGCTCTCATCCGGGAGGTTAATAGCTATCGATCACGAGTCTAACATGTCATCCAAGACCATGGGGAATCGCACACACACACACACACCGTTTTGGCATGACAACAGGAAGCTGGAAATCTCATGACATTCAATAAATTTAATTTTGAGCAGCTCAGAATCAACTGACTGTTTAAACACTTTTTATAGCTATTAGCGACACCAATCATCCCCAGGATTACCACTACCCACAACCACATGCTCATATGCAGTATATACTCATTGTCCCGGCGTGTGTAAGCCCATACCTTACATATGTGCACATTTCTGAACACCTGTGTTGATGCCTCTAGGTGTTCGTGTGTGTATGCATGTGAATGTAATTGTACGTGTGAGTGTGTTTGTGAATGTATTTGTGTGTGTGTATGTGAAAGTGTATGTGAATCTGGGTTTTTACTTGTGTGTGTGTGTGTGTGTGTGAGTGTGCTCGTGCGTGTGCTAGTGAATATCTA
The DNA here is from genome assembly GCF_046742065.1 of Oratosquilla oratoria. NCBI lineage: Eukaryota > Metazoa > Arthropoda > Malacostraca > Stomatopoda > Squillidae > Oratosquilla > Oratosquilla oratoria. Next base: position 59,522,383 of record NC_134787.1, read on the forward strand.
TATTGACATGCATGTGTGATTTAAGATGGTTTTGGATCACGTGCTGGGCACAGGATCGACAGCTATTACCCACTCGGACGAGAACTCGGACCTCGTATATAGACCGATCAAGGGGTAGTGCTGTGACCATTTACACACAACACACACCTATCCTTTTCCTAAAGTGTGTATATATGCATATGAGTGTGTGTGCGGGCGCGTGTGTGTGTGCGTGCACGCGTGGGTTACTGCGTGCGTGAGTCTGTGTGCGCGCATACGTGTGTGTGTGTGTGTGTGTGTGTGTGTATGTATGTGTGCGTGTGTGCCTATATGTGATTGTGTATCTGTGTATGTACGTATGTGTGACTGTATGTGTGTGTATGTATAAAGATGTGTACGTATGTGATTGTTTTTCTTCTTCTATTTGTGTTGCTATCGTGCTCAACATGCAAAACCCCCAAATTGAGATCTAAAGCATCATATAGGGAGAGAGTAACAATTTAAGAAATTAGCGGAAGCCTTCACGCCCTGAACAGGGGCGCGAACTTGGTAACACTGCGTAGCAGCCCGTAATACAAACCACCACACCAGCAAGTTTGTGTAGATATGAAGAGGGTTTTGTTGGTGTGTACGTACATGTATGCTTACCAATGTATGCATGTGCGTATGCGCGTGCATGCGTGTGTGTGAATGTACATGTGTATGTATATGTATGTGTGTGTATATATGTCTGTGTATTTACCTAGTTGTATTTTACGGGAAAAGAGCTATGCTCGTAGTGACTCGTAGTGTTTGTGTATGCATGTGCGTATGCGCGCGCGTGCGTGTGTGTAAGTGTACATGTGTATGTATATATATATATATATATAATATATATATATATATATATATATATATATATATATATATATATATATATATATATATATACATACATACATATACCAAGGCTTTTTCCCCCTTACAAGGGAGGTAGCCAAAAAGGAAAAGGCACAAAATCATTCCCACCCATTCCATCCCTGAATACACTCCACATCCCTCCACCCTCCCTCTTATCTTAGCACCTTCTGGATGACGGGTCATCCCTGCACCTTGTCCACTGCCCTGGGTCAGAAGCAGTGTCGCAAGACACAGCACATCCACAGCAAGGCCGCTTCATTAAATCGGCGACCCCCCCTCTCCGTCCCCCCATTGCATAAAAGGAGAAGACGGGGAGAAATCCCTTCGGGCTGTGTCAAATTTTGCTCACACATACTACCTCACCCCCATCCCTCCGCCCATTCCACCTCATGCATCACAACATCATCCATATACAACCATTCTCCATTCACCCCTGTCTTCTGTCCTCTCCCGTCCTTCCTCAACAGACATTCCCCTCTTCCCCAAAGCCCCCTTCACCCCATCCATCCACCTCATCCTAGGACGTCCCCTCATGTTCACTCCCTCCACCTCTGCCTTCCATACCTCGTTTACTAGTCTTTCTTCACTCATTCTTTCCATGTGTCCAAACCATCCTAATACTCTTTCATCAACCCTATCTCCCAAATCCCTTTCCACCCCTGTTCTCCTCCTCACCTCCTCATTTCTCACTCTATCTAGCCTAGTAACCCCCATCATACTTCTCAGACACCTCAACTCAAACACATTCAAACTCCTTCTCTCTTCCTCTCTAATGTTCCATGTTTCTGCCCCATACAGTACTGTTGGCACAATCACTCCTTCATACAGTCTCCTCTTAGCATCCATTCCCAAATGTCTATTCCTCATTACACTTTTTAATCCTCCAAGGCATTTACTCGCTTCTCTCAATCTACATTCTACCTCCACCTTCACTCCACCTTCACTCCACCTTTTCCTGCCACATTTGCACCCAAGTATCTAAAACTATCCACTTCCAGTCGCTCTCCCTTAATGCTCACTTCCAGTCTACTGCCACTTTCACCCCTTGTACATCTCATCACCTTACTTTTACCCACATTTATCTTTAGCTCTCTTCTATCACATACTCTCCCAAACTCTGTCACCAACTTCCTCTATCCCTCCTCCGATCCTGCCTCAAGCGCAGTGTCGTCCGCAAACAACATCTGGCTCACCTCCCACTTTTCTCCATTTTCTTTAACCATCTCCAATCCCTGACCCACTACCCTTGCATTTACCTCTCGCACTGCCACATCCATGTACAAGTTGAACAGCCAGGGGGACATAACGCAACCTTGACGAAGTCCCACCTTTACCTCGAACCACTCACTCTCACTGACACAAACTTACTACTCTCATAAAAACTCTTTTATTCTACGACTGTCCCTTCGTTATGCTGTCCCCAACCCCTTATTGCTGTCCTGTACCATTTCTCTGAGTATTCTTTTTTCTGTGGTGTGGGAAAAGAATACTGCCACCAAGTATTCCCACTTGGATCGTAAGAGGCGAGAAGAAAGGGACGGGGACTGGAACTAGGCATCCTTCTCCTTGTAGCCCCACAGGGGACTTTCCTAAAAGAAAAAGTAAATATACTGTATATATATATATATATATATATATATATATATATATATATATGTGTGTGTGTGTGTGCGTGCGCGCACATAGATTTGTGCTCGTATATGCGAATTTTTGTCTGTACTCGCATCTACCCCGCGTGCATACCTACACTTGTGCACATGTACGTTTATGTACGTGCGTGCTGACGCGTTGTGGCGATAATGAGCAAACAACGGGAGGGCTAGGGGCGGAAGACCCGAGGTCGAATCCAGATCAGATTGGGAGGAATAAGAATTGACGGAACGTGAATCAGGCAGCACCGGGAATGGGAAGGAATTTGGACTGAGCTGTGCCCGAGGAATAGCAATAGGGTCTGAATTGCGATGCGTTTTAGGAATGGGATTGAACTCCCTATTGCGGGCGGTTATGCGACCAATACAACTCATCTTAACCTGGAAAAGGAATACAATGTTTCCAAAGGATAGTAATGTGATCTATATTCAGATACATTATCGGGGAAATAGATAATGCTGATGTAGGATCAAATAAGAGTGAAAGTAGATTTGAATAATGTGGAATATACAAAAAAAAAAAAAGGAAAAAATCAGGTTGGTAAAAATAGGTGAGGTCAGGTGAAGTGTATTGAGAGGAGAGGCGCTGGGATAAGCAAAGGTCAGATAAGGTGAATCGAAATGATCTGGATTTAGCTCGTGTGGAGTGAGGTAAGGAAAGGTAAGAAAAACTGATGGGACGTTGAGTCAGGACAGGGAGTCAGGACAGGGAGTCAGGGCAGGGAGTCAGGGTAGGGAGTCAGGGAAGAGAGGCAGGGAAGAGAGTCAGGGCAGGGAGTCAGGCCAGGGAGTCAGGGTAGGGAGTCAGGGAGGAGAGTCAGAGAAGAGGGTCAGAGAAGAGGGTCAGGGAGTCAGGGTAGGTAGTCAAGGCAGGGAGTCAGGGCAGAGAGTCAGGCCAGGGAGTCAGGGCAGGGAGTCAGGGCAAAGAGTCAGGGCAGGGAGTCAGGGCAGTGAGTCAGGGCAGGGACGGACATAGAACAGAAGTGGGGACCGGAAGGGAGATGGGATGGGAAGGAAAGAGGGAAGAGAGGGTAATTGGAGGTAATGAGGAAGGGAGGAAAGTAAAATAAAATGTGAATAAAGGGAACGGGAAAGAAAAGGTAACGAAAGGGAAAGGAAAGGGTAGAAGGGAGGGAGGGAGATGGGAGGGAAAGTGAGGAGAACGTTAAGGAAAAGAGTAAAAACATCAAATGAAAGTAATGGAGAGGAAGGGGTACAAGGGGAGTACAAGGAAGAGGAGATTACACGGGAATTGGAGAAAGGAAGGAAGAGGACTTGTAAGGGGAGGAAGGGAAGGGAAGGAATCAAGGGGAAGGGAGAAAAGGAGGGGAAGGTCCGAAGGACGGGATGGGAAAGGGGAGATGGCGTCGAAGGGGAGAGGAATAGAAGGGAATAGAAGCGAGGTCAATTGGGCCGAGTTGTGGTTGAAGGAAGCGCATTCAGAGTAAATGGACGAAGTTTGTGGGAAGGATGGCTGAGTGCAAGAAACAAGTTAATGGGAAAAATACGAGAGAGGTGAGGTAGAGAATAGGCAGTCGAGAGGAGGTGACGGGAGTAAAGAAGGAGACTAGGTATGGTGTACGGGATGAATTGAGTTTGGCGGAAATGGATAATTGTAGGACGAGTTGAGGAAACGATTGAGGTTCAAGAGTGGGAAGACTTTTTTTTTTTTTTTTTTTTTTTTTTTTTTTTTGGGGTGTGAAATGTCACTCCCACGGGATTTGTTTGAGCCCGTATTGGTAAGGGAATATGGGCACATGTTCAGATAAAAGTTGCTAAGAAGAAAGGCTATGAAAGATCCTCCCCCTTTGAGGATCTCGTGCTGGGGACTGAGGGCAAAAAATATTCAGCTTAATTTCATCTCCCAGAAGAGAGACTGGTGAGATGCCTGATCGGCACAGCCAGAGAGCCGCAGCACAGTACAGCACAGCACAGCACAGCACAGCACAGCACAGCACAGTACAGCACAGGACAACACAGCACAGCACAGCGCAACACAGTACAGCACAGGACAACACAGCACAACACAGCACAGCGCAACACACCATAACACAGCACAATACAGCACAGGACAACACAGCACAGCACAGAACAACACAGTACAGCACACCATAGCACAGCACAACACAGCGCAGGACAGTACAGCACAGCACAACAGAACAGCAACCACACCCAGCAATAAGTGCAAAATGAGGACACGTGTGAGAATCATTCTAACTTCATAAATAACGCTGCACTGTTGATGGTAATGATGGTGGTTATTACAGTCATCAAAACCCAGGTTGCCGTTGCTGTCATCATTGTCGTCTCTTTTGTCGTCGCTACAACGGTAAATTGATGACACTAATGTAATAAAAAAAAATAGAGATAGAAAAGGATCGAACACAAGGAAAGAAAGATAAATAAAGGAAAAGGTGAAGGAAGAGAAGAAGAGTATGGGAGAGCCAAGGAAAAGTGAAGGAGAATAATTAGTTGAGAATATTGTAAATAAGATAGTTGTTGAGAAAATTGGTAGGGATAGACGAAGAGAACATTTACGGTTAAAGCTGAAAGGTGGGGATGAGGGAGGAACAAATTAAAGGCATTAAAAGGGGAGGATAAACACACACGCACACATACACACACACGCACGCACACACACACACACACACACACACACACACACACACACACACACACACACACACACACACACACACACACACACACACACACACATTTTTACACGCACACTTTTACACACACACTCTTTTACACACACTTCTACACACACACACACACACACACACACACACACACACACACACACACACACACACACACACACTCACACTTTTACACGCACTTTTTTACACAAACGCTTTTAGACACACACACTTTTACACACACACACACACATACACACACACACACACACACACACACACACACACACACACACACACACACTTTTACACACACACTTTTACACTCACACTTTTACACACACATTTTACACACACACTTTCACACACACATTTTCACACACACATTTTCACACACACACTTTCACACACACACGCACACACACACACACACACACACACACACACACACACACACACACACATTTTTACACTCACACTTTTACACACTTTCACACACACACTTTTACACACACACACACACACACACACACACACACACACACATTTTTACACTCACACTTTTACACACACTTTCACACACACACTTTTACACACACACTTTTACACACACACACACACACACACACACACACACACACACACACACACGCTTACGCACACACATAAATCTCAATTTAGTTAATGAATTACAAACATTCGCTCGGGGGCCCTCCTAGTTCTTAACAGTTTGGGAAGCATAGCTTTGTCCTGGCGAAGACCAGAATATTGTGATTGTGTGAAAGTGTAATAGATTTTTGTGTGAATGTGATAAAGGCAAGTCACTCCCAACCCCTACTTTTCTCTTACTTTTACTCTTCGAACCACTTGGTGATCCATAACCGCTTTTGAAACGTCTCGCGACGTCTCTCTGTCCTGTGCCACCTCTTCCTTCCATTCTCTTGGTTCCATTCTGCATATCTGCACATCTTCTTCAACTCATCTCCTCCAGTATTTTCTAGGTCGTCCAGGTGGTCGTCTTCCACGCACTCCACTATTGAGCACGTTCTTTGGCCATCTATCTTCTCGCATCCTTGTAACATGTCCTGCCCATTTCAATCTTTTTAATATTATTACATTTTTAATATGGGGTTTTGTTTGCTCTCGAATTTCCCAGTTATGTTTTATTCTCCATTCTTGCATTTGGTCGGCATACACCTCCTACTTTACTTGTGTTAAAGCGTGGAGGGTCGATGATAATTACCTATAAGATGAAGTAGTGAGGAAAATAAGTTATTTTCTTCATACTACCTCATCTGAATTCATCGCAAACAGCTTCACCTGAAGAAGGAAGGAAAGTTGGTGGTTACCGCTATGTGGAGAAGGTCCGGCTTCTCCTTCCATAGCTTCTGGTACTCTTGGGGGGAAACATTCATCCCCAGCTGGTTCCCTGAGCTTCACCTGTGGAAGGAGAGGGAGTTGGTGGTTACCACTATGTGGAGAAGGTCCGGCCTCCCCTTCCATAGCTTCTGGTACTCTTGGGGGGAAACATTCATCCCCCTGTTTCCCTGAGCTTCACCTGTGGAAGGAGAGGGAGTTGGTGGTTACCACTATGTGGAGAAGGTCCGGCCTCCCATTCCATAGCTTCTGGTGTTCTTGGGGGGAAACATCCACCCCCCTGTTTCCCTGAGCTTCACCTGTAGAAGGAGAGGGAGTTGGTGGCTACCACTATGTGGAGAAGGTCCGGCCTCCACTTCCATAGCTTCTGGTACTCTTGGGGGGAAACATTCATCCCCAGCTGGTTCCCTGAGCTTCACCTGTGGAAGGAGAGGGAGTTGGTGGTTACCACTATGTGAAGAAGGTCCGGCCTCCCCTTCCATAGCTTCTGGTACTCTTGGGGGGAAACATTCATCCCCAGCTGGTTCCCTGCACCAGCTGAATAAGTTGGCCCATGCCGCTGGTCTCCGGCACACCTGACGGCATTCATTCTCCTTTTGCCCTCAGGGACTCCCCGGGGAGGTCTTCCATTCGTTCCTCGTGACCGAATTCAAAAACGGCTCCGTTGTCGGTTTTTATATTATTTTTTTTTTCTAGAAAATTTGAAGGCGCCTCGGTGATGGACGCAGTTTTTTTTATTTTTTTTTTTATAAAAAGAAGTCGATAAATCTATATGTATGTATACGAGTAATTTACAGTATATGTATGTGTGTGTATATGTTGGTATGTGTATATGTATGTATGTATGTATTTGTGTATGTATGCATGTATTATGTGTATATGTATGTATGGTGTATGTATGCATGTATTATGTATGTGTGTATGCCTGCATGTATTATGTATGTGTGTGCATATGTATGTATGTGTGTGTGTGTATATGTATGTATGTGTGTATGTATGCATGTACTATGTATGTGTGTATGTATGTATGTACTTTATGTACGTGTGTTCATGAAGCGTGGCAGGAGATTCTCTCCCAAGTATAATCTGTTAAGAATGACAGCAAACGAATTAGCAATTAATTTCTTTTGCAAGCTTTCTAGCTTCTGAAAAGTAAACTTTTACTGAAAGGAGAGTGAAAAAAGGCAAATTTCCAAAAGTCATTGGGAACTTACAATGAACGGGGAGGCAAAACACGGAAAAAAAAAAAACGAAACAAAACAAAAATAAAGCACAATGAAAACTGACCAGCACTTTTCGGAAAGCGTTCGGGATTCTCAATTGGAATGATTCTGTATTCGTCCTAGTCTGCATTTACTTGAAAGATGATGTTCATCACCATCATCATCAGGGTTATAATTACAACTATTATTACAATTACCTCGAATTTCAATGACTAAAAACCCGTTGTCTCGCAACAGTTGTTAATATACTTAGGTACTCCTATGCATTCCATTGTGAAGAAAGTTAGGACTATCGTATTAGTGGATGTAGGGAGAGGGGCATAGTTGCTTGTAATCAGATGTGTTTATATAAAAAATTACAGGAAATACTGTCGAAGCTGATGGAAGGAATTTATGTACCCAGTTTTATGGCCGAGTGTTAGACTTCTGAAGTGCACCAATAAATGGAGGTAATTCTGATTAGTGTATTCGAAAACGGACACCAAGAATAATATTTTCTTTGTTCGTTTAATAAGATCATCACCAAAATAAGAAAAACTTTCTACTCTTAGTAAATCTAAGGTGGCAACAGGATGATGCCATTGCTTTCAATGACCTTAACTCCAAAGATTATCAGGATCCCATTGCGTCGCGCAGGATTAGATTATAATCATGTTTTACCAAACTAATACATTCAATAATAACCAGAAGCGACTGAGAGTAAGATATGTGCAAAATGATCATTTTCTAGAAGCCGTCATCCAATTGTCTTTAGCTAACGACTATATGATAAAATCACGACTATCAATCTAAATATGAAAATACAATTGAAAGGTTTTTGAAGTCCATTAATACGTACCAAATGCAATTCTGCACTATAAAGACTTAAGGAGATTAAATACCTAGACAGTCATATAATCAAGATGTTAACGAAATATGTTCATATGTGTATGTATATGTAAACACACACATAAATACACACACACGTACACACATACGTACACACACACGCTCACACACACACACACACACACACACACACACACACACACACACATACATATATATATATATATATATATATATATATATATAATGTGTGCGTGTTTACATACACACACACACACACACACACACACACACACACATATATATATATATATATATATATATATATATATATATATAATGTATATATTGTGTGTGTGTGTGCGTATATGTATATGTATATACAACATTTTTCGGACGCCCAACTTGGCCTTTTATATGTCAGAACTATTCAAATCTATTTTCATTGTTGTTGAATTAATGCAATCTTGTTTACAAACAATTCACTTTTATTGTAAGAAAATATTTGTCTGGATAATAGTATTGAATATTCAACAATGAAATATTTATTTACATAACACTGATGCATCATAGGTCAGGGCTCGGAGTAAGCAATAGTGTAGGTCGTTCCCCTCTACACTTTCCCAATTATTTTAGATAATGTTATGGTGAATATTAAATTATTTATATAATAAAGCTTGCGTATTACTTTTTAAATGATTTTAGGCTATATCTAAACTGGGACTGTAGCCTATTTTCAACTAAATTCCATGGTGCTCATTTACAACAAATACTTCATTGTGAGTGACGATATTATTTTCTATATCAATGTTTGACAAAAGATTTAAAACGTTTTTACGGTTTGATGGCAGCATGTAATATGTGTGGTAATTTCAAATATATTTTCATATTGAACATCAGATTATGTAAAACTATATACTTATAATCAGCGTTCATTAAATCAGATCTCAACCTTTAATGGTATATGAATTGTAGCTTGACATGTCAAACAATTTCAGGTGACTTATGATAAAGATAAAGAACAGGGTTGCAACATGAATGAAGGAATAAGCAAGAACGGTTTTCCGGAGAATCAAAAACTTACATACAGAGTATCAAATTAAATTATCAAACCATCATATAGAATATCAATGACCAGATGTCATATTTCATGTACTCCTGAAACATAATTTATCTATCTAGATATCAAGAGCTTTTCCCGCATTATAAGGGGGGGTAGCCAAGTCAGAGGCAAGTACCTATTCCCACCCATTTCACTCCCCTCCACCTGAAAGATAATAAGATAACAAGAATATGTAGAAAAGCACTCGTGAAAAATTTTCCACCTTGAAATTACGTGGATCACCGGGGATGCCAGCGCCATATAGACCAAGTTTGCATCTCACCAGATACTCAGTGAAAAGGACGTAACTTGTGGGAATCAATCCACATATGTCGTTTTCAGTAATCCAACACGTTTTCAGAAAGGATCACTCAATTATAATCCTCACTCTCCTTACCGAAAATCATTTAACTTATTTAACAAAGTAATGCTAGATAAAGGAGGTAAACATAAACAAGGTATTTGACATAGTTTCAAACTCTATACTATTATTAACAATCGTAGAAGAAAATATACACAAGAAAAAAAAATGACAAACTTCCTAACAGTCAGATAATACGTGTCATAAGATCAACACCTCGTAAATACCAAAAAAAGATACAACAGTGTCCCATAAGACGCAATATTATTACCAACTCTGTTGATCTTCCTCACGCTTGGCTTCTCCACCTCAAGCTCAGAACACAACATCAAAGCACTCACAAACGCATATAATCTAACAATAATAGTGCAATACCAGAACTTCACGAGTAAGAGCATACAAACATAGATCAGAACCGGTAATTAAACAAAAGAACGACACATGGCAAAATATCGACGTTTCGCGAAGATTCGTCAGAAACTTTTCTGTCTCCTGAGAACAAAGAATGCAAGGAGAACCCTGCTTCTTCACTAAACGGAAAGAGACTCTCATGAAAAATATATACCGAATCTCAGATTTGATATACGCATGACCTACCCTTAACTCAAAAAACTTCATCAGGCTATGGGCAACAGAAAGAACTTGTATCAGTATAAAAGTAATTCTTAAGAACCATGCTAAACGTTGCTTACACAGTAATGTTCACAATAACAAACAGGAAACCCTCAGATAACAATACAAAAGCATTATGAATAACCAGAGAGTGTACCGAACCAACCTAAGTGAGCTATATTCGGAAACATAGAGCAACACTGATTAGTACATAGTTCTATGCAGTACTACTCCAACCTGCATATTCATCACCCCATTTTACACAAGCACAGCCATCACAACGCAACACGAAACCCACTCCTATTGCATATGATTCTTGGATTTTCCAAAACATATTCCCAGCATCCCAAAATACTTTTCCGGAAATGTATACACACAGAAACTACAAACCAAACACTGCTTTTAAGATCGTCCAATTTCATAGCAAATCAAGGATCTTTAGACATAAACCCAGAGGAGAAATTTTTCTCGAGACTTTTGGGGCCAACTTGGTAACGTGACCAGTTATTTTGAGTCCGCGGGTCCTCTGCAGAAGAGAACCAAGGATAAAGATAAATTGACCTTTAAATCTCATCGCATTATTCTGGATTAGAGACGTAATCTATTTTCTCCCATTGTAGCAGAGTGCTGGACTACATTTTGTCATGAAAAATAATCGAACGATTGGAAAATTTCCTCCAAATGATACATCTACTACCTGTATTACGTAAATAAATGTGTAATTAATCTAGTGAATACCATAGAATAGAGGTATTCTTTGTAAAACAGATATGCAGTTTATTAGTGTGAACAATCCATAAAACAATTTACGAACAAAGAAAGCTTCCCATACCTATGGTAATAAGAGTGGATATAAATGTGGAATATACTACACACAGATATTCGTTTTATCTATATTTCCTTTAACTACCTTACTGTCTTACAAATAAGAAATAAGCATATTGTTTTCTCACTCATATTAAACTAAGAAGCCACAGTCTGATTGTTGTTGTTTTATATTATTTGTTTATTTGTTTGTTATTATTTGTCTGTTTGTTAATTATATTATTTGCTTAATTTTCATTTATTATTCATCTGTCAATTTATTATTATTTACTATTTACCTGTTTGTTTATTATCTAACTATACCTATGCATTTATCTATTTATTTTATTTGTTATTATTTATATTATTATAATTTTTATTCATATATTTATTTATCATTACTATAATTTTTTTCGCATTCGACCTAATTGTTGACCAAAAGGTCCCCTGTGTTTGTAATTATTTTTTATAAAATAGAAAAAACCGGAGTATGCACCAAAGTGGTTGGCTTATGAATACTGTCGCAGTACTTTTCTCTTTAAAGCAGTTTTGATTATTATTATTATTTTTTTTTTTGTGGAAATGATCTGCAATTTTATATATTATATGGGTATTTTTGGGAAGCATTGGTGAATACATGATCAATGAAAATTTCGATAATAGTCGATGGGAGCTAATGAGACTAAAGAAAAGAGTTATAACTCGGATAATGAAATATTTGTCATTCTTAAAAAAAGTCTGAGAGCATTTTGGTTCTGAATTGCATTTATGATTATACAAAACTTCCTGAAAAGAAGAGTAAGATTAATAAAAACTCATATGAAAGATGATATAAGATGCTAATATGTATTTTCATTAGGCTTGGTGTATTAAGATTTTCCTTGAATTTGTGTCCTAGCTTTACATAAATATCTAGAAATTTATCATTTTTTATATTATTCATTTCAATGTCTGTGACACTGGATCTTTCCTGCCCTTGTATGACGCCTCCACCATCTGCTATCCAATTTAGTATGCCACCAGCTATCATTAACATTCGTTAGACCACACTATTGTCAGACCATCTCATGCTTGGCCTTCATTGAGGTCTCTTCCTTGCCGGTCGGCCTCTCGGATTTCATTGAGGTCTCTTCCTTGCCGGTCGGCCTCTTGGCTTTCATTGAGGTCTCTTCCTTGCCGGTCGGCCTCTTGGCTTTCATTGAGGTCTCTTCCTTGCCGGTCGGCCTCTTGGCCTTCATTGAGGTCTCTTCCTTGCCGGTCGGCCTCTTGGCTTTCATTGTGGTCTCTTCCTTGCCGGTCGGCCTCTTGGCTTTCATTGAGGTCTCTTCCTTGCCGGTCGGCCTCTTGGCTTTCATTGAGGTCTCTTCCTTGCCGGTCGGCCTCTTGGCTTTCATTGTAATCTCTTCCTTGCCGGTCGGCCTCTCGGCTTTCATTGAGGTCTCTTCCTTGCCGGTCGGCCTCTCGGCTTTCATTGAGGTCTCTTCCTTGCCGGTCGGCCTCTCGGCTTTCATTGAGGTCTCTCCCTTGCCAATCGGCCTCTTGGCCTTCATTGAGGTCTCTTCCCTGCCGGTCGGCCTCCAATTATCTTCATTTGTAGCCTCTTATTACCTAACCTAACTAATGCCCATATATCTTACCTAACTGTTAATCACCAAAGCCATCCCTGTCAATTTCCTCACCTCCAGATTGTCTCTCCATCTCCACTGAACTCACTCAGTTTCATACACAGGACCACGGATCTTCCCCAAGAAAAATTATTTTTTCGAATAGATTAAATTTCTTCTTCAGTTCCATTGTTAACACCCATGTCTCATATCCCTATACAAAACTTCTGGTTGCATATACCTTATACTCCATCTATCTTAGTAATATGGACTAGAACTCTAACCCACTGCTTCATTTCATCTTGTACATACTACTAAGATTTATTTCATCTCTTCTGTTCTACTTTTTTGGGTGACTAATAAACCAAAGCTCTTAGCAGCTTCTAAATCCATATATCCACACTCCAGCCCCTATCCTTTCCTGAAATCATCAGAATTTTTACATTGTGAACGTTTGATTTCTAGGCCAGCTCGTTTTACCGCTTCTCTGAAAATTATTAACTTACCACCAGTGTCTTGTACTTCCTTTCACAAATCCTTGTCACCGGCATGCTAGTTTGTTGCCCAAACTTTGATCATGGTGAGTACTGGGAAACTGTAATGTTATAACACATTTGTAAATGCACACTTTAAACCCACTATCGGAGAAATAAAATCAGAAGTACAGGAAATCTGTATATTTCGACTATCTGTAGTCCTCTTCAGCTGAAGAGGACTACAGATAGTAGTTGAAATATACAGATTTCCTGTATTTGTGATATTATTTCTCCGATAGTGGGTTTAAAGTGTACATGGTGAATACTATTCCTTTGTGAGCCCTGCCTCATTATCCACTAATGATAAAAGTAATGCGGACAATACACGCAACTTTTTTGAATAGCTGTTAACCTCGAGTGAGTGAATCTGACAGTCGCTGACCTCGATAATTGTTAATTTTCCTTTCATTTTTCTGCAGCACATTTGTGCCAGCCAAAAGATGCGCGCTAGGCATGTGTAGTCTACTGGCATCGGCCGGCTCCAAGAATTAAACCACATAAGTAAATATGGACATTGGCTTCGGTACTTCGCGCAGGTCAACCTGCTCTCTGTTCACGCATCCTATCCCTTTCTCAGGGATTCTGAATTCTCAATACCTTCTATGATGATTCTCGATAGATATTATAGTGTGATTCCTAAGTCTAGAAGTGCATGTGTGTTATCCTTGCTATGTTTCAAGTATTCGTCCGTAATTTGCCTAATTAGGAATATATAATCTACTGCTAATCTCGAGGTTCTTAAACGCGCTCACTAATCCCTAACTGTTCTTTGGAATCATCGTCATTGCTTATCATTCATCAAGCCGTCGTTTTTTGTATCTTAAAAACAAATTCCTCGCTAGGGATTGCAGTCTATTAATAAAAAAAAAATAAAGAAATAAATAAAAAAATCCATTCATCATTACGGCATCACCTGCCTTTAAATCATCACCATTTTATTCATCATTGCCTCATGAAATCCTTTTCAGTCAAATTTTCAGGTTTGCACATAATACCTTATTGTTTTGCCTTTTAATCATTGCCACATCATCTATTTTTTTCATTATCCATATCGTCGTGAGTCTTGGACCTCGAGATCTCTAAGTTGCTGACTAAGGTTTAAAAATCTTATACTCCATCCATTTTCACCCGTCGTTCTTCCGTTCATCGAAAATTCTGTTCCTGCTAAGTATTTTTCCTTCTATAGCTTGATATACTTTCCGGATTCGATTTATTACTTGAAACTCAGCTCTCACCCTTCCTGTCTACTTTTAGTCTCATTTTCTATCAGTTTCTAGTTTATTATGATTATTTTCTCTCATGGGTTTGTGCTTTATGCATTATTTGTTGCTTCTGTGAACTTTCTTTTTTTTTTTACCTTTTTTTTTTTTTTTAGTACAATCAAGCCTTACATTTCTCCTGTTATCTTGCTCCGTGTAACCTGCATAAAAACTCTTTCTCAGTTCTGCTGTTCTGTCAAGTGTGTTTTATCTGGTTCCAACACTGTTTCGTTTACTTTGCTCCCAACACAATTTTCCTTACTGTGCTTTCAATCCTCAACATACGCTTCTACTGATCCACCCAACTTGTTTCCCATCTCCACCTGAGAATGCAACTTTGATTAATCCAACTTAAATTTACCAATACTGCAGTTCTTTCGTGTCAGGCTTGTGGGGTCTCTTAGTGTTTCCAGATATTTATCAGAATTGCATTAAGATCCACGATATTCTCTCTTATCCGTTTGCAGTGACTCAATTTCCTTCTTAGGATATTTGGTCTGTCGTGCTTCCGTTTGGTGGCACCCACGTGGCCTTGTGTTTATCCCCGTGAAAGAAGGTTCATGGTTTCCACCCCAGAGCCATGTTATATTGCTAAAATTGCTAGTCTCGTGCTATTGATTTTTCCATGCTCATGTAGACCGAGTGTTTCCATAATCCCTAGAAATGTTTGTTTTTCTCTTCCTACTTTGCTACTTCATCTAGTACTACAATAGAAAGCCTCGATAGATCGTTAATTAAACGGTTTTTGTATACTCTCTAAAAAAAGCTGTTAAAGGCATATTGTGCTAAAAGTGCGATATAGAATTATTTATCTTTCAGTTACGTTCTTGTTAGTATATTGTTTATTCCTTTACAACTGCGGCACTTGTTTTCTTACTGATGAAAAACCTTGCCCCTTCTTCATACTCTCCATCTCTTCTTCCACTGCAATATACAAAAACTTTACCAACTTCACGTCCACACTCTTCCGGCCATCTCATCTGCAATGCATTCACTTGCACTCCATCTAACTCGCCCACAATAGCCTTCGCAAGCCCAACACTGTATAAATTTATATTGCAAGACGTCAACACCTTTTATCATATATTTATATATATATATATATATTATATATATATATATGTGTGTGTGTGTGTGTGTATATACATATGTAAATATATATATATATAATATATATATATATATATGTATAGTGATACATGTATGAGTATCCTATATATGTAATGTATAAATATAATAATTATTTTGGTGAAATGAAGTCAGTTATCCAACGGACGAGAATTGAGCTTTACGTTTTGGACGTCATGCATAGGGAGATACCCAAACGTTTTGGGTCGACGTCTCAATATTTGTGGGAAGTTTCTTTTTTGCAGGAGGTCTAACCTTTGAACGGGCAACAATCCTTTATACGCACTGAGACCCGTGGATAACTTATGACCTTTACCAAAATGAGAGAGAGAAAAAAGGTCATAGAGTATGGCTATAAAATTCCTAATTAACGTATCAAGTCAACAAAAGTAACTTTAATCCGCACGAAATGAGAATATTCTCGTCTTTGGGGAAAAACTCAAAATGGTCTTTCTCGATGCACGAAGCACAGCGAGGAAGCTCACTGCCCTCCTTTTTCATGACAACAGAGGACAGAATTCTGAAGGATGTAACAGCAAACAAGAAGCACGTATGTTGCTTCACATATGCAGCTGACATCGGACCCGAAGCAACAACCAGGAGAACATTGCATGTAGCAGCATCAGAAAACCTGGAAGAAATGGAAGGCAAAACTCAGGCACAAACAGTAATAGAATAAGAAAGTAAATTCGTAAATCAGGAATGAAAATATGAAGCTTTGCATGCCATCTTGAGTGATCTCTATACGGACTCGTGTGGGTATTTTTTAAATTAATGCTTAGCATATGAAGAGAGCTAAATGGTGTAATCTAAGACGCAACACAGTGACTATAATAGAATGAATTATTAAAAAAAAAAAAAATTAAAGCCGAGCACCTCGCTCTGTGATTCCAGTTGAATTGCATTAAGTATTATTATAATTTGAGTACAGTAGCCTTCTAAAGAAAATAAAGACGCACAAGAAGATAAAAATTTTGAAAAAATTGAAAACACGGTCGGGGCCGGAATTGTGGTTCCATTATTGATAAGATCTATGAGTAAAGTTAAGAAGAAGGCGACATGCTCAGAAAACGAACGGAATGCCGAAGGCCTTACGACGACAACAACATGAGGGAGGAGAGCTGATCTGCCCGCCAGGAATGAGATTGGAAAATAACATTTACAAGATCAGACCTCGTATGTAGATTAGGAGGAGGAACTCGACAGCAAAAAGAAAAAGATGTTTCCTGGTTACGAACCAAAAATTAAATGCTGCTTGCAAGGAAACGCGCGCGCTGGCACACACACATACGCACACACACACACACACACACACACACACACACACACACACACACACACACACACACACACACACACACACACACACACACACACACACACACACACACACACACACACACACACACACACACACACACACACACACACACACACTGACACACACACACACACACACTGACACACACACTTGCTTGCTCGCTTGCTTGCTTGCTTAGGTCGGTTAGTCGGTGATCGACGACAACAGTGCTCCGGTGAGATGAGATGGCAATGAGTGAAGTTGGGTGGTAATGCTGAGGTCTTCGTCGCTGGTGCCAACGGAAGTGATTGTGTAATTAAATTTTTGACCCACACATCCTTCCACACTCCACACAGATCTGGGTCAGGTGAATAAACTATTGTTGATCTGATGTTTTTCTGTCCCATGCTTGATTGCGATAAGACTTAAGATGTTTAACGCCATCAGGCGTGATCAGAGAGCAGTTGTTGTGATGTTACACCTATTGAGTGTGGTTTTAGCTCATCTTTATAGCGCTTTTTCTGAAACCCCCCTACATTGCGACGTGCATCAGGTAGTTGCCCTTAAATAGTTTCTTGGGGAAGACGTGTTCTCAGGCATACGAATGACGTGACCCACCCATTACAGCTGTCGCTTTGCTAGCGATGCTTCAGGTTTTGAGATTTGTGCACGTTGCAAGATTTCAGTGTGTGGTATTTTGTCTTGCCATGTTAGACCTAGGATTCTTTGAAGACGTCGTATGGGGTCTCCAGAGATATTATATGTCTTCTGTAGTTGGTCCGGATATCTGAGCTGTGGAGTAGTGTGGAGATGCAGACGGCTTTGTAGGAGAATATTTTGGTTTCGGTTCGTAGGTTTTTCCATTGTCAAATACCCGAGCTCGTAGGCGGGCAAAAGATACGGGTGTGAGGTGGATTCTTGAGTGAATTTCATCGTCTGGATTGTGTTTTTGGTGTTATGCTGCTGAGGTAGGTGAACTGTTTGACTTGCTTCCGCTCTACACCATTGATTTGAAAAACAAGGACCGGGATCGGGGTTGTTCTTTGTTGTACAAGTATCCCTTGTCTTCTTTGTGTTGACATGCAGACCCCCTGGATTGGTAAACTGCAGAAACCACCTAGATGGTGTGTTGTAGGGCTTCTGCCGAGTGAGCCAGCAAGGTTCCTCAAGTTCCTCGACTTCGAATACTCTGTCGTAGCACCCTGAAGAAGCTCTTGGGTTCTTCGGAGTCCAGCAGGGTTCCTCAAGTTCCTCGACTTCGAAGACTCTGTCGTAGCACCCTGAAGAATCTCTTGGGTTCTTCGGAGTCCAGCAGGGTTCCTCAAGTTCCTCGACTTCGAAGACTCTATCGTAGCACCCTGAAGAATCTCTTGGGTTCTTCGGAGTCTTCAGAGCGAACAGAGACGAAGGATGGTCATCTATCTGATTTTTCTTTCCAATCCCTTTCTGTATCTCGTTTATTATCGCTTTCTTTCTTTTCCCTTCTTTTCTTTCTTCTTCTTTCTCTCCTGTGGCAGAGTCGTCAACGTACTGTAGTTCCATGAGATCAGTGGTGTAAGTTTGGTGCGGGATTGTAGTCGAGGGAGGTTAAAGAGGTTCCCAAAAAAGAGGTACTGTATCCGCACTACGTCATCATCATTGAACTTGTTGTGGTTAATGGTTGTGACAGCAATGAGAAACAAGTTGAATATTACAGGACACAGCCTTCCTTAACTCTCACACACACACACACACACACACACACACACACACACACACACACACACACACACACACACACACACACACACACACACACACACACACACACACACACACACACACACACACACACACACATTTATTGGAGAACAAGGAAATATAATCTAAGCTGGAACCATGAATGAATTTAAATCTAGGTACAATAATTATAATTGAAAGACACGAGAGAGGTTCCTTGAAAGTTTTTTCTTTCAGGAAAACTACAACTAGGTTAATCTATATATATATATATACCAAGAGTTTTTTCCCCCATATAATGGAGGTAGCCAAATCAAAGCCGCGTACCTACTCCCACCTATTTCACTCCCATCCACCACCCTTCACCCCTCTCATCTTAGCTCCCCATGGATGACTGGTTATACCTGTATCCCGCACACTGCCCTGGGTCAGAGGCAATGTAGCAAGACACAGTACATTCATAGCAAGGTCGCTTCACTTAATCGGCGACCCCCCATATCCGTCTCCTCATGCAGAAAAAGAGAAGACGGGGAGAAACCCCTTCGGGCTGCTTCAAACTAGCATTCACACTGAAACACCCCCTAGCCCCCATTCCCCCCTAACTTCCTTGCATAACAGTATCATCTATACACAGCCTCTCTCCACTCATCCCTATCTCCTGCCTTTTCCCTTCCTTGCTTCCCTTCCTTGCTCAAGAAACATTTCCCTCTTCCTCAACGCCCCCTTTACCCCATCCATCCATCTCATCCTCGGTCGTCCCCTCAAGTTCACTCCGTCCACACACACGCACGCACACACACACACACACACACACACACACACACACACACACACACACACACACACACACACACACACACACACACACACACACACACACTGTCACGATATTACCCCTAGCCAGGTGACACGGTACCCCATCCGGGTTTCAAAGTACCCATTTACCTAAATGACACCCTTCCTACTACACTGCCATCCTACTCCGAAGAAACAAGCAGTCGGCCTCCTCCTCCACCCCCCACTTCGGTTGTCTGGATAACTATCCTCAGCCAATCACAGGCCCAGACGTCAGCCTGGTTCCCCTATATAAAGCTAGGCCTTCCCCACACTGGACCACAGTCGTCGGCAGCCCTTGGCAGCAGACAGACGCACTCACACGAGCATAGTTAAGCTTGCTAGGGCTACTCCCTAGAGTTAACTGTAATCGTGGTCCAGCTTTACGTTGGAAAGCTTTTTCTGGCAGTTACACTGTCACCCACTTCTGGGCGTTTCCCAGCACTTTCACCTCGTACCATTTTCTCGTCATTTCGTAGCTCTCCGGGATCCGCACGAGCCCTTGTTGGCTCGTGAGACTTCTTTGTCGTCCGGCCCGGCGAAATCTAGCAACATCTATCGTAGTTTAGAAGTAGTGTAGACCCCGTACCACTGGGCACACAGTGGTCCTATTACGCGGCTGTCACCAGTCGCCAAAGGAAGCTGTGTGACCCCTCTATATTATTTTTCTTTGGCTCTGCTGAGCATATTTATTTTTGTGTAACAGGGGGCTCGTCCCCCCACCCCGACGCGCAGGATGGAGTCCTCAACTCCATCCCTGCAAACTAGGAAGACTTCCCCTGACGACCCTAATATCGACCCGGACAAGGCTAGACATGTTTTCTTACATTCCGACCAAACCCGATTAGCTGACCTTAACCCATTCATGCTAAAGAAATGTCTGTCTCAATTTACCGATGATATCAACCAAGTGAAGAAACTTAGAAGCGGAGATCTCCAAATCACCACCAACTCTGGGAAAGCGACTCGCGATTTGCTCAAGGCCAGGAAGTTTCATTCCTTCGATGTTGTTGCATCCCTCCCTAGGTCACTCAACTCCTGCAGAGGAGTAATCCACTGCAGAGATTTGATAACCATGGAAGAGTGTGACATCCTCGAAGAGATGAAATCTGAAGGCATTTTGGATGTTAAATTTATCACGCGACTGGACCGGGAAAGAAACATGCGAGTGAACACGCCCCTGATAATCCTCACGTTCAATTCCACAACCCTCCCTGATCATGTCAAAATTGGATATATACATGTCCCAACACGACCATATGTCCCCAACCCTTTGCGCTGCAACAAATGCTTTAAATATGGTCACCTAGCCAAATTCTGCAGCAAACAAACAGTCGTATGCGGTAAATGTGCAGGCGAACATCCTATGGATGCTTGCTCTGCAAAGGTGCTTCAATGTGTCAACTGTCCCTCCAATAACAACCATGCATCAACCTCCCGAGACTGTCCCACTTTCAAATTAGAAAAAGAAATCTGTACAGAGAAAGCAACTTGTGCCATATCCTTTTACGAAGCAAGGAAGCGTGTGATGGAAAGACTAGTTACCCCAACTAGTACTTCCGGAGCAACTTCCTATGCTTCGGCAGTTAAAAAAACGTACAGAACCATTGAAACGCAAACTGAGAGCAAGCACTCCAAGGACAAAGAACACCGCCAAAGTAACAGGCAAACTCACTCGCACCTTCCTTCCCCGGCCATCCCAGAGCCTTCCAAACGTGTGCCCACACGTACTGAAGAGGATGTCAATATGGAGATCTCCGTTTCCCAAAAACGACTTTTAAGTCCTATTACCAGCCCAGACCGTTCATCCGGGGCTAAACACACCTCTCCCACTAAGGCCAAGAAAGGAAGAAACCGAAGCAGATAAAAAAAAAAAAAAAAAAAATAAATAAATAAATAAAAAAACATAAATAAATAAATAAAACAAAAAAAAAAAAAAAAAAAAAAAAAAAAAAATGAAAATAATCCAGTGGAATTGCCGAGGTATTAGAAGTAAATTAAATGACTTAATAATTTTTAACTCGCTCAACAACCCCTCAGTTATTTGTCTACAAGAGACTCACCTTGACCCCAGTGTTGAGTTCAAACTGAACAACTACACCACCTATAGGAAGGACAGGTTGGCGCCTGGAGGGGGGGTCGCAGTTGCAGTCAGCGACTGCCTTCCCCAAGTGGAACTACCACTGGCCACCACCTTGGAAGCAGTCGCTATAAAAACGAAACTGCACAACAAACTCGTAACCATCTGCTCCCTGTACCTACCTCCCGACCCTCGTTTTCCACTAGAGGAACTAAACGGGTTGATAGAACAACTACCCCACCACAAACTGATAGTGGGAGATTTCAACTCCCACCATCGCATGTGGGGTAGCAAAATAACCTCTCGTCGAGGGGAGCAGATGGAAGAAGTGCTCGAATCAAACAACCTGGTCCTCCTAAACACTGGCAGTCCCACTCGAGTAGACAATACTAGGGGTTCATTTTCATGTATAGATTTATCCATATCATCTCCTGCGTTGTCTGACAACACCCAATGGGATACGCATGACGACACCATGCTAAGCGATCATTTCCCAGTAATAAAAATAGGGGGTAACAACACTACGGCTCCTCCAGCCTACGGAGACAACTCACCCCCTCCCTGTCCCAAATTTAACATCAAAAAGGCCAACTGGAAAATGTATCGCACAACCACCAACGTCAACATCACAGGGGATAATATGGATGACAAAATTTTCAATTTATCAAACTCTATTTTGAATTCAGCGCATGAGCATATACCAAAAACCTCGGTATTTCACAAGCATAGAGTTCCTTGGTGGACATCAGACTGCAGAAAAGCACTTTGCAAGCGGAATAGGGCATATCGAACTTTTAAAAATAACCCTATTGCACCCCATTTCATTACTTTTAAAAAGACGCAAGCAGAGGCCCGTAGAACAATAAAACATGCCAAACGTAAGTCTTGGCATGACTACATCTCAACTATAAACGCAAACACTTCTCTATCACAAATCTGGTCAGCCGTCCGTAAAATAGACGGCAAATACACGCCCAACATTAAGACCCTAACAATTGGAAACAAGTTTGTAGATGCTCCCCTGGACATCGCAAACACAATCGCAGACACATTTACGCAAACAAGCAACACGAATAACTATTCACCAACCTTTTTACAACACAAACAAACACGGGAAGCAGAACCTCTGATCTTCCATACACAGACACACTACGAATATAACACCCCCTTCCAACTACACGAGCTTAAACAAGCCTTAAGCTCGTGTAGAGGAACCTCTGCTGGCCCAGATGAGATTAGGTATGAGATGCTGCAACACTTGAATTCAATTTCACTGGAAAAATTATTAGAAATATACAACACAATTTGGATTAGTCAAGAATTCCCAGAAACATGGAGACATGCCCACGTCATACCTATTCTCAAAAAGGGGAAGGACCCAAAGAGTCCTTCCTCTTATCGCCCTATAGCGCTTACCAACTGCTTATGCAAAGTATTAGAACGTATGGCCAATAACAGATTGAAATACATACTAGAATCTCAAAATTTAATAGTTCCTGCCCAATGTGGTTTCAGGAAAAATAGAAGTAGTCTTGACCATTTAGTCAAATTAGAACAAGATATCCTCTCCTCCTTCGAGAGGAAAGAATATCTTGTTGCTTGCTTTTTGGATTTAGAAAGAGCCTACGACATGGCATGGCGACGTGGTATCCTCGAAAAACTCTATGCACTTGGCCTTAGAGGGAATCTCCCTATTTTCATTCAAAATTTTTTAAAAGACCGCACATTTTCGGTCAAAATTCAAAATTACTATTCAACAGTACGCACCCAAGAAAATGGCGTACCACAGGGAAGTGTGTTAAGTCCCACACTTTTTATGTTGCTGATAAACGATATTCTACCCGCTCCACCTCGGAACCTTAAATACTCATTATACGCTGACGATGTCGGAATCTGGCATTCCTCTCCGAATGCCAAGTTTTCCGGCTCTCGCGTACAACTGGCCCTGGACTCGCTCCAGGACTGGTCTGACAAATGGGGATTTAAGTTTTCGGAATTAAAGTCAACAGTAATTGTATTTTCACGCAGAGCCCAGGCAGAAATAAATCTGCAATTACATGGTACTCCCATTCCAGTACAAAATTCAACCTTTTTTCTTGGCCTGAGACTGGACTCCAGGCTAAACTGGAAGGCCCATGTAAAATACCTAGTTGATGCGTGCAACAAGAGAATTAATTTGCTACGTAAACTAACGGGCACAAATTGGGGAGCAGATAGGAAATCCCTGCTAATGATTTATAAGTCCCTAATTAGATCAAAACTAGACTATGGGTGTCAGATTTATGGTTCGGCAACACTAGCCACGTTACAACCCCTGAACATCATCCAAAACAAAGGCCTAAGAATAGCACTTGGAGCACTACGCTGCACAAGGATCGAGAGGCTGGAGGTCGAAGCAAACGTACCCCCCCTCCACTACAGGCGCGAGCTCCTTGCCCTAAGATACGTCGCCAAAGCGCTTCGCATCCCTCAACATCCCTGCAAGGAGACCATCAAACAACACGAGCACTTCACCAACTCCAGCCTAAATCCCCTTTCCATCAGGATCCGATCCTTGTGTGAGCAGTACTCAGTGCCACTGTGGTCAATAGAACAGCTGGAAGCCACCCATCTACCACCGTGGAAAAACATCGCCCCGAAGGTCAACATCAATCAAGACCTCAAGAAGAATACGTCTTCCACAGAAGAACTGAGACAGAAGACCCTGGAGACCATCCAAAAGTACAATGACCACAGGGCACTGTACACTGATGGCTCCAAGTGCGGCCCCAAAACTGGGACAGGGTTATACTGCAACCAAACCCGGATGATGTTCAGATTGCCGGACCATACGAGCATATATATCGCCGAACTCTACGGTATATATCAAGCCTTAGAATATGCTCAATCTGACACACATAGTAATTTCGTCATATTCACAGATTCACTAAGTGCACTTCAGTCAATTAAGTCAGGTAACCATATGGAGAACTTCCTCTTGGGCAAAATCATTAGCACATTGTCGATAACTAACAAGTCCATTACTCTCTCTTGGGTTCCCAGTCACATTGGGATCTTCGGGAATGAGAAAGCGGACACCTTAGCCAAAACTGCCTTAGAAATAGACTCTATTACCGACATACCCCTGGACATAGGAACCTTCAATTCTGTTTTAAGAAAACAATTACACACCCACTGGCAACTCCAGTGGAACAATCTCGACATCTCGCACAAACAAAAGGAACACATAACAGATTGGTCGACATCATACAGAAATAACAGACAGGAGGAAATCGCCATAGCAAGACTGAGGATGAATTCGACCCGCCTCACCCACCTAAACCCATACATTAATGGCGTATTTCCTCCACAATGCAACACCTGCAACACTATACTATCCATAAGACACATACTCATACACTGCTCAAGATACAACACACAGCGCAAAGCGCTTATACAACACTGCAAACTTAAGAAAATTCAACTAAGCACCACAAATCTTCTGACCGACGACCGTTTACTTATTGACAAAGTAGTATTTTATTTGCGCACTACAGGACTATTGTGGAAATTATAATGGTAGATTAAAAAGGATCGCAGGTTCACACCAGGCTTAATGACCTCATTATAGGTCGATAGCCTTAAAGATCCAACAACACACTGGACAGACTCGCTTCTAGCTAGCTGCCAGCTTCGCCCCTCTGGATTCAAGAAATCATTGCTTGGACAACCGACGACTCGACGTGCCAGGTTTCAGTCTTACCCATTCTCAACCCTTCTACATATCTCATTCCCCTTTTATTCCTATTGTGTGTTAGGGTTAATGTTATTATTGTTTTGTTAATTCATGTTGTATGTTTGATTATATTTCATACTGAAATATTAAATGGTTAATACTGTCCTGTCTTTTGGCGTACCAAATGTCTGATGCGTTCTATATCCCCCTTCTAACTTTGTTGTGGCTTGGGCACTCGGTATGCCATTGTGGTTAACAGATATTTTTCCAGCCTGAGCCATAACAAGATACACACACACACACACACACACACACACACACACACACACACACACACACACACACACACACACACACACACACACACACACACACACACACACACACAAACACATATATGTATATATATATATGTATATATATATATATACACATGCACACACACATGCACACACACGCACGCACGCACGCAGGCACGCACGAACACCGTATTATATCTACTTGTCAGAGTTTGGACCTACACTCATGATTTATGCATCGTTCGAGGCATGTTATTGGCAACTATGTGAGGTTTCGTAGTATTGTGTAATACAAATTTGGTTTAATTGGTTCATGAATTACGAACCAATTTTCAGATTAACAATATATACAAATTGCCATACACCCATTCGATTACTTAAGTAATAACACTTACGAAAAATAAGGAGTTCAAGCAGTGAAGAGGTAGATTTATCTGATGAAGTAATTGAGATTAATTATGCAAACCACGTAGCCAATGAACAGAGATGAAAATGTATAATGTAGTTTAAAGTTTTACTTTATTAACTCGACAAAGACCCGTGGACTTTCTCAAGATTCTCTTTTGGATCTGCACCAATTTAATCTCTTTAACGATGCGGAAATACTTGTAAACTGAATCATAAAATCTTTCAAATCAGGTGATTATCTAGGCCTTCATCAAACAATTTATTTAATATAGAGATATCTCTATGTCAAAGAGAATAAAGATTCAGTTAAACACGTAAGTGGTATGTAGTAGTTACTTCTTAGTCAATTTTGAAATAATTTGTTTCTTCATTGATTTGTATGTACTATATATTGATAAACTCGTATATATTTACCTATTCTGATGTAGCTATTTTTCATCTATTCTTGTTTCTATCCATTTATCTATTGATGTAGGCGTTGGTGTGTTTTTCCATTGTAAACAATCTAAGTATGAGATTTCAGAGTGCAGTAGCTTGCAATGTAATTTAGCTAAGTAATAATACAATTGCGTAGTTTAGAATAGTTTAGGTGAGTATAATGTAATTTACTGGAATAGATTTAGTGCGTGTGGTCGGTTGGGATGCTATAACATTATCTAGTACAGTTTAATTACAGATAGTGTAGCACAATCTGACTGTATGGTATTGTAGTGTAAGGCAATGTCACAGTATAATGTGGTATTGTAGGTTGAGGTATTACATAGTATAACGCAATGTAGTATAGTTTAGAGTTGGTGAAAATTGAATGTTTAATGTGCTTTGGTTTATTGTAATTATATATAGCGTAGCACAATCTGATCGTATGGTATTATAGTGCAAAGTATTACACAGTATATCTCAATGTAGTATAGTTTAGAGTTGGTGAAAATAGAATGTTTAAAGTGCTTTGATTTACTATAATAGTGAACACTTTTAATACTTTTAAGTTCAAGTGGACTAACTTGTACTCTTGTAGGATCTTTCCTGATAAATGCCAAGCAATTTCATTCATCTTAAAGAACCCTGGACAACAAAGTTACGTAAATGACTTGTCTTTCCGGAGCAATATAGTTTAAAGCATCGTAAATATAAGCATTATTCTGGAGAGTGCATAAGTGAAGTTACGAGGTTAAAGTCTGTAGTGGAGTAAAGAACATCGAGGCGGTCTAAAGCTGAGAAGACGTGAAGAGAAGCTGCGTTTACTTCACGAGTCGTTGAAGCCGTTAGACGCCCCTAAGAAGTCATTAGGAACCTCCCACGATAATTGCCTGTGGTCAGGTAATTAGCAGAGGAGACATTCATTTCATTTTCACCTGTCCTCTCTCACTGAATATTCGCCACAAGTCACGCCACTTCCATTCCCACCTGTCACAAACCTTTTCTGTCTGTGCCGTCCTCCCGTCTGCGTGTCCATTCCCTTTCCAGCCTCCTGTCTCTCTCCAACTGTCCTGAGTCAACTGGACGGAATGGTAGGGTTAAGGAGAACGATAGATTTGGCAGAAGGTCGACCCTTGCAGGTCCTCCGAGGGCTTTCTGGATGGAAAGGTCTTGCTGGGCTGTTTCACGACTCGACTGATGGGTCTCATTCATCGGGAGCTTCGTCTTGCGAAGAGGAATCTTGAGAGGTGGCTGATGACCCAGTGTGGGGAAAAGGCTCCTTGCGGTCGTTGACGAGGGACTAAAGCAGCGATTCTCAACCCTTCCTCTGTCATTTGCTCACTTGGCTTGATGCATTTAGCCATTTACCCCGTTACTCTCACGAAGAGGGAATAGAAGAAGAAGAAGAAGAAGAAGAAAAAGAGGTAGAGAAAAACAAGGAAATAAGAAAACAAATTTAACTCTCACGAAGAGGGGATGGAAGAAGAAGAAAAAGAAAAAAAGTAGAAGAAAACAAGGAAATGGGAAAGTAAATTTAACTCTCACGAAGAGGGAATAGAAGAAGAAGAAAAAAAAAGAGGTAGAGGAAAACATGAAAATAGGAAAGCAAATTTAACGTTCTTCATAAAAGAAATTATGATTAAGAAAGAAAATATACGTTACACTTGAGTGTGCTTAATGTGGCTGGGCAGGAATAGCGTTATGCGTAATTGATACTTAATGAGCAATAATTGAAATATATGGGATTTTTACATTTTCATTTTTTTCTTTCTTTTTTCCATCTCCCTTCCTTTCTCTCTCTCTCTCTCTCTCTCTCTCTCTCTCTCTCTCTCTCTCTCTCTCTCTCTCTCTCTCTCTCTCTCTCTCTCTCTCTCTCTCTCCCTTCCTCTTTCTGTCTTCCCCCTCCCCTCCTCTCTCTCTCTGTCTGTCTCTCTCTTTCTCTGTCTGCCTCTCTCTCTCTCTCTCTCTCTCTCTCTCTCTCTCTCTCTCTCTCTCTCTCTCTCTCTCTCTCTCTCTCTCTCTTTCTCTTTCTCTCTCTCTTTCCCTCTTCCCCCTCTCTCTCCTTCTTTCTTTCTTTACCGATGATTGTGCTTAGGTATTAATCTGAGGATAGTGTGAAGCTGATGATAACTAGATTTGGAAAAGTATATGAGAGCAGAAAGCTACAAATGAAAGTAGTTAAATTAAAGTGATGAGAAATACAAGGAATGATAATGATGGCGTGGTGGTAAAGGGACAACTGTTTTCACGGTGACATTTTGAGCATAGACTTGGGAAATACGGGAAGAGTGAAAGAACAAACTCTCTTTTAGGTGAGATGTATGAGGAGTGTAATGGTTGATATCACGATAATGTGAGAAATGCTGTGGTGAGGAAGATAACCAGGATGAAGGATTAGATAAGCGTATATCATACCATTATTGTACATTGTACTGGTGTGTTGCTTATTTGGGGAATTATATGTTTCCCCCTCTTTATTAAATTGTCATATGTTTTGTTGCTTGTTGTTTTATCATTTATTGTAATTATGTGTAATCATTGTGTATATTTGTAATTATATTGGATATCGCAAAATGCGATGCACGTTTTTCGCGCTAGGTGGCAACACTGGCTTGGGGTCAGTTGGGAGCCAGTTCTCTTTGTATACACACGCATTAGCTGTCAGTGGTACCAGAGATTACAGTGTACTTCCCATTAAATTGATTTCAATATTCTGTAGCCACCCGGCACAAGCGTTTCCCAGCCTTTTCCAACCATAGCATCCCCTGTTGTCATGCCCAAGCAGTCCATCACCCCTATCTTGTTATTAGAAGGATAAAAGAAAGTGAAGTGTACCGCTTGATGATTTATTTTCTTGATTCCTTAGAACTGAAACAAATTGACGGTATTGTTTGTATAGAAGAAATAAGAAGACCCTAGAAAAATAAAATAGTATAGAAAAAGTCAGATATGCACAACTGGATAAAAGAAAGTGAAGTGTAGTGCTTGATGATTTATTTTCTTGATTCCTTAGAACTGAAACAAATTGAGAATATTGTTTGTATAGAAGAAATAAGAACACCCTAGAAAAATAAAGCAGCATGAAAAAGGTCAAATATGCAGAACTATCACAAGACGAAAATGTAGTAGGACATTTAGTAAAATGTTTTGGATAACCCACTGTCGGAGAAACAAAGCAAAAGAAACAGACGAACTGTATATTTCGACCACTACTGTGGTCCACAGTAGTGGTCGAAATATACAGTTCGTCTGTTTCTTTTGCTTTGTTTCTCCGACAGTGGGTTATTTAAAACATGCACAACTGTGTAATCAATGACACATATGTCAATGTGATTTTTGTGTGCATCACTCTCCAGCACCCCTTATAATTGAGTTCAGCACCCCAGGTTGGGAAACGCTGGGTTGGATGTATGAGTTATGTCTGTTGAGGTGTGAAGAGAAATTGCAAAAATTAGAATGGATAAAAGGATACACTTCTCATCTATTTCTTAATTAATTTCTTAGTAGATGAGAAGGGGATCATAATACGGTGAGAGTAGACCATCTTTCATTGTCGGGTTCTGGTGTGAACTGTGTCTCGCTGCATTGCTTTACATCTATTTCTTAATTAATTTCTTAGTAGATGAGAATGGGGTCATAATATTGTGAGAGTAGACCATCTTTCGTTGTCGGGCTCTGGTGTGAACTGTGTCTCGTTGCATTGCTTTAGACCCTAGCAATGTGGCGGGGAAGGGTGTCCCTTCACCCCTAAAATACTAAGGGGTGATCGGGTATTATTTGTCTGTAGTGTGGGTGGGTACCTTGACTCCGTGTATTCCGTATATGTGAAGAAGTACCTTTAGTATACCAATATGTACTTTTCTACACCAGCGGGGCTGAATCTCAACTTCTGAGGAAAAAAAAAAAAAAAATTCATCCCTGACGAATGACATATCATATTGTGATTCAAATATTTTTTCTTAATAGACTAGATTTCTTATGAGTGTATACAGGTGAATTATTAATAACTTGCGGTGACTTAAAATATGGCATATTCCTGCTTAGGGCGATTAGGAGTAGGAAGTTTAAGTTGCCTAATGAGGTTTTGGGACACTTTGCTAAATTAGTAGCTATCTTAAGGATACGTAGTAACGGGTACTTTATCATCTAGACAGGCATCTGTGTTCAAAGGTATGTTACGGGACGGGAGTTATGAATACAAATTTGTTAAAGCCAAACTAAAGGAGGATAAGGATTAGTGTAAAGTTGAGGAAGAAAGAGAAGTGGAGCACAAAGCACTATAAGAACATTGGAGAATGGCGTGCTTGCTATCATCAATCAATCAATCAATCAAATCAACCATCCTGAGTCCACTGCTGAACAAAGGCCTCATTCATAGCATTCCATGATTCACACGACCGCGCCATACTCTGCCACGTCACTCCTGCGAACTTGATGGAATAAAGTTGAACTTATGTTTAACGAAAGCCTCGGACTCAAACGTTTATGGCAAGTGCATCACCGATCATGTTGAATTAAAAGCGTAGAGAGGTGAAGTCATGTTGTGTTAAATTTAAACAAAACCCTTGATATGTCGTCCAGGAAATATTTGCAAAACACACACACACACACACACACACACACACACACACACACACACACACACACACACACACACACACACACACACACACACACACACACACACACCGCGCGGTGGTTAGAGTTCCCGGCTGCCACTACAGCGGTCCGGGTTCGAATCCCGCCCAGGGCTGAAATAATTTCAGTATCGCTGCGCTGCGGGTTGTTACTCCAATTCTCGTGGGCGGCGAGTTGGGTGTGTGTGAGTGTAAGGTCAAAGTATTACCCATAGATTGATCATACGAGCTCTGAGCTCTCATCAGGGAAGTTAATAACTATCGATCACGAGTCCAACACGTGATCCAAGACCATGGTGAATCACATATACACATGCCTATTCAGAAGCAGACGTCCATTCCCACACACAAGAAATAATGAAACCAGATGAGCCGCAAAAGGAAAAAGGAAAAATGTAGAGCATGTGTACAAAAACAAACGAAACAAATGATACATGATAATACATTACGGTAGAATTAAAGAATTAACTTTTGAGTTGAATGTTTCACATTATTTGTAATGTATATTTGAAGCGGCACAGAATTCCAGGTAAAAACAGGCAAAAAAAAAAAAAAAAGAAAGGAACAGAGAGATGCGTTATCTCATCAACAGCTGCAATCGTGTATACTGCACCAATGAATAGTACATTAACCTGGGGTGTTTGAATCCATTTGGAATTATATGCAAATGATGAGAGGGATTAGATCGTATATTGTGGCAGTGACAGTGTAATGATATTCAAGGGCACACATCATGGTCCTTTCACTGAGAAAGCGGCTCAATTAACCTGTAAGTACTTCCCAGAGGGTATGCAACATCAGAAGACCACTATACAAAAAGAGTGTAAACTATCGGTAACGGTATGTACACACACACACACACACACACACACACACACACACACACACACACACACACACACACATATATATATATATATATATATATATATATATTGTGGTGTGTGTGTGTGTGTGTGTGTGTGTGTGTGTGTGTGTGTGCTTGTGTGTGTGTGCATATTAACATATGATTGTGTTTAAGGTGTTCTGAATAAGGACATCCTTCATTAAGGTAAATCTAGAAATAGTAAACAACATTGTTGGCAGAAGTACTTGGCTGTATTAATCAAATGAAGCATTGTTACATTGGCACACTTTTTGAGTACAAATAATTGTACTCAAAGTAAAATTTAAATGAGCAGAAAGAAAACATTTCTAGGTCATTAAGTACTCAAGTACTAAAAGTGAAATACTTTACTTTTTTTAATCGTCTTTGATATTACTCTTCTCAAGTGTGTGTTTGTTTACTAATTTCATTGCTTGCAAAGTTGTGTTTAGTTACTGACATATTTTGTGGTTTAGTATTGACGAACAGTTTATGTTCAGATTAATGGCTATTTTGGTTTGAGTATGATCCCCTCATAGCTGATCACGCCCTTATGGTCAGCAAGATTAATAGTCGGGTGCTGAATCTTTCAAAGGAATAATTTATGCTGCATCTGGAATATCTCGAGAAGAGGTCCAGACCAGCGAAGAAGAGGGTGTGATGACTTCAAAGCCTTCGATACTACAGCGAAGAAGAGGGTCTGATGACTTCAAAGCCTTCGATACTACAGCGAAGAAGATGTCTGTCTCATGACTTCAAAGCCTTCGATACTACAGCGATTGAGGTCTGTCTCATGACTTCAAAGCCTTCGATAGGTCTGTCTGATGACCTCAAAGCCTTCGATAGTACAGCGATTGAGGTCTGTCTGATGACTTCAAAGCCTTCGATAGGTCTGTCTGATGACTTCAAAGCCTTCGATAGTACAGCGATTGAGGTCTGTCTGATGACTTCAAAGCCTTCGATAGGTCTGTCTGATGACTTCAAAGCCTTCGATACTACAGCGATTGCTTAAGTTGGAACAAGAGAAGGAGAGGGAATTTAAGAGGGTACTCATCATGAAGTTTTCTTGTATAGGTTACCCAAATTGTTTTGCTGTGTGTGTGTGTGTGTGTGTGTGTGTGTGTGCGTGTGTGTGTGTGTGTGTTTCTACATCTACGAATGTTGCGTTGTAATATATGTATTTCATTTTGTTTTAGTTTGGATTATTTATAAATAATAAAAAAAAAATCTCGTAACACTTTATTCCTTGTGGTTCATCTGGCACATAGAACACCTGTCAAATGTGAAAACTATTGCAAAGTATTTACAGTAGATTTTGTATAACTTTATCGTTTAGAGTTTACAATATCTAATACCCTAACTTTAGAACAAAATTGATTTTTTTTTTTTCAAGTTTTAAATCACTGCATTATTCTCCATTCATTTCCACGGGCAATCTATGTTACAAATGCAAATAAAGGTCTACTTTGATAGAAAAGGCCCAATTTTTGGGGCTCATAGGAGTAAAGTCGGTCAGTGGGTCTTAATTGCTTCCGGAAGAAGACAATTTCCCGAACTCAGATCGCCTTGGCCATTACTTGACGATGAGTTCCTGGAATCTTAAAGAATCCAACGTCCAAGGAAAGGTACAATAGCTTTGGGAACCTCTCTGTGTTGCCTCAATTATAAAATGCTTCCATTTGGTTCCATGAAGATAACCACCCTCCTCGTTTGTCCCTCTTCCAAGCACATAGTGTAATCTGTGTCAACATACTTTAAGTAATTTCTAGTAAGAGGGAAAGGTAGAATAGCTTTGGGAACCCCTCTGTGTTGCCTCAATTTTAGAATGCTTCCATTTGATTCCATGAAGATAACCACCCTCCTCGTTTGTCCCTCTTCCAAGCACATAGTGTAATCTGTGTCAACATTCTATAAGTAGTTTCAAGTAAGAGGGATTCGAATCCATTTCTTGGTGCTCATAATTGTCTAAGACCACGTTCGAAATCAGTTCGTAAAACTCGTGGAGGCAAAGCAAGAAGAATGGAGACGGGCTTGATCGCTTCTGATTTACGTTACCTGCAGAAGTTCCGTAGTGGATAGCTATAATG
>NC_134787.1:59561750-59591750 GCF_046742065.1 Oratosquilla oratoria
AAGATTAATTCTCAATTCCTCTATTCTGTTTCGGCGCAAGGTAGTTGCCAAGTAGGAAAACGGAGGTGATTTATCGGCGACAAATTTTATTGTGCTATTCTTGCAATACTTCATTCTGCAGCACTTTAGCAGGTGTGTTATGTCTGATAAATTATAGGTTAATCTCTAACGTCCTTTTCATTGTTTGGGCAAGTCTTTTGCTCCGAGCCAGAACGTGTCTTTAGCCTTATAACATCACTACCTCTTCTTCCACAGTGTACGAAGACAAAGTGAAAAAAATATATATATATTAAACTGATTTCCTTCATTGTCAGAAATCTTTCATTATTTACGATAAAAGTAGTGCTTTAGTGTTTTATTCTTTTAAAATTTGAGAGGAAAGGATGTATTACAGCGCCAACAAACTCCTATGCTGAGGCGCTTAATTTTTTTATCCTTAATGTCGTCAATTTGTTTCACTCATCTGTGACCTCAGAAGCCTTTAAGTAAAACCCGTCTCGATAAGTTCCATCCATACCCGGAGGGGCGTTACAGTTATCTCTTTATTCTGGTTGCCAATGGGTAGTTTTATTGTGTCTGGAACAACATCGGCAGGGAAAGAGCTGGCTGAGCTTCCCTCGAGGTCCTGCAGCCGCGAGATCGACACGACGCGATTGGGTAGGATCGCTTCGTGATTGATGACACCTGAAGCTCTTACCGTCCCGCTCGGCTACACTTTTCTCCCTCCGAAACCCAACGACAAGCAAGCATATTGGCGATCAGCTCGCTTCGCTCGGTTTATAGCGAGAGAATTGTCAAGTATTGCTTTGCTAAGATGCACAACAGGCACGTGAAAGGAAATGTGGCGGAATGCGAGTGACATGGGGACGGTTTAGATGGTTCAAGAAAGATTTCTTTGAGAAAAGAAAAGCAAACACAATAGAATAATATATATACCTAAGCACGTATTTACATATTTATTAAAAAATATCAAATAACCTGTCTGTCTTGCTTTGTCTAGCCTACCTAATTACTACCTACCTGCCTTCTTAGGCCATACTACCTTCCTACCTACCTACATACCTACAGCAGAGGGGGCTGTTACGGAGGTTAATAGGACAGCCTGATCGCAGCAGAAAATAAAGAAGAGAAAATACCACCAGGAACGGAAGGGGATAACTGCATGGGAATGCGAGTTTTCACTGGAATGGGACGTGTTGCATGTTCTGGTTGTTCGTCGTTCATCTGTTTGTCAAATGCCAACGCTTTGGTTGTTGAGATTCAGTTTGGCGAGCATGACTTCGCGTGTTTTCTCGAACTGGTGCGTTAGTATGTTTCTCTGTCTCGACGTTTTGGTTGTATAGGTCAGTGGTTCTTAACCTGAGGCCTATAGACCCCTATGGGAGCGCAGAGTTTTACAATCGGGACCCCAATCAAATAAACTAGTGGTATTTAGTGAATGCCTACTGATTCTATTCAGTGCTCAGGTGATTTCCAGTAGGCTAGTGAACAGCAATACATAAATATGGTGTATATAGATATGAGGGTTGAGAACCCCTGGTATAGGTTGATTGTTGATCGGTGATACTGAGGAAATAAGAGACAAGAGGATTATAGTCCAAAGACAGTTCTAGTAGGTTAAGACATTACATATCCCGCTGTTGTTTTCTTAGTTTTTCGATACCTTTGGTTAGGTTACATTAGGTTAGGTTAGATTAGATTATTTTAGGACCGGATAGGATAGAATAGAATAAGGCATGGTAGAATAGGATAGGTATTACAAATAATGGCTGACATTTTCAAAATACTTCCATGCCTACTGTGATACTGATCGATTCTATAATTATTGAGTTTTGTTTACATAAACAGCCTAAATATGTACATGTATGACTGGTGAAAAATGTTGTAACACATTTGTAAATCACAACTAACACCACAGTCGGACGAAAGAAAGAGTTGCATAAGCGAAACTATATAAGGTCGGATGGACTGGGAGAAATCCGACCTTATTTATAAATCAGGCTGTGGGTTTAGAAGGAAAATTATGGAATCCACATTAACTGAATATCTGCCCACGATGAATATTTCCAAGGGTTACTGGACCTCAGACATTATATCAGGACTATTTATCACCAAACAAATTGTCAACAAGTTTCCTCCTCCTCCCCCTGACCCGACATCATGTCATCCTTAGGTCACATAGGGTCGGGGTAGTGATATTTATTCTTTCGAAGTTCCCTTTCTTTTGTAAGAGGTTGCTATTTAAGATAGCGTCCTCCTTCCACTTACTACTACTGAAGAGGGTTGCAGTTAGCAGTCGAAATATATAGTTTCACTTACGCAACTCTTTCTTTCGTCCGACTGTGTTGTTAGTTGTGATGTACATGTATACTCTTGCATATATAAACGCATACTGCAGATGCACGCATACATTTGTATGCATACAGAACAAATTTTCAAGACAAAACCGCTTCTGGCCGGGCTTATTGAATAAGTTTAAAACCTCCAACTCGGTAGTTCTTCTTCATCTGAATATAATTGTCTGGTGGCAACACTAATGAAAAGCTGCTCAGAAGCAACATCACTCACACACAAGCTAGAGAGAATTGTATCATGAGAAAGTTATCTAGTAACACTAGTGTTTTATATGTATAGAAGTTGTGTCCTTATTCACATGTTGACCTCGTTTTACTAAAAGATTTTTTATTTTTGTTTCAGGTAAGAAAACACGATCGACTGTCTGCATTACACGTGGGAACTACTTCTGTAATGATACACAAAGTAGCGACAGGAGAAAGGTAGTATACTGATTGCGCGTGCGTGCACACACACACACACACACACACACACACACACACACACACACACACACACACACACACACACACACACACACACACACACACACACACACACACACACACATCCATCCATCCATCCATACATACATACATACATACATATATGGTTGACTGGTGGGGAATTTTTAATTGCAGTTTCTTTTCCACATTTTCTCATTGCATGATAATGCGCTTAGCAGTATTAGGAGGTACATAAGACGTATCCTATCTTAACCAGAACATGTATCCATATAATTCTTTAAACTGAAACTAGTTTTTTGGAGATCTCCTTTGCTCAAAAGCTGAAGAACTTTGTATTCCAGAGAATATTGATAAAATTGTATGATTCTGATTGGAATCAAGAATCGTTCAAAGGGAAATGATTCCTGTGGAACTCTTGCAGTTGAAAAAAAGCTTGAAGATCGTCTGAATCTGTATCAAGATTATGAACTCGAACATCAGCAGTCTTCTGTTCAGAATTTCAGTGTTATTTAGAACTTCTCATCATATTTTGAAAATGTATGACCTTGTCTTAATATACAAGCAGAAGACTTCAAGCTCTTCCCAGATGTAAGCGTATCCACAGAAACGGCCTTCTTTTGGATTTTAGAAGCTTAGGTGATTTTTCATTTTATTTTATCTATTCATTTTATTTATTTATTTATTTATTCATTTATTTATTTATTAGTTTCTTTGCACCACACGGGGTGCCATTGCAATATAAGGTTATATCCCATAGATCCCCATATTAATAACTACACTACAACATATAAAGTTCTAATACCCACCCTTGAGTACAAAAACTTCTTCAATCTCTGAAGAAACGCGAAGATGTACGAGAAACAGTTATATGAATGCATTATATATTATTTACTCTTGTAAGGATACATAGTTTAAGGGAAACAATGGGGGACTTCCTGAAGTTGCCAAGCAATTTATTAGCCTTTGGAAAAATGTGGAGAGAAAGCGACAATACAGGCCTTGGTAATTCATTCAACTAGACTTCACCAACTCTGCAAGTGATCAAATGAGGCATTGATAAGTTTCACAGTTGTTTCATGCCAAATTCGGTCAAATAAATGTTCACAACTTGTTGGATGTGGGTACGTGTGTTACAAATGATGTGCAAAAATATATATGGGTGGCAAATAAGACCTTGAGAATCTTGCTTGGTTGAATTAATGTTTCACGTAAATTGGTTAGTTAGGGTGGGAATATGGTTGCAGTGATATCTTGATGTTGTTGTGTTGTTGCTTCTGACGATCCAGTTTTGTTACGTCGCAGTGAATTACTTAACTATTGATTGGATCATTACGCCACGGTGTATTTTACATTAGAATGCTTTATTTGTATCATTTCACTGTTCAAATAGAATTGTTAAAATTTTCTACGATTTGATTCTATTATTGTTTTATCTTTGATTCTGTCTTCCTTCATTATATATAGGTATCCTCTGTCTTAGTATGTTGTTGTTCTCTCTCTCTCTCTCTCTCTCTCTCTCTCTCTCTCTCTCTCTCTCTCTCTCTCTCTCTCTCTCTCTCTCTCTCTCTCTCTCTCTCTCTCTCTCTCTCTCTCAATGAATGGGAAGAAATTGCCCTCTTGCAACTTATAGCGCTTGCATTTTCCCCTATCTACCTTTTCTTTCATGTTTAATAATGCATGTTCATATATCAAAGGCCTCTTGCCCCATATAAGGGGGTTGGGTAGCAAAGGCCGCATTTCACTCGTCCAACAGGGCTGAAATAATTTCAGTATCGCTGCTCTGCGAGTCGTTACTCCAACTCCCGTGGAAGGGGAGTTGGGTGTGTGTGTGCGTGTAAGGTCACAGCATTACCCATAGATCGGTCATATATGAGCTCTGATCTCTCTTACGGGAGTGAAATACCTGTCGATCACGAGTCCAACACGTGATCTAAGACCATGGTGAATTACACACACACACACACACACACACACACACACACACACACACACACACACACACACACACACAAAGGATTACAAAGGAAAAAACAATAATAATAGAAATAATAATAAATAAATAGGTAAAGTTAAAAAACAAAGAATCAGGTAAATAGTAAATAATGGTAGACAGATAAGAATAATAAATGATAATCAAGTAAATAATAATAAACAAACAGACAAATAATAACAAACAAATAAACAATGTAAAATAAATGGCAGGCATTAGCTTTTTGCTTAGGTGTTTATCTAAACAAACCTTAAAGCTTAGAACAAAACTACACTGCGCTGCCTCTGCAGGAAGTTAATTCCACGGCTGGCGAGGTTGTTTCTACATACAAATCAAATCTATTTCTTGACAGTTTGAGACCATTATTTCTTGTCCGATTCTCATTAAGTGTGAACATTTTGTCACTTTTGATGTAAATTCCCTTTAGAATCTTAAAGACCTGTATCAGGTCACCTCTGAGTCTACGCATTTTTTGGGAAAATAGATTCATATGTTTTAGTCGATTTGTTTTTGATATTTAGAATCTGTTTTGTGGCTCGACGTTGTACTTTTTCCAGTCTGTCAATGTCTTTAATGAGATCGCTTTCTCAGAGGCTGAAATACACTGCTCAGATAATTTGAGATCGTTACTTATAATTACGCCGAGATCCTTTTCACTATCCACTTTTGATAACGAATTTCCAAATAACTTGTAATCGTACCTATTGTTATTTTTACCTATGTGCATAACCTTGCATTTACTTGTGTTAAATTTCATTAGCCGCTTTTCAGACCATTGCTGTAGTTTATCTAATTGTTCTTGAATATCTAATTGGTTTAAGTGATCATTTGCCATTCCACATAGTTTTGTATCATCAGCAAATTTGGAGACAATAGATTTCGTTTATATATACTATAGATAGAAGTGGCCCAAGAACGGAACCCTGAGGAACTCCACTCGTAACATTTTCCATCTAGAAGTTATGCTATTTAGAACAACTCTCTGTTTTCGATCGTTTAACCAATTACTAGTCCAAGTGAATAGGCTACCACTTATTCCGTGTGAAACTAATTCAGTAAGCAGTCTTTCGTGGGGAACGTTATCAAAAGCTTTTGCAAAGTCTAGGTATATTAAATCTATATTGTTGCATTTGTCATAATTTGAGATGACTGTATTTTAGAATTCGAGTTAGCCACGCAAGATCGTTTCCGTCTGAATTCATGCTGACTATCATTTATCAAACAGTTACTTTCTAAATGGTGCTCGATAGCATCTCTGATGATAGTTTCCAACAGTTTTCCTATGATTGAAGTCAAGCTTATATGTCTGCAGTTATTTTTTTTTTTTGCCACTTTTTTTAATATGGGAGTAGCGTTAGCTAGCTTCCATTCTGGATATGATGGATTTCTTGAAAATATTTTCTAATGGAACAAAAATAGTTTTTTTTTTTCATTTCCTTTAAGATTCTTGGATAACTACCATCAGGCCCTGGTGTTTTATTAATTTTGAGTTGTTTTGTGAAATATTCTTATTTCTTTAGATAGTTCGTTGTCTCCGAAATTGCGAGAGTGGTACCTGAAAGATTACCGTTACTATATTGTTTACTGACATATCGTCTTTATTTGTTGGTGTTGATTTGGATATACAATAGTTACATAGGATAAAATCACGTGTTTAGGTATCAAAATCACCCAAAAAACAAAAGCACTATCACACCGCTGAGTCAAGCAAAAGTATGCTCGAATCAAGCACGACCTTTTGTGAAATAACTGAACACGGAGGTTCAACATATGACAGTCTTGACATTCTTAAAACACAGAAAAAAACACGAAAACGGCACAGATGACAGAAACCTCGTTAGCTACAAACCACGAAATCCTCTCACGTAACAAACATTAACCAAATTTTAACTGCAGCGTAACGACGCGGGATACCCTCCTAAGCAAATTTTCTGCATTATCACCGAGGTCAACTTAAACAGACGTTCATAAACACGTAACACAGCACGGCACTCAGAGCAACAGCCAACGGAGCATGAGAGGAACACATAACGGAAAACAGAGAAAACAGAAAAAAAACGGGAAAAAACGCTGTGCCATCATATGATGTTGCGATATTGAATGCAGGTCACATGTAACGTATATTGGTGACAAAAAAAAAAGGCAGTGTCTTCGAATAAAGGACACACACACTCCTTACACACACGACTTGCTGGTGTAGTGGTATAATTTTGGACCATAAACTCAGTGGTCTCGAGATAGGGTCCTACTTAAGATTTTAAAAGTATCACAGACATGCAAGTTGTCACCTCTTCCTTGTATTTATTATGTGTGTTTGTGTATAAGGTTACTGTATTACCCATAGATTGGGCCAATGGAGGTATGGGGGTTTTATGTGGAAGGATAATAACTGCCAATCGCGTGCCTAGCACGTGATCCAAGATAATGCTGAACCATACACTCTCCACCCTCACTCTTACACACACGTGTGTACACACACGCGCTCTCGTATGCACATCCAGCACACACACACACACACACACACACACACACACACACACACACACACACACACACACACACACACACACACACACACACACACACACACATGCACACACACACACACACACATGCACACACACATGCACACACACACACACACATGCACACACACACACACACACACACACACACACACACACACACACACACACACACACACACACACACACACACACACACACACCACACATGCGCGCGCGTGCCCTCACAAGCACAGACACACACACGAACACACCCGTACACGCGCAAACACATACACACACACACACACACACACACACACACACACGCACGCACACACACACACACACACACACACACACGCACGCACACACACACACGCACACACATACACACACACACACAAGCACAGAGATACACACGAACACACCCATACACGCACACACACACACACACACACATACACACACACACACACACACACACACACACACACACACACACACACACACACACACACACACACACACACAAAGGATTACAAAGGATTACAAAGGCGGAGCATGCCGACAGGAGACCTTTTGATCTATATCTAGGTCGGATGCGAAAAAAACAAATCATATTAATAATAAAACAATAAATAAAAACTATAATAATGTAAATAACAAATAAAATACACAAATAAATGCATAGGTATAGTTAAATAATAAACAAGCAGGTAAATAGTAAATAATAATTAATTGACATATAACTAATAATAAATAAAAATCAGACAGACAAATGATAACAAAACAAAAACAAATAATATAAGATAAATTATAATCATTACAGCATCTTACTTAGGTATTTATCTAAATTATTCTTAAAGCTTTGAACTGAACTACATTGCACTACCTGTGCAGGAAGTTTATTCCATTCATTAACTACACGGTTGGCAAAGTTGTTTCTACCTACTTCCAAATTGAATCTATTTCCGGAGAGTTTAAGACCATTGTTTCTTGTCTGATTCTCATTCAATGTAAAAATTTTGTCACTTTTGATGTTGTCAATTCCCTTTAGAATTTTAAAGACCTGTATCAAGTCACCTCTGAGTCTACGCTTTTTTAGGGAAAACAGATTCATATGTTTTAGTCGATTTTCGTATGATTTATTTTTGATATTTGGAATCAGTTTTGTGGCTCGCCGTTGTACTCTTTCCAATCTGTCAATGTCTTTAATGAGATTCGGTGACCATACGGAAACAGCATATTCCAAATGTGGACGAACTAACGATTCATATAGCTTGTTAATGAGTGATGGACTTTTGAAATCAAAAGATCGCGCAATCAGTCCTAGAATCTTATTTGCTTTCTCAGAGGCTGAAATACACTGCTTGGATGATTTGAGGTCGTTACTGATAATTACGCAGAGATCTTTTCCACTATCCACTTTTGTTAACAAATTTCCAAATAACTTGTAATCGTACTTACTGTTATTTTTACCTATGTGCATTACCTTGCATTTACTTGTGTTAAATTTCATTAGCCACTTTTCAGACCATTGCTGTAATCTATCTAAATCTTCTTGAATATCTAATTGGTTTGAGTGATCATTTGCCACTCCGCACAGTTTTGTATCATCAGCAAATTTGGAAACAGTAGATTTTAGTCCATGGTCTATATCATTTATATATACTATGAATAGAAGTGGCCCAAGAACGGAACCCTGAGGAACTCCACTTGCAACACTTTTCCATCCAGAAGTTTTTCCATTTAAAACAACTCTCTGTTTTCGACCATTCAACCAATTACTAGTCCAACCTAATAGGCTACCACTTATTCCATGCAAAGCTAATTTAGTCATTAGTCTTTCGTGTGGGACGGTATCGAAAGCTTTTGCAAAGTCTAGATATATTAAATCTATATTGTTTCTTTGGTCATAATTCGAGATAACTGTGTTGTAGAATTCGAGTAAGTTAGTCACGCAAGAACGTTTCCGTCTGAAACCATGCTGGCTATCATTTATCAAACGGTTACTTTCTAAATGATGTTCGATAGCATCTCTGATGATAGTTTCCATTATTTTTCCTACGATTGAAGTCAAACTTATAGGCCTATAGTTATTTGGTTTCTTTTTGTCACCTTTTTTGAATATGGGAGTAACGTTAGCTAGCTTCCATTCTCTTGGGACATCTCCGGATATGATGGATTTCTTGAAAATAATTTCTAATGGAAGAACAATCTCATTTTTCATTTCCTTTAAGATTCTTGGATGCCAACCGTCAGGCCCTGGTGTTTTATTAACTTTGAGTTTGTCTATACACCTTTTAATTTTTTCTTTTGTTATATTTACCGTACCGAGTAAGTTTACCCTAGACTTTTCACAGGTTTCAGTTTGGAATTCACCTTGAGGTGTTTCGTTTACGAATACCGAGCTAAAATAATTGTTTAAGATATTACACATTCCTTCATTTGAATATTCAAGTTGACCGTCAGCAGATAATAGTGGACCAGTGTGATTCCTAACAACCTTTTTATCTCTAATGTAACTATAGAATTCTTTTGGATTCTCTTTGGATTTCTGAGCGATGTTATTTTCGTATTGTCGTTTTCTTTTTCTTATTGTCTTTTTTAAATTTCTCTGTATTGATACATAACTTTCATAGTCATTAGATGCACCCGAGCACTTATATTTCTTATAAGCCTGTCTCTTTTTAGCAATACTTTTTTCAGTTTCTTTGTCGAGCCACTTTGGGCGAGCCTGATTTGGGGGACGTCTGTCCTTAAAAGGAATGTAAGTTTGAATCATCTTAGTGAGCGTATTTTGAAATATTTCCCACATCTGATCTACAGGCCTTTCGTTTAATTTTGCCTCCCAGTCTGTAAGCTGAAGCTCCTGACGTAGTTCTATGAACTGAGCTTTACTGAAATCGGGTATTTTAGAAACACAAGTATCTATTCTAAAATTGTTTAGGAGTTTGAATCTAACTAGGTTGTGATCGCTATTTGCAACAGATTCACCGACTTCTACATCAGTTACCATGCTTTCGCGGCTAGTGATCAAAAGATCGAGTAAGTTTCCATATCTTGTGGGCTCTTTTACATGCTGAATTAAGTAATTGTCACCAAGAAAATCAAACAAGCGACTACCTATATGGCCATGTTCAAGGGTCATCCAATCAATGTCAGTAAAATTGAAATCACCCATTATCAATAAATCCCGGTTGCAGAAACTAGATAGTTCTTGAAATAA
The DNA here is from genome assembly GCF_046742065.1 of Oratosquilla oratoria. Classification (NCBI taxonomy): domain Eukaryota; kingdom Metazoa; phylum Arthropoda; class Malacostraca; order Stomatopoda; family Squillidae; genus Oratosquilla; species Oratosquilla oratoria. Next base: position 59,572,278 of record NC_134787.1, read on the forward strand.
CAGTTTGTCGTCTGCTAATGATAATGTCTTTGGCCTATATATTACACCTATATTCATTTTTTGTCCATTTGTTTGGGTTAACTCAACCCACAAACTATCATATGCATCCTGTTTCACTTTCTCTAAAACACAAGAATGAACATTGTTTTTAACGTACAATAGAACACCCCCAACACACACACTCACACACACACACACACACACATACACACACACACACACACGCAAACACACACACACTTATGTAAACACACAAGCTCATATATTGTATACATGTGTAGGATTCATTAAAATTGATGCTGAAAACGCATTGCTAAGCTTTTTTTTAATCATTGTTTCTAAGTTTCCTTTGAGAAAAAGGTAGAGTAAGAAGAAGTTTACCGAGCTCTTCAGGGAAGAAAAAAAAAATTATCTAATTTTGTAGCGACCTTTCGAGACTCCTGTTCCATATTCCAGTTTTTAATTTTATTGCATTTTCAAATCGGCATGATTATAAATACAAATGGAAATATATATTAGAAGAGGTCATAGAGATTCAATCTATAGAAATGCCAAAGAAGGGGGATGGGATTATAGTGGGTTATGGTTGGAGTGAGATTGTTGTGGTGGAGACAGTATTCTTGTGTTGGGTAACGTCAGAAGGCCGCGTGATATTTTGGTTAATCGTGGAGTTCTTTTCTTTGATATAGGAAGTTTCTGGTATCTGCGCAAGCGTTGGTATCAGGTACCTTATCACCAGACAATAACACCATCAAAATTGTAGGACAATCATAGAGACGATTGGTGAAAATAAAGTAGTTTTTTACTACATTTATGATGTAATAAAAAAAAGTTCATAAAATGCCTGATTCACCTTTGATTACGGTATGCAGTGTTGGTGAGGTTTTCACGGAATACGAAGGTAATAAACAAAAACGAGAAAATACAAAGAGTAGCACCCAAATTGATTTCTGGCCTTGCAGGTAAAACATGAAGAATTGTTGAATCATTTACCCAGCAATCATTGCAAGAAGAGATTAAGGTAATTTGATAATAGTGTTCAGGTCATTTGAGGAAATGGATAAGGTGTCAGAAAAGGTCTCGAGAGTTTGGACGAGAAAAAAACGCGAAGTTGTTAAGAACAATTATGTCTAAAGAATGTCATGAAATATATCTCTCTTGACAGTTGATGTACTCAAAGTTAAGATCATAAACAAATAAAAAACAAGGTATGATCGTCGGAGAACAAGAGGTGAGACTTCACAGACGTCACTCGTTTATTAGATACTAATGTTATGTAAATAGAGTTAAACACACAATGCAAAGCACCTCCCCCCCACACACTGCTTGATGGCGTAGTGGTAGCGTTCGTGCCCGCCACTATGGCGGTCCGGGTTTAAATCACGCCCATGGCTGAAATTATTTCAGTACCGCTGCGCTGCGAACTGTTACTTCAACTCTCGTTGGCGGGGAGTTGGGTGTGTGTGTGTGTGTGTAAGGTCACAGCATTACCCATAGATCGGTCATATATGAGCTCTGGCTCTCTTCCGGGAGGGTAAAAAACTGTCGATCACGAGTCCAACACGTGATCCAAGACTATGGTGAATCACACACACACACACACACACACACACACACACACACACACACACACACACACACACACACACACACACACACACACACACACACACGTACGCACATGCACGTGCACGTGCAGAATGAGAGGCTGCTTTAGACCCTTCTTCGTACGGCGCAAACCAGCGTTCGAATCCAGTAACCATAAGTTATTGATATTTGGCCTTGGAGTGTGAGAACATAGAGCAGAGGTAACGGCATAAGTCGGATTCGGCTAAACGACTCGACGTGCGCTGAAAAAAGGTACAAAATTCGTTTGAAAATTTTACTTTGTTCAGTAGTCAGATTTGCGTTGAATTAACAACCGGTATAATTGGGTATTACTCAAGTACGAATTAAGATTCATTCGTTAAAACACTGCGTCAATTTCACTGAACTAAGACTACAGAAGACTAAAGTTTAGGACATGAAGATATAAATAATGAAGAATGAAAGAAATAAAGAAAGCAATAAAGATTCGTTCGTTAAAACACTGCGTCAATTTCACTGAACTAATACTACAAAAGACTAAAGTTTGGGACATGAACATATGAATAATGAATAAAGAAATAAGTAGATAAATAAATGAGATAAAATTCAACGAATAAATGAAACACAAAACCTCCATACACACTTTCTATGACCTTTGGTCTTCAGAAAAAAATTAAATACTTCAGATATCAAAAAAGTTCCGATCCTCTTTTTTTTATATTTCTATTTCTCCCTCCTCTCTCTTTTCTCTTTTTTTCTATCTTTCTTCTATTTTCTGTTTTTATTTCTACTCTCCCTTTTTCTCTTTTTTTTATCTATATTTCTCTTTTTGTGTTCTTTTCTTTGTTATTTTTCTTTATCTCTTTACCTCATTTTCTCTCTTTTCTTTTTTATTTCTCTTTTCTCTTTTTTTCAAAATTTCTATTATTTTTGCTTTATTTTGATCTCTATATTTCTCTCTCTCTCTCTCTCTCTCTCTCTCTCTCTCTCTCTCTCTCTCTCTCTCTCTCTCTCTCTCTCTCTCTCTCTCTCTCTCTCTCTCTCTCTCTCTCTCTCTCTCTCTCTCTCTCTCTCTCTCTCTCTCTCTCTTCTCTCTCTCTCTCTCTCTCTCTCTCTCTCTCTCTCTCTCTCTCTCTCTCTCTCTCTCTCTCTCTCTCTCTCTCTCTCTCTCTCTCTCTCTCTCTCTCTCTCTCTCTCTCTCTCTTGTATTTTTTCTGTCTCTTCTACTTTCTCTTTTCATTTTCGTGTTTTTATTTTTTCCTTAGGCACATTCCCAGTGCAAAACGTTTTAGGTCTGGGCCCTTGTTGCCGGGGAAGAAGCGGGTCGTGTTGGCACAATACCTCCTGAGCTGAGGCTTTTGCCCTTTAGTCGTCGTTCTTCCCACCTTCAGGACTCGGGAGCAGTGGCAATACTTTTGTTGAAGGGGGAACGGGGAGAGCAAACCCAGGAACGTTTTATTTTTGTTCTGTTTGACTTATTTTTAGTTTAGGAAAATGTTAATCGATTGGTAGCAACTTCTGGGCAAAGGCGTACTTTTTTGTCTGAATTAGTTTTTTTTTTTTTGCAAGAGAGGAGTTTATGGAGTTGGGTGGAATGCTTCAGGTATTGATGTATTATATTGTCATGGTAGTCTTCTTTATTTATGTACTGATTTATTTTTCATTTATTCATTTACATATTTATATATGTAATTATTAATTGGTCTATCTATTCATCTGCTTATCTGTCTGTTTATCAACCTATTTGTTCATTTAATTAGTTATGTATTCATTTGTATTTATCTTTGCTTTTATCTATATATTTTTATTTATTTAATCAATTAGTGAATTGTTTCTTATTCATGCATGTATTAATTTACCTATTTATTTATCTACTTATTCATTTAAGCATTTACTTACCTATTTACGCCTTTATTATATATATTTTCTTCATTTGTTTGTTCACATATTCGTTTATATATGTATTTGTATATTCATTTATCTGTTTACTTCCATTACTTGAGATGTGTAAATATGAAACATAACAAATGGGTCCGTAACAAGAAATATTTCATCTTTATTTAAGAATACTGGAAACTTAATTTCTCGAATCCACGTGAATCCACAGCGAGCTTTGGGAAACTGCCTTCATGTCACAAAGTCGTCATTTCGGGTTTTTACTGTCGTCCCAGCAATCGTCTTTGTCTTCGACTGTTTACATTTGCATTCTAGTCGTCCATACCGTTTTCTTCCGTCCCAGCTGTCCTTGCATACCTCCTCTCGGCCGTTCCAGACTTGGTCGTCTCGGAAAGGTTTGGTCGTATTTGATTACCTTGGTCGTCGTCTCATCGTCGTCGTTGTCGCCGTCGTCGTCATCGTCGTCGTCGTTTACATTGCCTTTGATGAACGACGGTTTTCTCTTCTCTGTCGTCGCTACTGTCCTTGATATCGTATCTGATGTTGCTGTTATCTTTTTTGTCATCATCGTTGTTCACTCTCCTTATCCGTTTTGTCTTCCTTCTCCTCATATTCATTTTCCAACATGTTAATTCTTGTATCCTTTCCCCTTCTCCTTTATGCCTTTTTATTCCATAGCTATCATATTACTCTATTCACTGTCTTCTCTTTTCTTGCTTATTGCTTTTTTCCTATTCTTCTCAATCCTTCTCTCATTTCCTATACCATTATTTATTTCTTCATCCCATCGTCGTTTTGTGTTCTCTCGTTCCTTCTCCTCCTGTCATGTCTCTTCTTCCCCCCTTCTTGTTTCTTTCTCTTCCAATCGGCGCCATTTTTTTCTCTCCTCAGCATTTGTCGCCAGTCTATTACTTCTCTCCTTTAAACCTCTTTTTATTTTATCATTCCTTGCCTCCCCCCACCCCTCATGTCTTCTTTCCATCTTCTCTTTACTTGCTCTCTCTCTTTGCCCCCTTCCTCTCAACTTTTTGCCTCCTCTTTGCCTCTTCCTCACTTTATCCTTTTCATCTCTTCCTCTTTTTTTTTTTTTTTTTTTTTTTTTTTGCCTTGCTGTTCCCCGGTTCCTGCTGTGTACTGCATCATCCACTCTGTCTCTCTCTCTCTCTCTCTCTCTCTCTCTCTCTCTCTCTCTCTCTTCTCACTCTCTCTCTCTCTCTCTCTCTCTCTCTCTCTCTCTCTCTCTCTCTCTCTCTCTCTCTCTCTCTCTCTCTCTCTCTCTCTCTCTCTCTCTCTCTCTCTCTCTCTCTCTCTCTCTCTTCTTTTTATCCCACCAACTGTTTCCTCCTCTTACCCTTCTCTGATCTACGTTTTTTCTTCGCCTCAGCCTATTCGTCTTCTATTATCTTTTCCCCCTTTGACATATTGATAAGTTCCATTCGTCTTCCACCGTTTTGAGTGCCTGTCTGTTCTCCTCTCTTTTTGGGGTCCTCCATCCCATACTATTTTTTCTTTCCATAAACTTCTCTCTCTCTCTCTCTCTCTCTCTCTCTCTCTCTCTCTCTCTCTCTCTCTCTCTCTCTCTCTCTCTCTCTCTCTCTCTCTCTCTCTCTCTCTCTCTCTCTCTGTGTGTGTCTGTCTGTTTGTCTTTCCGTCTGTATCTCTCTCTCTGTTTGTCTCTCTGTATCTCTGTCTGTCTGTCTCTCAGTCTGTCTGTCTCTCTGTCTTTCTCTCTCTCTCTCTCTCTCTCTCTCTCTCTCTCTCTCTCTCTCTCTCTCTCTCTCTCTCTCTCTCTCTCTCTCTCTCTCTCTCTCTCTCTCTCTCTGTATGTCTCTCTGGCTGTCTCTCTGGCTGTCTGTCTGTCTCTCTGCCTCTGTCTCTCTCTTTCTTTTTCTCTATTTCTCTCTCGCCTTCCTTCCTTCCTTCCTAAAACCACTATCTTTCTTCCTTTTTCCTCCTTATCATTTAAAGGTCTGGATTTTTCACTTGACTGAATAAAGTTGCCTGAAACGAACCCCGTCATTTACTCTTCCCTATTTGCTCCTACGTTCTGTGTTCCTCGTTTCTTCTCCCGTCTCCCTCCTCCTCTTCTTTCTCCAACTTCCTCTTCCATTACCTTCTTCCACTCCCTTCTATCAGTTCACATTCACCTCTTTTTCTCTCTCTCACGGTTCGTATACTCTTGTTCCTTGCTTTCCCAACAGCCAGTTCTCTTTCATGAAAGTGGCAGTTGCCGACAAGACTGACGAGTTAAACACCATATGAGGACGGTGCCTTTATTTGTACGACGTTTCGCTTATTACAGCTTCTTCAAGTACCAGTTCTCTCTCATAGCTCATATTCTCCTTTTCTCTCATCACTTATTACATGTATTTTTATTCCCATTTTCTCCAATTTTGCCACAATTTCCTTTTCTGTAGTTCCTGTTCCCTTTTACAAAATGGTTACCTTCTGACATTCTGTCTTTTCCACGCTCATCTCGCCTATCTACTTTGACATATTCCGCTTCTTTCTCCTTTCCCCTTTCCCCTTTCTCCTGTAACTCCTCTTTTCTCTTTTGTTTGTTTTTCTTATCTCATGTGCTCTTCACACGCACCCTTCCTCTTTTCATGAATATTTTCTCTTGAATTTCATTTTCTCATGGAATCCAGCGATATGTTTTTTGGCCCATTCCATGTCGTTCTTTAATCCAGTGATGGAGCCCAGAGAGTAGTCTTAGTAACAGATGTGACCACGTGACAGTTGATCTCGACTGTCAATCAGAAACTGCTCACACAGAGTGAAAATACCATTCTGTATACTAACAAATAATTCTTTTCCCTACTGCTAATGTTATTGTCAGTCGCCAAACAAGAAGTACTTTGTTTAGAAAAAAAAGAGAATAATGTTTTCACCAGATGCTTCTCCGTAACATCTGCTGCTCTTATTTGTTGATAAGGCACCGCCGGCAACAAGTGAGAAGTAATTTGTACAAGAAAGCAGAATAAGTTCCTCACCAGATGCTACCTTGTAACTTGTGCTCTTGAATATCGTTCAGTAACGGCTGACACAGAGGAGAATGGGGAGATCAAAGATGGGAATAACACTGAGAGACCGAAAGAGAGCAAGCTGGGTGAGAGAGCAGACTAGTGTGAAAAATATTGTGGAGGCGGTAAAAGAGAGGAAGTGGAATTGGGCAGGTTAAGTTAGCGCGAACGACTGATGAGCGATGGAGCAAGTGTGTTACTGAGTGGACGCCGCGAAATGGGAAGCGTGGAAGAGGGAGACTAGACAGAAGGTGGAGAGACGAGATACAGAAGTTTGCAGGAGTGACGTGGCAGAGGATGGCGCGGTTGTGTGAATCATGGAATGCTATGAAGGAAGCCTTTGTTCAGCAGTGGACTCAGGACGGCTGATTTGATTGATTGATTGAACGGCTGACACCACAAAGTGATAAGTTGTCTACGTATCAACTAAGTAAGGTTTTCAACTTTCAGTGACGCTTTTGATAAGGAAACCGACTGAGAACTTTGTAAAAACTCGGTAGTTGACGGGAGGTACACGAATAGCTTGAAATCGTGCCGTGATACGCGAAATAAAATTTATTGTGACAAACGTTATCTGAGAAGCAGACATCCCCTTCCATTGGTGCCGCAAGGATTCGAAACTTGTCCAGGTCGGAGACAAACACTCAGCTGAAAGGAATTGTCTTGTATTTGAATAAATTGATTCTGTAAAATCCTTTGTAGTATGGTGGACAGTGTTTGTATTATGCTGGACAGTGAATGATATAGGAAGACTAGTTTTAGTTTTACTAGGCATACTCTCACACGCGCGCACACACACACACACACACACACACACACACACACACACACACACACACACACACACACACACACACACACACACACACACACACATACACACACACACACACACCAATTGGCAAGACAAGTATTATTGGATCACACAACACACACACACACACACACACACGGCAAGACAAGTATTATTGGAATCACACACACACACACACACACACACACACACACACACACACACACACACACACACACACACACACACACACACACACACACACACACACACACAGTCGATAGCGCAGTAATAGAGTTCCCGGCTGCTACTACGGAGGTCCGGGTTTGAATCCCATCCAGGGCTGAAATAATTTCAGTATCGCTGCACTGCGAGTCGTTACTCCAACTGTTGTGGGAGGGGAGTTGGGTGTGTGTGAGCTTGTAAGGTCACAGCATGACCCATAGATTGGTCATATATATGAGCTCTTGAGCTCTCTTCCAGGACGGAAATAGCTGTCGATCACGAGTTTAACACGTGATCTAAGACCATGGTGGATCACACACACACACACACACACACACACACACACACACACACACACACACACACACACACACACACACACACACACACACACACACACACACACACACACAGTCACAGATCCGCAGTTACAAGAGCTTTGTTAGTTTGGATTTGAGAAGGATTGAGGGTTCTTTGTCTGATCTGCAAACAAATGCCTTGTTGTTTCATCTCGTCTAAAAATTTCCTTCATGCGAAATGTTAACACGCAAAACCAATGATGCTGTGATTGATAAAAAAAAAAATTATGGTACATAGTACTGTACTTGGAAATGCTTACTGTTAAGTCCTACATAATATGAAATAATGTAGGATCATATATAAAATACCTGCTCATGCTTCTGAATTTAAATGTGTTTATATAACTTCCATATCCATATGTTTGTAAAAGATATATTTACTTGGAGGACAACTAATGTGTAACAGAATGTATTGTACGTTAAACAAGACAAGGATTATTGGCATGACATTTGAGTGTACACAGTTGTCATGGTTCTCTCGCTATTTGCCTCGACTGTTTGCAGTTAGTGTGTGTTAAATGTCGCATACCGTCACTCCCTTGTTATGATCACACGACAAGAGTTCTGTTGGAGCTGATTTGCCATCTGTCGTTCTAAGTTCTGAGAAAGGCAAGAGTTACCGTTTTCTGTTGGGGCAAAGGTCAATAAACTCCTTTTGATTTGGTAGCCTGAAACTGTTTCTTAGAATCATGATTCGTTTTTGCCTTGCATGCCCGTTTGCTTTGGACTAGTTTTTCATACACTTGGTGTACATTGGACGTAATTTACGCATATTTGCTGTTGATCTCATGTTTGGTGCTCATATTTGTTTTTCCTTTCAGTTTTTTCCTCATGGAGAGGCAGGAATAAAACGAAGTAGTTTTAGCGGAGAGTATGCTGCTGCTGCTGCTGTGTGTGTGTGTGTGTGTGTGTATGTGTGTGTGTGTGTGCGCAAATGTTTTGTGTGTGTTTATGTTTGTGTGAGTGTGTATGTGTTTTGTTTGTGCCTGTGTGTGTGTGTGTGTGTGTGTGTGTGTGGTTTGTGTGTGTGCGTTTGTATGTGTTTTGTGTGTGCTTTTTGTGTGTATGTAAATAAGTGTTTGTGTATATGTGTGTGTGTGTGTGTGTTTGTGTGTGTGTGTGTGTGTATTTATGTAACTGTTTGATATAGGATAAAACTATGCTTGGATTTATACTCATTATGTCTGACTGAACTATTTCTTCTTTCATGGTGTTACACAGATGAATGCAACTGTACAAATAATGTATTTTTAATTCTCTTTGAATACATTGTCTTGTTAATTTTTTATGTCCTCTGGTTGTTCCTATGCCCAAGACTTTGTCAATTATGTTCACTTTTTTCATAGTTTAGAAAACATCAGTCATGTCATTGTATTGTTCTCAAATGTTGGTACTTCTAGATTAATTAATTAATCTTTCATTGAATGATCTGCCCACTAGGCTGGAAAATACTTTAGTTGTTGCTCTTTGTATTCTACTTCTTCCAGTGTATGTGTATATATATATTAATATATATATATATATATATATATATATATATATATATATATATATATATATATATATATGTGTGTGTGTGTGTGTGTGTGTGTGTGTGTGCGTGTGTGTGTGTGTATGTGTATTGCATAGCAGTATACAACTGCTGCATACCCCAGTCTGGGGTGAATCAGTTTTTTCTTTTATCTTATTTCATTCTTGTATTTTTTTTCTTATCTCGTCCATGAAATGAAATGTCACTCTTATATTCGTCAACAAATTGCAAGCCTCTACTGCAGTCTTGATAAGCTTCCGGGTGAAACATTTCTCATAACCAAAGTTCGTAATTGATTAATATTCCAGTAAATGGTGGTGGCTACTTTTTACTAATATCCATTACCTTTATTTATTTCTATCTTAATTATTCATTTTTACTTATATATTTATTTTAATTTATTTATTTATTCATTTCTTTATTTATTCATTATTTATTTGTTTATTTATATATTCTAATTTATATATTTATTTATTTATTGTATGGACATGTTCTTCCCACGTCTGGCTAAATTTAATCCAGCATTGCAAACTCACATAGGATACATTCATATTAATTCAGTTTGCCTTATTTTTATTTCTTATGTCATTGAATAAATAATAAGATATTTAAACTTGAGTTGGAATGCATTATTTCTCTATGCAAAAAAAAAAAAAAAAAGGAAAGAAAAAAAAAAGATAAAATTAAAGATGGGATAAAAGCACAACTAGAGCATGGCAAATAACCTTTATGGAAACTCGTATGTTTATATGATTACTATGATGTTATATACTTTTGCTTATGAAACCCACAACTATGTTTTGTATTCTCAGTTTTCTATACATTGCCCTAGTGCTGCACAAAAATAAATAAATAGATAAATAAATAAAAATTAAAAAAGAAATAATGAATGCCAAAATACTCTCATATATTTAGACAATAATGGAGTTACTGTTGTTTAAGAAAGATAATTTTGAGATAACTAATTTAATTTGAGTTGCATTTACTGTACAGTGCATCGAAAGTCATGATACTGAGTTGTGTATGTTAAAAATAACTTAGATATATCAGTTAGTATTACTTTGTTAAGATTAGGAATGTTATATGTATTAATTAGGATTACTTGAAATATAGTAGGGTAAGGTAATAGTGCTTGGTCTCCTGTGTTAACGGAACATTACCCAGAGTTGGGACAGGATGTATTGACAGTAGCCCCCCCCCCCTAGACACAATCAGATCATCACCGCATAATTTATATGCAGCATTAAACAAGAATATCTGTGGCAGTGTCACACTGAACCTTAGTGTACTGAAGACAGGCAGTGTAAGGTCAACTGCAAGCAACTGGCATCAAATGTCCTGTCTCGTATTGACAGCAGCAGCATCTTCATCTGATACTTCTGGAAGAGCAGCGGACGTAAATGGGATTGTGCTGGATGCTGGAAAGGCGGGTGTAAGGTCATGGGAGGACAGTAGTGTTGTGGCAAGGGAGGGGTGCCCTTTTTATAGCATCCTCTTTGAGAACTGTCTAGAAAGTTGAAAACTGTGAAACATCCTTTAATTTATCGTCGACATCATAGTTCCAGCCAGTATATCAACTAATCTTTGAGAACTGCCTAGAAAGTTGAAAACTGTAAAACATCCTTTAATTTATCGTCGACATCATAGTTCCAGCCAGTATATCAACTAATCTTTGAGAACTGTCTAGAAAGTTGAAAACTGTAAAACATCCTTTAATCTATCGTCGACATCATAGTTCCAGACAGTATAATATCAACTACTGTTTAAATTTTTCCTACAATATTATGTGAACACCGACAAATAAACTCACATTTGATTTTATCTAAATAGACATCTATTTCAAATTTTCTTTCTCCCTCTTGTCTGGTTCTTATGTATTTGCTCTTGTTTCTTTTTTGTAATTATATATTGGTCCTCTTTGTCTACATTTGTTATACATTGTCTCTTTCTGTTTCACACCTGTTACGTTAATATCTTTTTTCGATTTTCTTTTCTACTTTCGCTTAGGACATATTTTTCCGTTCCTGAGTCGTAAGCGTTCAGGAAGATATTCCATTTCTCTCGCAATTCTTATAAGTCTTTGAATTCCCTCACAGCTACCTGGGTTTTACATTCCCAAGTATCTTGCTTGTTTATATGATTTATCTTTGTTTTACGTTCCCCACAACGTCGATTTAAATAAAATTCGTGATTACTTTTACCCAAGAACATGGTTATTTCAGTGGTTAAATAATTAGACTTTTAGTTAGTAGGAAATCCAGTAAGGCAGGTGTGCTATCCCTTGTAGTCTTTTGTAGCTTCCTAGACCTGTTGGTCCATACATTGTTCATGGCTTTATCTAACAATATATTTCTCAATTAATCTTCAATCTTGCTTCCCACTCACCTCTCTACAGTGAAAGTCTCCCGCCAGAATCATGTTTTAACTTTTTTTTAGTCACCTTGCGTTGGCGAGCGTAGAATATCAAACAACGTGTCTTTGTTATTCGATCTCTCTCTCTATGCTCGTCTTTTAAGGGTAAGATACACCACCACAAAATCTATTTTACAATTCCCGATTGCTATTTTCATATTCATTACCTCAGCCTTTCGTTTTCTCAATTCCAAAATATCTTCACTGCTATCATCGCTCTTTCTTCCATTTTATCCTGTCTATCTATTCTCCCCGAATTGTATATTCTATCTTCCACTTGGATATTCATATTCATATTTAGCTTAATCTCAACAAGACATTTTTTTTTAGTTCAAATAACAATCTATCTTTAACCTTAACCGATGTGTGTGTGTCTGTGTGTGTAGATGTGTGTGTGTGTGTGTGTGTGTGTGTCTGTGTGTGTAGATGTGTGTGTGTGTGTGTGTGTGTGTTTGTGTGTGTGTGTGTTTGTCTCTGTGTTCAAGCATGCGCGCGCGCACTTGCGTGTTTGCCCGTGCGTGTGTACGTGTGCTTGCGTGTGTTTGTGTTTGTGTGTATTTTGCTTGCTTGCAGAGGGGGAAAGAAAGTAGAGTGGAAGTGTGGGGGAGAAATACGGAGGAGAGTGAAAGGGTGTGAACGAAAGTGAGGGAAAACGAAAAGAACGAAAGGAAAGAGAACAGAATGAAATTGAATGGGAATGAAGGGAATGGGGGTGCTTAGAGGGAACGAAAGGAAGGAAAAGAGAAGGAAAGTCATGTGAAATAAAGGATGGGAAGGAAATGGAAGATGGAGAAGGGAGGGGAGAGAGAGGGAAGGGAAATGAAGGGAATATAAGGGGGAAGGGAAAGGAAATGAAGAAGAGAGAAAAGACGGAAGTAAAAGGAAGGGAAGGGATGAGGAGTGGAAGGAAAGTAATATGAAATAAAGGAAGGGAAGGAAATGGAAGATGGAGAAGGAAGGGGGAGAGAGAGGGAAGGGAAATGAAGGGAATATAAGGGGGGAAGGGAAAGGAAATGAAGAAGAGAAAAGACGGAAGTAAAAGGAAGGGAAGAGATGAGGAATGGGGAGGATATGATGTGAGAACAGGTGAAGAGGAAGGGAATGAAAATACAGGTAGGAAGGGGAGAGGAGATGAAGGGGGTGGAGAAGGGCGTAGGGGAAGTGGAGTGTTGGTGATGGGGATGCAGGTGATTTAGGTAAGGGAAGGGGATTGGAAAATAGGGGACTTAGGAATGTAAGGTGAGGGGGAAAACCTAGAAGCAGAAAAGGGAGAGGAAAGAGGGGTGTGGATATGAAAGGCTAGGTAGGGGACGGGGGAGGAAGGAGAGGGGACGGGAGGGTAGGGGAGGGGGGAAGAAGGAGAGGGGATGGGAGGGAAAGGGGAAGGGGAAGGAGGGGAATTAGTTGAAGACAATGGATGAAAGAAGGAGGGAGGGGAAAGAAGTGGCTTGAAGGGAGGGGAGAAATGGGGAAAGGATAGAAAGAGGAAGGAGAGGAAAGGGAGGGGAGGGGAAGAAAGGGGCGAGAGGAGGAGTGAATGAGAAATAGAGATCAGTGAAGAAGATGTGAAGAGAGGCGAAGAAGTGGGGAAAAGGGTGAGACAAGAGGACGAGGAAGTGGATGAAAATCGAAAAGGTAGATATAAAAAAGGGGTTTTCTAGATGAAGGAGGAATTTAGCTAATAGCATCGAGACGGGAGCACGGGAAAGGAAAAGTTGGAAAAAACAAAAACAGATCGAAACCCAGACAAAAGGAATAATAAAACGTTACATACACCCCCACTTGATAACAACGCATCCTGCTGACGTATGGGAAGAGAAAGTTAAACAAATATGACGATGAATATCCCGTATGAGAATGTGTGCCCACTTGCAGTGAGGGGCCGGGCTGGTGTCAAAGGGTGGCTTCTTGTGTCAATACGGCCTGTTTGTCTCCGTGCCTGGCGGTAGAGATCGAGGAGTTTCTGGGGGGGTTGGGGGGTGGAGTGGGGTTGGAGTAAGGGGTCAAGGGTTGGGGGTGGGGTGGAGTAATGGGTTAGGGGTTGGGGTGGGAGGGTAAGGTCTCAAAGTACCAGATCCCGAACTCACCGAGTGGGTTGGCAACAGAAGAAACTCGCGTTGATGGGTTGTAAGACTTCAACTTCAGTAAGGTCATGATGGAGTGAAAATGTTTTGGGTCACAGCTGAAGTCGAAGTACTTGGTATTGTTTTCTGTTTTTTATGATGCGTCGTTTTTCAGAAATGCATTATTGTTTTCGAAATTGCGTCGTCCTTTTTTCCATGATTGTCAGCAATCAATCATTTATAACTGTTTTTGGCGTCGCGTCAATGTATGTGAGTTCACAAAACTTTCCCATCCTGTAAGACTATATTGTATGATATGACTTTTTTTTTCCTAAGACTTTTTTCCTCGTTTTTACCCTTTACACGTTTTTTCCACTTCATGCTATATGCAAATCTGTCTTTTACACATTTTCATTTACCTTATGACATTTGTCGAGGCTTTGACTCTGAAACATGGCAATCTTTATTGGTACTTGTATGACTAGATTTATTGTCTCATATTTTCACTGTAACGCTCACCAGTATTCATCAAACGAGGTTTCATACTAGTTCATAGTTCTTCAGCGTATCTGCTCACGGTTTAAAGCTACCTTTGGCTTTTCACAGTTGTTTTTGATGGCTGGCATACGCTGACGCCCCCCTACTCTTATGTGCCTTTCCAAGTCAAATGACATTTTGCAGTTTTGCGTCATGGATTTTTTTTTTAACTTGGTTTTGTGTGGAATGAATGACGAGCAATATTGCCACATCATGTTATGCAAATTTACACGACATTTGTCAGTTATAGGTACCTATAACATAATATTTTGCCAATGAAACATTTATGATATCTTGCTCATAATTTATGATAGTATGTATTACTGTTTTCATTTGCATATATACAAAAATCTTCCCTCTCCTCCCTCTCTCTTTCTCTTTCTCTCTCTCTCTCTATATATATATATATGTTTAAGTATGTATATATATATATATATATATATATATATATATATATATATATATATATATGTATGTATTTGTTTCTATATTTGCCTATCTTTATTCATCTAATCTATTTATCTGTCAATCTATTTATCCATCTGCCTATCTATCTGTAAATATCTGTATTCATATCAATATGTGTTGCTATATCTCTACCTATATGTATATATATGCAAGTATGAATTGTATATATATATATATAATATATATATATATATATATATATATATAATATATATTTAGGCAGACGAGGTTAAAAGCTATTGAAGATTCATTTTTAATTATCTTCTTGTGTATAGTCTCTATACGACGAACATTTGACTTATAATTTTCTGTAAAAATGAATCTTCAATAGCTTTTAACCTCGTCTGCCTACAAGAAAATATCCTACCTGGCTTAAAAAAAAAAAAAGAAAAAAAAAAAAAAATATATATATATATATATAAATATATATATATATAAAATAAATATATATATATATATATATATATATATATATATATATACATATATATATATATATATATATATATATATATATGTATATATATATATATATACATATATATATATAATATATATATATATATACATGTATATATATATATATGTATTTATATATATATATAATATATGTATATATATATATACATATATACTCTTTCCCCCTTTCCGGAGGGTGGCCGAGTCAAGGCACACATACTTCATACCAAAGTTCATTTAATGCTCCTCCCACCGCATGAAAGAAGGGTCACATCTGTTTCCCGCACTACTTCTCAAAACAGAGGCACTGCAGCGAGGCATAGCTATTCCACAACAGATCTCTAGAGCTGGAGCTACATTAAATGGTGACCCCTTCTTTATCCATTAAATACAATTTACGAAGATGAGAAGAACGTCCTTTCGGGCCGCGTAGGTCTTTTATCTCTGCAAATCATTCTTTGACGCAGCCCGAAGGGATTTCTCCCCGTCTTCTCCTTTTCTGGATGGAGGGACGGAGAGGGAAGGTCGCCGAATTTATGGAGCGGCCTTGCTGTGGATGTGCTGTGTCTTGCGACACTGCTTCTGACCCAGGGCAGTGGACAGGATGCAGGGATGACCCGTCATCCAGGAGGTGCCAATATAAGAGGGAGGGAGGAGGGTGGAGGGGAGTGGAATATATAGGATATGGAATGGGTGAGAGTGGTTTTTATGCCTTTTTCTTTTTGGGTACCCTCCGTGTAGGGGGAAAAAGCCTTTGGTATATGTATGTATGTAAATCATTCTCCTTTCTGAAGAGGAGAACGGCCGCAACACTTGTAAACCGCCTCTTTCGACTACAAAGCCCATACGAACTACGTCGACTGGTAGCGTCAGCGCTCACGTAATATTTCTTGGTTGACCGTTTGGTTACCTTCCACGGTGAACATAATCTTGAGCTCGCGGAAGTCTTCTGGCCCAAGAGCTTAAACAAACAACTTCCAACTTCACTGCATTTGCAAATGGTTTCCATCTTTTTTTATTTGCTATTTTTTTATCACTCGTACTTTCCATATACCCAGACCATCTCAACTTTCTTTGATCAACCCGATCAGATGAATCTCATTCTCTATTATGCTCTGACGTGGCCCCAAATTTTCAAAGTCCATTCGTGTATCACTTCGTTTAGAATACATTCAGATTTCCTTTCTGCTTCCTTTAAATTCCAAGTTTGCTCTATAGTGTCGTGTGTACAATCATTTCTTCGTACAACCTCTGCATTCGTTTATAATTGACACTTCATTTCAATCTTCTTTGCTCATTTCACTCTTCTTTGCTCATTTCACTCTTCCGTTTCCCACCTTGTTTTGAACATGAAATTCATTTTACCCTTCATATTCTCATCCACCCTTCTACCATCAACACTCCCTATACATCTCATCACTTTACTTTATCCCACATTTAATTTTAATTCTCTACTATTAAATGCTTTTCCAAACTGAGTCAACTACTGTTTCATTTCCTCCCAGAATCATCCACAAGTGCTGAGTCATCCAGAAACAAAAGCTACTCCCTCCCTCACGACTCCTCCATTCATTTATATCCTCCATAATCCTTATATATTTCTCTGGTATTCTCCTCTACCTCATACACCACTGAAGCTCCTGTCTTTGCACTCTATCGTGCGCTTTCTCCAGGTCAATATAAGCCACGTGCAGACCTCTTTTTCCTCCCGATGTTTGTCCATAATCTGCTTTAGTGCAAATGCAACATGTGTTGTTTCTCTGTCTGACATGAATGTAAATTTCCTTTATCACGTGGGTCTTTCTTCTCTAATTCCCCGTCCAGCAGTTCCCTCCCTGGTCTTCGTAGTGCACGACAATAATTTGATCCCTCCATAATTACTTCATTTATCAATGTCACCCTCCTCTTTGTAGATTGGACAATTGAATTTTGTATAAAGTCCCAAAGCATGTTAATCCCCTCCTAGGCTAAGCGTTTTCCAAAATTCTGTTGCTGTGCTACCTGTCCAGTTGATTTTCGGTTCTTCGTTTTCTTCATCACCAAGTCATCATCATTCACTACACACTTAGAACAACATTTTCGTTAATCCTGGAACTTACCTTCTTCACTTAGCACCACACAACGTTCCTTCTTAGTCTTCCAGGTTTGAGAGAAATCCCAGGTCGCTTTAAGTCGAGCATTTGCAATTCTAAATGCATTTCTCCTTCCGTTGTTTCAAAGTCCTCTGACATTTCACTTATTTCGATTACCTTTGGCCTCGCCATCAATATCGTATGTTTCTTATTTGATAGAGTGTATCCCACTTTCATCTTCCTCTGTTCCCGATAGATTCCAGTTTTTGGCCGCTGTGTGTGTGTTTGTGTGTGTGAGCGTGCGTGTGAATATGCCTGTATGCGTGTGTGTGTGTGTGTGTGTATACATATATTTACATATATATATTTACATGTATATATATATATATAAGAGGGGGACTATGTCGTGACACATAGGTAAGATAAAAAAATTCCACTGTCGGAAAAAGCAAACGGACGAAGTATAGAATTATCTGTATATTTCGACCACTCTCTTCTGCTGAAGAGGACCACAGAGAGTGGTCGAAATATACATTTAATTCTATACTTCGTCCGTTTACTTTCTCCGATAGTGGGATTTTTTCATATATATATATATATATATATATATATATATATATCTATATATATATATATATATATATATATATATAAATATATATATATATATATAAAAACTGTAAACACCAGACTCAATTGAAGGGTTTATTTGCCTGACGTTTCAATTCCCGTCCAGGAATCATCTTCAGGGGTATCCATTATACCCCCTGAAGACGATTCCTGGACGGGAAACGAAACGTCGGGCAAATAAACCCTTCAATTCAGTATGGTGTTTACAGTTTTTCCAATTTGGATCCCAGACTCCAAATTTTCACACACACACACACACACACACACACACACACACACACACACACACACACACACACACACACACACACACACACACACACACACACACACACATTCTCATATCACTTTTGTACCATCCATATGATATATATATATATATATTATATATATATATGTGTGTGTAGGTGTGCGTGTGTGTGTGTGTGTGTGTATTGAGATCGCCTTTCTATTCTTTCCCAATGTTACCCTCCCTGTGACAAACTGCCAGGCATTAGCCACAGTGCAATCTTTAGGCCACGCTACCAAGCTGACGAAGTTAAACGTTACTTTGAGTATCTCCATGAACGTTTGTTTTACCTTTTTGCCATATCAAGTTCGAAGTGCATGTTAGCACAATTATTCACTCCTTGCGTTTTAATCTGAGCCCTGTGTCAGTGCTTTTGTATACGTCATGTCCCTTTCCATTTTACTTTTTTTCTTCCTTTCCACTATCTTTTTCCCTTTACTTGAACAACAGTATTTCTCTGCAGAGAATTTGAGCTTAATTTCTGGATAGTAATATGTCCCTATATTAACTCGGAGCACGCCGTGATTTTTCATTCTTTCTAGATTAATGTTCCGTAATTATAATTTCAGAGAATTCGGAGGCTTTCGTTCCTTTCAACCAAAATAAAACCATGCAGCGTGAGCAGTAGAGTATATAGAGGGATCGAGTATGTTACGGCGCTGAGAGGATTAAGCTTCTTACAACCTCACCTTGACCTTTATTAATTTCTTTTTTCTTTCCTCTTTTTTTTTTCTTTCTTTTTTCGTACGTGCAATACCTCAGGGGTCCTCCCACGGCACCATACTTCAGCTTCCTCAACATTCCGCGAACAATTTCGCCGTCACGTTCGCTGCACATAACCTTCCCCGGACCTTCCTTCTTTGCTGCAAAAACCCTAGAGTGTTCCGCACGTCCCTCGCCGCCTCCAGAGACTTCGAGCACAACTCCATTCCTTCACGTTCTTGAGACGCCTCGCCTCCCACATGGCGATCCTTCCGACCCTTTCACGCCTTTTGCATCGTGGTGCATTGTTTAGGTGGAAATGAGTCGGACGGTAGGCTATTCATGTGTATAGATCAAAGAAAAAAATGCGAATGGGGTGGAATGCTCATGTACAGGGAACTCAACATATTTAATGCGCGCCTCCAGT
>NC_134787.1:59596750-59606750 GCF_046742065.1 Oratosquilla oratoria
CTCTTCTTCTCCCTCCTCCTCCTCCTCCTCCTCCTCCTCCTCCTTCTCCTCCTCCTTATCCTCCTCCTTCTCCTATCCCTACCCTCTTTTCCTCTCCATATCGTCATAACCTTCTTCCCCTATCCTCTCTCCTTTCTCTTCCTTTTCCACCTTCACTTTTCTCTTCCTCCTCCTCCTCCTCCTTCTCTTTCCTCTTCTCCTCTCCCTATCCTCTTCCTCTCTCTTCCCCATCCTCATCTCCCATCCCTCTCCTCCTCTCTCCTCCTTCCCCATTCCTCTTTCTCCTCTCCTCCTTCTCCTCCTCTCCACCTTTCCTTCCCAATCGTACAACCAATTCTCCTTTTGCTCTCTCTATTCTTAATCTTCGTCTTCTTTCGTTGAATTCTTTTTCCGCTTCCCACTAATATTTTGTTTTATGTGGACTCATTCTTATCCTCACATTTGACTTTTTTCTACTTTTTTCTTCTGTGTACCACAAACTTTCCTTCCACTTTCTCATTTTTTTTTCTTTGCTTTTGCTTCCTCATGTTCTTCCTCGCCATATTTTGTTTTCTCTTCGCCTTTCTTAAAGTCGTTCTTCTCCTTATCCTTCAGTTTCGTCGTCTCCTTACTTCTCCTCCTTTCTCCTTTTTTTTCACTTCCTCCATTTATTTTTTGTCTGATTTTAGGTACATTAGTCTTCTCTTTATTTTCTTCTGCTTTTTTTTTTGTCTCTTAAACTCATTCTTGTCCTTATCTTCATTTTCGTCGTCTCCTTACATCTCTCTCTCTTTTTTTTTTTTTTTTTTTTCCTCCATTTATTTTTAGTCTGATTTTAGGCATATTATTCTTGGATTCCTTTTCTTCTTCTTTTTTTTCTCTCCCACCCATTGCATCCTTGCATCGACCTCTCTCTCTCTCTCTCTCTCTCTCTCTCTCTCTCTCTCTCTCTCTCTCTCTCTCTCTCTCTCTCTCGCTCTAATCTCTCTCTCTCTCTCTCTCTCTCCTCTCTCTTTTTTTCTCTCTCTCTCTCTCTCTCTCTCTCTCTCTCTCTCTCTCTCACTCTTTTTCTCTTTCTTCACCTTCTCTTCTTCCCCCCTTCCCTTCCTTCCTCCTCCCTCCTCCTCCACCCTCGCTCTCCTCCACCTCTCCTCCTCTCCTCTCTCCTCCTCTCTCCTCCTCCTCCACCCTTCCCTTCCTCCCCTTTCCCCTCCCTTCCTCCCTCCCTCCCCTCCACTCTTCCTCCCCCTCCTCCCCTCCTCCCCTTCCTCCTTCTTCTTCTCCTTCACCCCTCTCCTCCTTCTCCTCCCCTTCCTCCTCCTTCTCCTCCTCCTCCTCCACTTCTCCTCCTGTCTCCTCTTCTCCCTTCCTCCTCCCTCTCTCCCCTCCTCCTCCTCCTCACTCCCCTCCTCCTCCTCCTCCCTCCTCCTCCCTCTTCCTCCTCCTCCTCCTCACTCTCCCACCTCCCTCCTTCCTCCATCTCCTCCTCCTTCCTCCCTCCTCTCCTTTTCCCCTTCCTTTCCCTCCCTCCTTCTTCCTTCCTTCCATCCTCCTCCTTCTCTCTCCTCTCTCTCTCTTCCCTCTCCTCCCTCACCTCCCTCACCTCCCTCACCTCTCTCTGCTCCCTCCTCTCGTTCTCCTCCCTCCTCTCTCTCTCGTTCCTCTCCTTCCTCCTCTCCCTTTCCTCCTTCCTCTCCCTCTCCCCCCTCTCGTCCCTCTCGTCCCTCCTCCTACCTCTCGTCCCTCTCGTCCCTCTCCTTCCTCTCCTCCCTCCTCTCCTCCCTCCTCTCCTTCCCCCCTCTCGTCTCTCTCCTCCCTCTCCTCCCTCTCGTCCCTCTCCTTCCTCTCCTTCCTCTCCTTCCTCCTCTCCCTCTCCTCCCTCCTCTCCCTCTCCTTCCTCTCGTCCCTCTCGTCCCTCTCCTCCCTCTCGTCTCTTTCGTCCCTCTCCCTCCTCTGCTCCCTCTCCTCTCTCCTCTCCTTCCCCACTCTCCTCCCTCTCGTCCCTCTCCTACCCCTCCTCCTTCTTTTTCTTTTCTTCCTCCTCCCGTTCTTCGTCTTCCTTCTCTCCCCTCACTCTTCGCTGTCATGGGCGATTTTCATCAGCACCTCTTGCCTCAGCAGTCTTGTTCGTCTTCTCCATATTCATATTTCTGATTTATGTCCTCTTCGATGCTCTTTTTCTTTTTTGGTCTTCCGTGTCCCCAGCTCTTTTTCACTTGTTTTGTTGTATTTTTTACCCTTTCGCCTTGATATACCCATACTGTTTATTGACACGTTGCTTTCCCTCCCTTGTGGGCAATCTACTTCTGTATCTTCATTTCAAAGTAATTTTACAACCTAATTTGCTCCCTAGTATGTTTGTTAACACTTTCCTTGCCCTCCCTTCTTGTCGGTTGTGGGCGATCTACTTCTTTATTTTTATTTCCAAATACTTTTACTTCCTACTTTGCTCTCCGTCACTATCTTATTTTATTCCCTTTCCACGCGTCTTTCATCCCGTTTTCTTTTCCTCCATCTCCTCATCAATTCCTTGGCCGTCATTGTCCTCGAGTATCCTTTCTTTATTTCTATCTGTTCTTCCTATTTCCACCTCCTTTTCGAGGCGTTGATCCTTCTTTCTCCCCTTATTTCTACTTCATATTCCCTTTAGACTCGCTGTTTATCCTCTTCCTTCTCTTTGCGCTCTTCATTATTTCAACATTTCTCTTCATCCTTTTCAGTCGTCTGCTTTTCGAATTCGTTCCCAGAGTCAATACCCTTCCTCTTGTCTTCCTCCTCCTCCTCCTCCTCCTCCTCCTCCTCCTCCTCCTCCTCCTCCTCCTCCTCTTCCTTCTCCTTCTACTGCTCCCCCTCCTCCTATTTCTCCTCCTCGTCCTCTTCATCCTTTTCTTCATCACCTCCTCCTCTTCCTTCTCCTTCTCTTCATTCTCCTCCTCCTTCTCCCCCTTCTCCTCCTCCTCCCACTCCTCCTCCTCCTCCCACTCCTCCTCCTCCTCCCACTCCTCCTCCTCCCTTTCTGCCTCCTCTTTCTTCTTTTATTCCTCCTTCTTCTCTTCATTCCCCTCCTCCTCCTCCTTCTCCTCCTTCTATTTATTCCCCTCCTCTTCCTCCTCCTCCTCTTCCTCCTCCTCCTCCTCCTTCTCCTCCTTCTCTTCATTCTCTTCCTCCTCCTCCTCCTCCTTCTCTTCATTCTCCTCCCCTTCTCCTTCCCTTCTCCTTCTCCTCCTCCAACTCCTCTCTCCCTTTTCTCTTCCTCCTTCTTCTTCTCTTCTTCCTCCTCCTTCCTCTCCTCCTGTTCTTCCTCTCTCGACTGTGATTCGACCTCAGACTCTTCGACGTCTTCCTCTCTTCGACCACCGCGGCGCACTGACTGGGCTTCTCCTTCAGCCGTCGGCGTCCACATTCTTTTCATAATTGGACCTTCATCGGCTGTCATCGTCTCGTCTTAGTCAACTCTTTGTCTCAGGTTTTCTCACTCTATTTCTGTTCCTTTGATTCAGGAATCTCAATCTTCGTCGTCTCTCTCGAGCAGTCGAACTTAGCATTCGTACGACCTTCATCTCGTTCTTTCTTTGTTACTCGTTTGCTTCGAGAGGGATTCTTCGGTTCGCGTACCCGGCGATCTTCGAAACGGGATGATTTCGCATGAAGAACGACGTTTCAAAAAAAAAAAAAAAAAAAAAAAAAAAAAAATCAGCAGAATAGAATTACATGGTATGATGATATGGTTTAACGTCACAAACTCTCCCCCTTATCAGAAGGCTAGGACGGTGCCCATCACAGAGGACTTTGTAGCGTGGAATTTAATGAACCATGCCCTTGATTCAACTTCACCGGTGGCAGGACTCGAACCGCCACCCCCTCGAACTTCGCCGCAAGTAACGACGCCCTAACCCGCTAGGCCAGGGAGCTATATGGTATAGATAAATAAATAAATAAATAGATAAATAAAAAGCCGTGACAAAGAGTGTAACTTTAGCCAAATGCTTCTGTTATTACACAACTCATTTCTTGATCAATGTTTTATTCTTCATCTTCGTTTCTTCGTGTTATTCCAATTACTGTAAAATTCTATGGGCGTGGTGGCTGAACAGGCTGGGGCGCTTTATTCAGAGAGGCAAGAAGCCAGAGCGAGTGGGTTCGAATCCTTATGAATCACCGTGTGACGACAGCATGGGTATCCAGTCCTCAGCCCCAAAGTTCCAACAAAGGATACCAGGCCTAAAATGTCGGAAAAAAAAAAAAATATATATATATATATATATATATATATGTGTATACATACATATATATATATATATATATATATATATATATATATATATAAATATAAACATAAAAAAAAATATATATATATATATATATATATATATATATATATATATATATATATATATATATAATATATATATATAAGGAACTAAACACCTCAGATATTGCCTCTTTCTTTTGTCAGGAGCCTTACCCATAAGCTTTTCGCTCTTGAACGCACCAATTTTCTCTCCACATTTCCTTTTCTCTCTCTCACCAACTTCTTCTTCCGGTCTTCTATTTTCACTTCCTCATCCTCCTTTTCCTTATATTAATTCTTCCCTTGCCAATCACTAGCTTTTCACTTTCTCTCCTTTCAGTACTGTCATGGAACTCGCTTTTTTTTCTCTTCTTGTCTGAGTATTATTCCTTTTCCTTATCTTCTTCCTCCTTCTCCTTCTCTCTCTCCTGCTTCTCCCTTTATTCCTTCTCTGCTTCTTCCCTTTCTCCCTCTCCTTCTCCTCGTCCTCCTTTCCTCCTCCGTCCTCTTCTTCGTCTACATTCCAACTCCTTCTCCTTCTTCTTCTCCTTATCTTCCTTCTTTTCCTCCTTTCCTCCTCCGTTTCCTTCTTCGTCTACACTCCCCTCTTTCTTCTTCTTCTCCTTATCTTCCTTCCCTTTATCCTCCTTCTCCTCTTTCTTCTCCTTATTCTTTTCTTTCTCCATCTTATTTTCCTCCTCCTTCTTGTCCTTATCCTTTTTCTTCTTCATCTCCTTATCCTTATCCTTCCTTTCTTTATCTTCCTCCTCCTTCTTCTCTTTCTCCATTTTATTTTCCTCCTTATCCTTGTCCTTTTTCTTCTCCATCTTCTTATCCTTATCCTTCTTCTCTTTATCCTCCTCCTCCTCCTTATTCTTCTCTTTCTCCATTTTATTTCTCTCCTCCTTGTCCTTATCCTTTTTCTTCTCCATCTTCTTATCCTTATCCTTCTTCTCTTTATCCTCCTCCTCCTTCTCCTCCTCTTCCTTATTCTTCTCTTTCTCCATTTTATTTTCCTTCTCCTCCCTATCCTTATCCTCCTTTCTTCTCCATCTCCTTCTTTTCCTTCTACTTTTCCTTACCTGTCCCATTTGCTTATCCCCTCCGTCTTCTTGTCCTACTTCTCTCTCCTTTTTTCTCTTTTTTTTCTCTTTTTCATACCTTTCCTTATTCTTATTCTTTTCCATCCTCTCCTTTTCCTCTTTCACATACAAGTTCTCTCCTCCTCCTCATTTTCTTTCCTCTCCTTATTCTCATTCGTCTCCAACATCTACTCCTCCTTCTTTTCCGGTTCCTTCTCTTTCTCCTCCTCCTCCTCCTTCCTCTTCTAATTATACTTGTCTTTTTCATTCTATTCTTTATTCCCTCCCTATTCCTTTTCCTTCTCCGATACTTCTCTTCGCCCAGTTCATCATCCTTGTTCTACTCTCCCATCCACTTCTACTTTCTATCCTCCTCCCGCCTCCGTCCTCTTCCTCCTCCTCTCTCCTCTTCCTCCTCCTCTCCTTCCTTGTTCTACTCTCCCATCCACTTCTACTTTTTATCCTCCTCCCTCCTCTTCCTCCTCCTCTCTCCTCTTCCTCCTCCTCTCCTTCCTTCCGTCCATTTCCTAATCTTCGTCTTCCTCCTGCTCAACCTCCTCCTCCTCCTCCTCCACCTCCTCTTCCCCCAATTCAAAGTGGTCCTCCTTCTCCCCATCCTCTCCTACTCCTCCTCCTCCTCCTCCTCTTCCCCCAATTCAAAGTGGTCCTCCTTCTCCCCATCCACTTCTCCTCCTCCTCCTCTTCCTCCTCCTCCTCTTCCCCCAATTCAAAGTGGTCCTCCTTCTCCCCATCCTCTTCTCCTCCTCCTCCTCTTCCTCCTCTTCCTTTTCTTCCTCCAATTCAAAGTGGTCCTCCTTCTCCCCATCCCCTTCTCCTCCCCCTCCTCCTCCTACTCCTCCTCCTCCTCCTCCTCTTCCTCCTCTTCCTCCAATTCAAAGTGGTCCTCCTTCTCCCCATCCCCTCCTCCTCCTCCTCCTCATCCTCTTCCTATTCCTCTTAATTTCCCTTTTTTCAGGTTGTACTCCCTCCTCATCTTCCTCTTCCTGTTGCTGTATCTCCTCCTCGTTCACCTCTTTTTCTTCCTCCTCCTCCTCTTGCCCCTCCTTCTGCTCCTCTTCCTCCTCCTGCTCCTCCTCCTTCCGTACTTCTCTCACATCCCAAACTCTTTCGGCATCTTCCTTTTTTTTCTTTTTCTTTTATTCCATTATGTCCTTATCCCTCTCTCCTTCTTTTGTCTCTGTCTTCGTTTTTTTCTCCATTTTTTTTCTTTCATCTTTTTCAACCTTCCCTTTTTCGTACTTTTATCAGTTAATTTTTAATAATTTTCTTTCTGGTCTTTCTCGTTCTCTTCCTTCGCCTTCCTCAGGTTTCGGTCCCCTCTCTCTCCTTACTCATTCATCGGCTGTATTAACAATGTTCTTCATTACTGCATAACTTATGATTCTCTGTTCCTCATGACCTTCTTTACTCTTCCGGGAAAACCACGTCAACGCGCGCGCACACACACGCACACACACACACACACACACACACACACACACACACACACACACACACACACACACACACACACACACACACACACACACACACACACACACACACACACACACACACACACACACATCTACACGTCACCGGGTGCACACAGCCCAATGTTCAAACGTAATTCAGGGCTTCAAAATGTCACTGTCGCCATTAAGCAAATATGTGTCTGTGTAACGTCTCAGCATTTTCCCTAAATCAATCTATATTTCAGCTCTATGCTCTTGTTTGGTATTACCTATTAATCACGAGTTCGGCACGTGATCCGGTACCTTGTTGAATCACGTGTGTAAAATCATGTATGCTATAGAGCACTGTTTCCCAACCCTGGGATCGCGCTTTTATAACCTTACAATACCTTTCTTACACATATTTGTTATACTTGTCCCCTACTTTCTATTGTAGAGTCAACAACTAGTTGTATATATCAACACATATACAAATAGATAAGTTGGATCGCGTTCATATCATGAGGATCATATTGGGGTCGCCTGAAAATAAGGTTAGGAAACGATGCTGTAGAGCTTATCAATGCGCATGCGTGAGGACTTTTATAGAAAGTTGTTGGTGAGGCACAGACCAGTCGCCTTCCTTGAAATTCCCCAGCGTGTGGCTTCCGACCTCCAACCTGCCGGCGTTCTCTCTCTCTCTCTCTCGCTTCGTCTCCCGTCCCTCCATTCCTTGCTCATTCCTTTTCTTGTTTGCTTGTCCCTCGTTTTTCTTTTTTTCTCTCTTCCCTTTTCCCCTTGCTCTCTCGGTTTTCCTGGAAGAAATTATCTTTAAAAAAACATGGAGAAAGGGAGGGGACATATATATATATATATATATATATATATAATATATATATATATATATATATATATATATATATATATATGTATATATATATATATATATGTATATATAATATATATATATAATATAGTATATAATATACATATATGTATATATATAATATATATATATATGTATATATATATATATAATATATATAATATACATATATGTATATATATACATAATATATATATATATAATATACATATATATATATAAATATATAATAATATATATGTATATATATATATAAATATATAATATATATGTATATATATATATATATAAATATATAATATATATGTGTATATATATAAATATATATATATATGTAATATATGTATATGTATATATATGTGTAGATGTATGTATATATGCATATGTATGCATATGTATATATATACTTATATATGTGTGTGTGTATGTATATGTATATATGTCTATATGTATATATATGATATATATATATATATAATATGTATATATATATAATATGTATATATATATGTATGTATATATATATACAATGTACTTATGTAACTGTGGAGGAAAACCAGCTTCGTATGGGTTATATGTTAGAGGGTTTAATGAGGCAAAGGAAACTCCTCTGTACAGTATTTGTCTATTGAACAATCACACAAGGGCTGTGGTCTCAAAGGATCACAAAGGAGGTGCTTGCCGACAGGAGACCTTTTGGTCCATAACTAGGTCGGATAAAAAAAAAATCCAAAGAAGGGTGTCATTGGACATATTGCATAGCAGTTTCAGTATGTATATATTATTGACACTCAGTACTTCATTTGCTTATAACTTAAGAACTCTGTCATGTGATGCTCAGACAGTTAGGCTCTTCTGAGTTTTACGAAGTGAAATTTTTTCCAAAATGTTCACATACAAGTGTTGGATCATGCTGTGGAGGTACAACGTCTTGCTGCATTGTTTCTGAGCTGAGGAGTGGGCAAGATAAAAGAATAACAATTCGTTCACAATGAGCGTAGATAGTAGGAAAAAACAAATTGGTGTTGGATGCATATGGAGTGGGTGAAAGGTGGATGCATGTCTGGATTAAGCCACCCTCTTATAAGGGCTGAAAGGGTCTTTTGGTATATGTATGCATTATGTATGTATATATTTATGTATGCATGTATGTATTTATGTATTTATGTATGTATGTATGTATTCATGTATGTATATATGTATGTATGTATTTATGTATGTATGATATATGTATAATGTATGTATGTATGATGTATGTATAATGTATGTATGTATGATGTATATATAATGTATGTATGTATGTATTTTGTATGTATGTATGTATTGAGATGTATGTATGTATGTATGCATGGATGTATGTATCACAGGCCTTGAACGCAAAATATGGGAAGAACGCGGAGTGGCTTCAAAAAAAGAACTTATGATAGATGAATCTGGGCAGATGATACAGTTCTTATCATCAACAATCCTTTTTTTCCGACTTGTTTTTTTCTTCCTTTCCTCTCCCTCCCTTCCGTTCTCTGTCTTTCCCATCCGTTCCCTTCCCTTTCCTTTCCTTTTCTTTCCTTTCCCTCTGGTTTCTTCTCTTTCCTCTTTTATCTTCGCTGCTCTTACCTTCCCTTCTCTTTTCTTCTCTTCCTTTCACCTCTTTCCTATCTTATTCTATTTTTTTCCTTCTCTTTTCCTTTCCATTCCTTTGCCTTCCCTTCCCTTTCCTTCTCTTTCCCTCCCTTTCCTTCCCTTTCTTTCCCTTCTCTTCCCTTTCCTTTCCTTCCCTTTCCTTCCCTTCCATGTTCTTCCATTCCCTTCCCTTTCCTTTCCTTCCCTTCTCTTCCCTTTCCTTCTATCCCCTTCCCTTTCCTTCCCTTCTCTTCCTTTCCCTTCCCTTCGTTTTCCTTTAATTTCCCTTCCTTTCCCTTCCCTTTTCTTCCCTTCCCTTTCCTTTTCTTCCTGGTCGTTGACTTTCATTTTTTTTTCTTTTTTTTTTTTTTTTACTTTGTTTCCATTTTTTTTCTTTTCACTATATTTTCTTTCTTTTCCTTTTCATTATTTTTTCATTTATTCTAGTTTTTTCTTCCTTTCCTTTTTTCCAATGTGTCTCCCTTCCCTCTGTTTCTCGTCCTTTCTAATTTTTTCCGTCACCTCCCTTACCTTAATTTCCTTTCCCTTTCTTTCCTTCTCTTATTTTCTTTTCCTTTCGTTTCACTGTAGTTTCCGTCTCCTTCCTTCCCTTTCTTTATTTTGTCTTTCATTTCCACTCATGACTCCAATTTTCCGTCAGTTGTGTGGTTTTGCTTACGTTCCTTAC
>NC_134787.1:59611750-59619250 GCF_046742065.1 Oratosquilla oratoria
ATCTCCTCATAGCATATTTTTTACTTTATTGCTCTACCCATTAACCCATTGCAACAACCTTCTAGATTCTTGCCCTCCTATTTAATAAAACGATTTCATCTCATCTCATTTTAAGAGAACACCAATACCTCTATCTTCTCTTTTCACTTTTCTCCAGATTACGGGCCTTCACTCTAAACTATTACCACCATCTTATACGTCTTCTGAAGTGACACAAGGACATTCGCAGTTTGCCAATGTCACACTCCCACATGCTCCCACACTGGCTGACCCAGGTTGACCCAGGTTGACCCAGGTTGACCCAGGTTGACCCAGGCTGACCCAGGCCACCACCAAACTCCATAAACCCAAAACAGTGCATGGTAACGGCGCGTTATTGTCCATAAGGTTAAAAACGCTTGTGAATTGTCGGCGACGAAATACGACAAACACACATACACACACGCGCGCGCGCACACAGACACACACAGACACACACACACACACACACACACACACACACACACACACACACACACACACACACACACACACACACACACACACACACACACACACACACACACACACACACACACACACACACACACACACACACATACACACGCACACACACATACACACGCACACACACATACACACACACACACACACACACACACACACACACACACACACACACACACACACACACACACACACACACACACACACACACGAACTCTCGCACGTACGTTTGTATGTATGTATATTTGTATATGTATGTATGTAAGCATGTATATCATATATATATGTATATATACATATATCAAGGAGTAGAAAAAACATCAAGCTATGGTTTTTTTCCCGACTTTTCGTCTTCACGGATTAAATAATGTAGTGAGCACTAAGCTATGTATACAGACTCCCGTTATGAAACTTAGATAGGACATCTACCAAGTAGAGAACGAAAGGGCAACGCCTAATGGAATTGTCTGAAGGAAATACGAATAATAATAAGTAAAGGAAAAGAATATATTGTAGAGATGGTTTCCAAAAAGATGGCCTTCGTACTTACACATGTTAAAACAAGTTTCCCTTGTAGCTCATACCTTCAGGATCGGTTGCGTCTTTTCCTTTGTGGTTCTCATAGGAAATCTTGGCTCTTCAATCGATACCATGTTGAAGTTTCTTCATATTTGCACAGGACCGCTCCTGGGGACTTTCCGTCGTACTGTTTGTTTGTGTTCTTCTGTCCTGTGTACGAACTTCCTGTGTCTCTTTTCCTGTGTTAGGCCTCACATTTATTGGATTCAATGTTGCATACCACTCCTGTCTCTTGCAAATATTCTTTCTTGTTTATGATGATGATGATGATGATCATGTGATGATGATATGATGATGATGATGATGTGTTTGTTGTTGTTGTTTAACGTCACAAACTGCCCCTATCGGAAGGCTAGGACGATGCCCCTCACAGAGGACTTTGAAGCGTGGAATTCAATGAACCATGCCCTTGGTTCAACTTCGCCGGTGGAAGGATTCGAACCGCCATCCCCTCGACCTTCGCCGCAAGTAACGACAACACTTATATACCAATTGTGTACTGATTTCTTACTCTATGGGTGATGTGTGTGGCTTCTGTTCTTGCGTGTGTAAGTATAATTTCCCACTTGATCATGACCTTGCAACAATAACCATATTAACACAAAACTTTATGTAATTTACTTTCATCCTCCGCATCAATCGTGTAGCAGGACCTCCTACGCTTTGTCGCAGATTTCTGTGCGTTTTCCGTGTGGCTTTCTGGAAGGTAACTTATTTAATCAAGGAGGCGATCAGTTTGTGTGTGGACTCTGTCAACTAGACCTTCCCTTTTCACAGTGACATTAAGGAATGGAAGTTATCCTTTCCTCTCTCATTTCACGGGGAATTGGATAAACACAATTTGATGTACAATCACTGAAGCCAGGAAACCCGTTTTTGAAGTTGTAGGTAGGGCATAAGGAGGATCACTTTTGCCATACGCGACGCAGAGGATATTTACAATTTTAGTACTGAAATTAACACAAAGGAACCAGAGTTTACAAAGAAAGAAGCACGGGCACACACACACACACACACACACACACACACACACACACACACACACACACACACACACACACACACACATACATACATACATACACAAATACACGCGCCCACACACGCACATACATGGAGATGTACACTCCCGTACATACACACAAACACATACGCGCACACACACACACACACACTCATGGCGCTGTGGTTAGAGCTCTGGCCTGCCACTACGGAGGTCCGGGTTCGACCCTCGCCCGGGGCTGAAATAATATCAGTATCGCAGCGCTGAGGGGTGTTACTCCAACTCTCGTGGGCGGGGAGTTGGGGGTGTGTGTGTGTGCAAGGTCATAGCATTACCCATAGATCGGACCTACGAGCTCTGAGCTCTCTTCCAGGAGGGAAATAGCTGTCGATCACGAGTCCAACACGTGATCCAAAAGACCAAGTGAATACACACACACACACACACACACACACACACACACACACACACACACACACACACACACACACACACACACACACACAAACACACACACACACAAATGCAATATATATATATATATATATATATAATATAATATATGTGTGTGTTTGTGAATATAGATATAGATGAACATATAGACGTAGATGTAATAGATGTATAGATGTAAATAAATATTTAGGGTTAGTGTATTCTAGTGGTGGTATTCGTGAGATATGTATCTGGAGCAACGCTGACAGATATTCGAAGCCTCTCGGAGGCCACGTTTTGCGTCGTAAATCGCGGCCGGTCCGAGGGTGATGGAACTCTCTCCACGCACAACACAAAACTTGTACATTGCGTGCCGCGCCATGGACCACCCTCTCTTCACACGACGAGATGTTGACTGTTCTACTCACACTTTGGGAGTTTTAGAGTTGGTGTATCTAAGATGTATGTATGTGTATACACACACATACACACACGCAAGCACATACACACACACGTACACACTCACACGCACACACACACGTACACACCACACACAAACACACACACACACACACACACACACACACACACACACACACACACACACACACACACACACACACACACACACACACACACACACACACACACACACACACACACACACACACACATTCACATTATTTTTGTCAATCTTCTTTTTTTTCCTGTCCCTATGTTCAAAGTTAAGCACAGTACCTAAGGTATTCACGCACTACTGTATCTGTCGAGAAAGTGTAACAAAGGCCCACAATTTGAAACTGTAAGGGCTTTGAATCCAGGAGTTTTTAAGCTAAATTGAAATCACTTTCGTGTTTATCTGTTCATGTTCCCTAAATGATAGCACAAGATGACGTATCTGTAAGCGGTGAACGAATGTTTGTGTCGGTCGTATACCTTGTCATCTGATGGGTGAGTTGCAAGTAAAGGCATTTATTGCTGCTCCACCTTTGTTTTTTTTTTTTTTTTTTTTTTTTTTTTTTTGTAATGATGCTCCGGATGACGTCTGGGAACTGAACCATCTGGTGAAATGAGCTCGTCTTTCTGTGGTCTTCTAAGTAGACTATAGCGATAGACGAAGTCTTGGGTTTCGAAGATCTAGGCGTGTATTATCTTTTTAAATAATGAAGAGAGAGCTTGATATGTTTGTATAGTAAAGTACTGGACTTCAAGCTTTCTTGGGTCAGAGATGTGTGTAATAAGAATATAAGAACATAAGAATGAAGGAAACTGCAAGAGACCATTAGGCCTACACTAGGCAGCTCCGTATCCATCACCACCTGTCTTCCCCATCCATAAAGTTGTCTAATCGTTTTTTAAAACAACTCATAGTTTCAGCGCTTACTACATGATTACTAAGTTTATTCCATTCATCGACCACCCTATTAGTAAACCAATTCTTGCCTATTTCCTTTTTAAATCTGTATTTATACGTGTTTGATTTGTACGTATATTTATGCCCCGCAGCTAATCAAGAGAAAAAGATTGTCCTACGTCATGTTATGGATCAGTACAAGGGAATATGGCAAGTGTTGTTTAGTTCCGTTGAATCAAACCTCTTTTGTTGATGTCCATACTCAACCCATATGTAGTCACGTAGTGGAATCATCACTCCATTCTTTACGAAACTAATACTACTAAAATAAAAACGGAATGTCACGGTTATGAGTGACTCAAAAAATGTCAAAAATAAGTACAGTCGTTGTGCCCGTTTTCTGTTGGACGCTAGTGCACACGAACGTTCTCAGCTATGGTTTTTCATTCTTAATTTGGTGGAAATGTGTGACCCGTTCCCGTATTTCATTAGATTTGAATGTTTATCCTGTGGGCCATTGGGCCATGCCCTCTAGCCGTGGGTAAACTTCAATTAGTGCAAGGAAGTAAATTCTATCACGAATAATTATTCGGGTATATTCCTCAACTTAAAAGTTTCCCCCTGTAACACTGATTCCAGTTACTAAAAGGTTAAAATAGGGAAGGAATATTTAAAGTTTCAAGGGGTTTTCCAGTAATTTGGAGTGTGGATAGATGCTTCAGGCAGCAATATCATCAGTTCGGAGCTCGCGAATCTCTGTCACTGTTACGGTGAGTTGTTGTGAGGTGTAATGGCAACCTTTCAGTCCATAACGAGATCGGATGCGAATACACACACACACACACACACACACACACACACACACACACACACACACACACACACACACACACACACACACACACACACACACACACACACACACACACACACACACACACACACACACACACACACACACACACACACACACACACACACACACACACATATATATATATATATTTCTCAAGAATATGGTATCAGTTTTGTAGCCTGCTGTTGTATTTTTTCCAAATTATATCATTTCTTAAATCAGTCATACAGGAACTGTATACAGGAACTGTATATTCCAAATGTGGATAGGCTAATAACCTATGTACTTGAATATGATAGAAATGAACTGTTTAGATGATAGGAAGTAACCACTGATCATCTTTTCCTGATAACTTGTTTTTGAGATATGTGCACCATTAGTCTTTTTTAAGACTATTGGTCTATTTTGTCAGAATCTATTTTAGTATCCAGTTGATTTGAGTGCTCATTTGTAATTCTTCATAACTTGATATCATCAGCAAACCATATGTCGTTAACAAGGACAGAAGAGGTCCTACAACGGAACCTTCAGAAACTCCCCACGTAATCACTTCTTCCCAGCTCAAGGTCTTACTGTTCAGAACAATCTCATTGTTTATGAGTATTCGACCAATTACTAATCCAATAGACCAGGTTACTTTCTACTTCTTGTAAAGCGAGTTTAGTAAGTACTTTCGTGTAGAAAGTATCAATATATTTTCAAAATTCAGATATCTACACTGTTTCTTTTGCCGTAGTTTGAGATAATTGTAATGCAAACTTCTGAGAGTCTTGTCACGCAAATACGTTTACTCCTGAAGTTGAGCTTGTTGTTATTTATTAATCAGTTTGTGTATACTCGTATATGATGTTTGATAGCATACCTTATGGTTGTTTTCATAATCTTTGTTATGAGTGAAGTTAGGCTTTTAGTTCTGCAGTTTTTGCTCTTCGCTTCTTTTTGGATATTGGATTATCTTTACAGACTTTCTAAAATAATAGAATTTTTGTTTTATTCCCTTCAAAATTTATGAGTGTCAATCATTAGGTCCTTTTCTTTCTATAAGTCTCTTATTGTTTTCTTTTGTCATATTAACATAAAGAAAAATCTGCTAAACGTATGGCATAACTCGCGTAATAATTTATTTTGAGTGTTTCAATTATGAATACTGAAATAGCTCTTTGATGTATCCTACAAACCTTTATTTGAATCTTGACCGTTAGGAAATACAGTGGGCAATTATTATTCATAATAATCTTTTCGGAATTCCTTGGATTTTTTATTTATTTATCAGTAATTTTCAATTTGTACTGTCGTTTTCTTTCATTTTTGGTCTATTTTTCTAATCTCTCCGGGTTATTGCTTGAACTCCTAATAAGGAGTTTTTTTTTTTTTTTTGCAATACTGTTTTTATAAGGCGATGCATTCGAGATTAACTTTGGAGACATCTTTCCTTATATAAACCATCTCGTTAGTCATGTTTACTTAAATTTGTCTCCCAATTTTTGAACTGAAACTCTTATTCAAAGTTCATTAAAACAAATTCTTTTGAAACGTTTTGTAGCTTGAAGCTATATCGTGGTCACTAGATGCAATGTTTTAAAAAACGATTGCATTAGCCTTTTTATTTTTTCCGCCAGCGATTGATAGGTCAAGTACATTCTCATGCACTGTCGTTCTTTTAATATAGTATATTAAATAACCGGTACCAAGAAAACCTTTTACGCAATTTTCTACATTGCCATGTTCCAATGCTATCCAGTTAAATTCCGTTAGGTTGAAATCTTATCATCAGTACTACTGTTTATCGTTATATAGAGATAACGATTTTGCATGTGCATGCACCTCTATTGCATTTTACTATCGACTGTATGGTTTAATTCAGCCAAAAACTATCATATGTATCTTGGCTCAAATTTCCTGAGCATGTGTTTCGCTTTTGACATATAGCAGACACCTTTACGTTTTATATTCATAAACGTCTTCAGGTTATTTTTTGAACATAATATTCTAAGATAAATAAGAGGATTTCTTTTGGGTCTCCAGAAGAGACCATTAGGTCAAGTGTAGTGTCAGTCTCACCCGCATATAGCAGACACCTTTACGTTTTATATTCATAAACGTCTTCAGGTTATTTCTTGAACATAATATTCTAAGATAAATAAGAGGATTTCTTTTGGGTCTCCAGAAGAGACAATTAGGTCAATTGTCAGTCTCACCCGCATTGTCTGACTACGATGAGATCCGCTGCTGACTTTGAGGATTGGAAACAAACTACCTACGGGAAACTGGGTTCACTCATTTGTTTGTTTGTTATCATTTGGCTGTTTGTTTATTGTTTGCTTGATTTTTTTTTATTATTATTTAGCTGTCAGTTTATTGTTATTTACCGTTTTCCTGTTTGTTTATTGTATTTAGCTATACCTATGCATTTACTTTGTTTATTATTCTTTATGCTGTTATCATTTTTTATTTGTTTATTTATTTATCGTTATTATAATTTTTTTCACATCTGACCTAGTTATGGACCAAATAGTCTCCTGTCGTCATGCTCTTTCTTTGTAAATCTTTGTAATCCATTTGTATCTGTAAGCTACTGTCCAGATTTAAGTTTTACATGAGTCCAATAACTTAATTCTATGCAGATGACGCCGGTGAAGTGAATATGATTACGTGTATCAAACTCGAATTATGTCAGAAAAAGTTGATACATTTCGCACCAGCGACTTCCTCCTGAAGTATAGAATTATTTGGTTTTAGTCACAAGTCACCAGGATCGTACCCATAGAA
>NC_134787.1:59621750-59629250 GCF_046742065.1 Oratosquilla oratoria
TTTTAACTGTTGCCATACCTCGTTTAAACTGACCTTTATAAAAGTTGTCTTTATTACTTAGGATAGGAAGGCTGTTCATTCGTGACGAAATTCTAGATTACTTGGGTACGTTCGCACATCCATGTTGAGTCTAAATCTATACGTAGAATTTCCTTCACGCTGCCTTTTATTTTCACTCATACTTGAAGTTATGAAAATAGTTGTTTAGATCCCTAGATTCACCATAATATGATATTTGTATTCAGTTTTAGAGACTCCAAGATATTTAGTAGAGTAAAGAGCTGAAAACTTTCTCTTGAATTAGATGAAGATAGTTGTGCTCGGTTGCTGAAGTTCAGTCGAATGTTTTCATCAGAAAGAAGAACAAGTAACAATCCAAAATAAGGTTAATCATTGCTACTATTTGTGTTCTTATGGGAAATTCCCTTGTAACCAGCATCAGTCATACGCTGAGAGTCACCCATCGTCCATTTCGTGTGGTAGTTTTTGATTCTGATGAATGAAACCCATAAAATCAGATTAATTGTAATGAACCCAAGCTAAAGTAAATTTTGAATAAAAATTTAGACATTTCCATGAATTTCATAAAAACATTTCAGTTTAACTTTTTGATAAAGACATGAAAGCTCTTGTACTGCTCTTTGGATCAAATGTAGACAGCAAGACCCTAACTCAAGCAATAACAGAAAAAAAGAAAAGTCGACATAAGTTAATTAAACAGATACACGTTTCGACATAGCTTAACACAGCATCTAAAACAAGTAATGTAGAAATATTGTGAAACACTGATGCGAAATATAGGATATAAATCCTACACATCTTATATCCAGTCACCCTACGGGCGAGAGAGTAAGAACACAGCTTTGATGGAAAAGTTGGGAGCAAGATAAAAGGGAATTTTGCATAAACGTACAGAAACTGCTCGACTGGGAGAATAATAGCGGCTATCACACATGTGAAACAAGAATAAACTGATCCGTAGACTTAAAATCATATGTGTAAATACAAAATATATGCATATACTGACTGTATATGTACAGTATATTTACATAAGTGTATGTATATACATATGTATATATATATATAATATATATATAATATATATATAATATATATATATGTATATGTATATATATATAAAAAACATTCTTTTCATATTTTTATGGCACCTTGTTCGGCCGACTTTGATTTTATTCTTACATTCAGTTTACTGAAGCCTTCTTCAATGCTTCTTGATGTTTCTGTGCTGAATTTAGCACTAATTTTTAACAATAGCTAAAAGGTAAATTATGTTATTTTTCTTGTATACTCCTTATTTATCTGAGACAAGTACCTCACTCTAGAATGTAGGTAGTTTAGGAAATAGGAGGTGAAAACGTTTCTCTACATTGAATTGGCATCACGTGTTTTTTGGCGACCGAATGAAAACTGCAGTTAAAAAAAAAAAAAAAAAAAAAAAAAATCCAGAGTTGCCGGTTTATATTCAGCGCAGTCAACTTTTTTCGCTCGCTTTTAGCATTTGTGTTTGTTTATTATGGAAACATTCGAATTACTGAATCTCGTGTATTGAACAACATAGAATCAAACCTCCTTGGTAGTTTTAATACTGGGAATTGTTAATAGTAGAAAATGATAGAATGTCAGGAGGGAGGGAAGTTATTAGCTGAGTCCCACAGGGTACAATACTGACACCCGTAATGTTTTTGGTTTATGTAAGCTACATAATAGAAGGTAGACAAGTTACACAAACTTGCTTACAGACGACGGAAAGATCATGATGGGAACACAAGATAAAGAAGATTCTAAATTGTTATTAAAAGATGTAAGCAGAATTGACACCAAGTGTGGAAAGTTAATTTGAGCGCCAAGAAGATTGATGTATTGTAGATGCCCAAGAGCATGAAGAGTCGGTCAATGGTGAGAAACAAAACAAAAAGAGCGAAAAAGTTAAAGGATCTGTCACGTGATAAGCACATTAGAAACAAAATACGTAAAACATGTATTCATACTTCACTTTATGGACAGAGATATGACAATGATGATGATGTTGATATTATATGATAATATAATAATGATATAGTAATATAGTAATATATAATATTAATATAATAATAATATTAATATAATAATAATAATAATAATAATAATAAACACAAGATAATCCAATCTTTTCCAAATTGAAATACGCTAGAGTGGTGGAGATAAGAAGCAAAAAAATTACAAAGAATATCAACCAAAAGGGTCCTCAGACTAATAGACAGACGATATAAGAAAAAGTACGATAATTCGGTTCTTCTAACATAAGATGAAGTAGAAGAAAGGAATAAAGTTATTGCTCTATTCAGAACAATGTAGAAAGTGAAAAAAAAATTTATAGTGAATATCTTTTAATAGGGGATTAACAAGTATGATAATTTGGTTTTTCTCTCATAAGAAGATAAAGTAGAAGAAATATATTACGTAATTACTCTATTTAGGACAACGTAGAAAGTGAACAAAAAAGACAATGAATATCTTTTAATAGGTGACTAACAAGTATGATAGTTTGGTTTTTCTAACATAAGAAGACGAAGTAGAAGAAAGATGTTACGTAATTACTCTATTCAGAACAAAGTAGAAAAAGAACAAAATTGGCAATGAATATCTTTTAATGGGAGAATAACATGATGTCATGTAAAAACGAAAAAATAGAGAAGGAATATTAAGCATACCAAGAAACATAAACATCCACACACTTACACTAACTCTCTTAATATATTGAAAAATAAAAAATAAACAAGTTCCTGTTAGATGTGGTGCTTAATGTAATATCACGAGATCCACGCGTTTCAAGACCTGATTTGCTACGCCTTTCGTTGCTCTTGAGATTGCTAATTAGTTCCATCAAGGTATCTGTTGATATCCAATGGATACAGATCTCCTTTCATCAAACCCGAGCAGACCTCAAGTAGGTTCAGGCACTACGCCTCTACAAAGTTACACAGCGTCTTACTCTAGTTAATCTTACTCTAGAACCTTAGTGGGAAAGAGGAAATAGTCTATTAAGAACATACATACATACATACATACATACATCTATACATACATACATATATCTATACATACATACATCTATACATACATACATCTATACATACATACATCTATACATGCATACATACATGCATACATACATACATACATACATGCATACATACATCTATACATACATGCATACATACATCTATACATGCATACATACATCTATACATGCATACATACATCTGTACGTACATGCATACACACATCTATACATGCATACATACATCTATACATACATGCATACATACATACATACATACATACATACATACATATATACACACATACATACACACATATACATACACACACACACATATATACATACCCACATACATACATATATACATACATACATATATATCAATGAATATAAACCAAAGCCCTTTCTCCCATATATGGGAGGTGGTTGAGTCAAATCACATAAGCTTCATGCATTTTATTCCACTTCTCCAACTTGAATTTCACAGAGCGTAGCTTTTATTCTTTATATTATCATTAGATAAGTTGAGTAAACACACACACACACACACACACACACACACACACACACACACACACACACACACACACACACACACACACACACACATGTGTATGTATATAATGTGTGTTTGTGTGTATGTTTGTGCATTTGCATAATTGTGATATATGGGGTTGATGCCATGCTAATGGAATGACGTCTGTATATTTCCATTTATAAAACTTTGCCTTATATTCTCTTTCGTTATTGGCATGTGGCATCTTTTCCTTTAAATAATTCTGCAAATTTACACATCTTAGTGGAAACTTATGCTATCTCGAATCTTTTACGCAATTTGTTTTATTTTTTCATCTTTAGTTTCTTTAATCCGTTTTGAAGATAATTTTTCACTTAACCTCTGGTGAGTTTGTGTGTGTGTGTGTGTGTGTGTGTGTGTGTGTGTGTGGGTGTGTGCATATATACACGGAGTTAGTATAGTGAGTTGTCATTGTGTATGATGGAATCTCATTTTACAAAATTCTCTGTAACCTCTACCCTTTTGAATTTTGACCACATAGGGAATACATTTCTTTGGTTATATGCACCTGTTCTTTTAAAAAGCGTGGCACATATTGGTAGGCCGAGTTACATGATATTCCAGTTATCTGGCTATTATTACATTGTCCAGGCAGACGTACATGTATATGGTGAGAGAGGGTCAGCACACACATTACTCGATGTATTGTACCTGTGTGCATAGTTATTCTATTCAAATTTTGATATTATTACTTAAAGTAGAATCCAGAACTAGGTTTGCCTTGAAGCATAGTGAATATTAGTTTTCTTTTGTATGAGAAATGTTTGATTAAGATTTGGTTTTTAGATTAGATGTAATTGTACAATATAGGAAAACAAAGGCTGCCCTCAGCGACCAGATAACCTTTAAGAAAAGATCGCGTAGACTTCAAAAGGATAAGCCGGTTATTGAGTGAAGAATTACCTGGCTTTAGGTAAGGAAATTTTTATTTTTGAGGTTACGTATCTGAAAGAAGTAATAAGCTCTTCAGATGAATATATGAATGCTTATAGGAAGGTGTGGGATGGATTTCCCTCGATCACCCAGCCGTGGTAAACGTCCAGCCGAGGTCGAGCCCATGTTAGGAGTTCTCCGAGTCGTTCTTTCAAAACTTTTCGCCACTCTTGCTAAACGCTGTCTACCACTAGAAAGCAGAGCTTGACATAGTTTTCTACGTAACTTTAGTTGTCGTAATACCGTATGTAATCTATAAAATCTAGTTTCCGTAAGTATAGCTACAGAAGATATATTTCTAATAGAAGTTATTTCGTAATAGTCGAGAGCGCTTACCAAGGTTGACGAAAGGTTTTGAAAGTACGGCCCTAGGTCAGACTAGGTCATTGGTTCTCAACCTATGACCTAAGAAGGACTTCCTAGAAGGCCATAGAGCTCTCCAAGTGGGACCAGATCACGAAAACTAGTAGGATTTAGTGGATGCTAAGCGATATGATTCAGTGTTGAATCGGTCTCCAGGAGGCTAAAAGATAGCAATGCATTAGTATGGGATACTCGAGGAAACAGGTCGAGAACCTTTAGTTTATGTCCTGCTGTTGACAGATGAATGGAATCGTCTTGTTTCAGTCGCAACGTGATTTATGAAATGTGTCACCTTATTTGGGCAGAAATAAGAATTGGCACTTAACTTGGTTTAAGAAAATTCTATTGCTGCCAGGCATCTCTTGAATTTTTTAATTTCTTATTTTCATATATTTATTTATTTATTTATTATTTATTGTCACCTGACCATGATCGGTTGCCTTTAACTTATCATTGTCCTGTTGTTTCACGAATATATTAGAATATCCATTCAGCATTATTACTTACACTCCAACTTTTCTCTGTACCATTTCATTACTCCTATCAATTTCACGTAGACTCAATTCTTCTCATGTACCTTTCTAATAAAAATACACGTACTTAGGATACCGTCATGTATCTGCCTGTAGGTTATAAACGTGTTCTCATCTTAGAACTGTCGGAGGTCCCCCTGTCGGAGTTTATGTGGCTGCTCCGAGTAGTGGTTATACGGTGGGAGCCTCAGGCAAGCCGTGTCCCTGTAGACTCTCGATTTAACGGAAAGTGGGGCGGGAGTTGATGCCTGGGGGATTTGGTCAGGGGGTCTGCTCAGGTTGCGTGATCGCTGCATGGTGGGTAAACTACTACTACTACTACTACTACTACTACTATTTTTTTTTTTATGTACGACCTCCATCCTATTGGAACTGTGTGGTGGAAGCAGCAGGGTCTGTCTTCCACAGACACAGTTCATTGGCCCCTCTCCCGCCAATGACTGTGGTCGACTACTACTACTACTTCTACTACTACTACTACTACTACTACTACTACTACTACTACTACTACTACTACTAAATAAATAAATAAATAAATGAATAAATAAATCAATAAAAAATAAATAATATAAATAAATATAAATAAATATAAATAAATATAGATAAATATAGATAAATATAAATAAATATAAATATAAATAAATATAAATAAATATAAATAAATATAAATAAATATAAATAAATAAATAAAATAAATAAATATAAATAAATAAAAATAAATATAAATAAATATAAATAAATTTAAATAGATATAAATAAAAATAAATAAAAAAAAATAAATATAAAAAAATATATATATATATGAATATATATATATATGAATATATATATATATGAATAAATATAAATAAATATAAATAAATATAAATAAATATAAATAAATATAAATAAATATAAATAAATATAAATAAATATAAATATAAATAAATATAAATAAATATAAATAAATATAAATAAATATAAATAAATATAAATAAATATAAATAAATATAAATAAATACAAATAAATATAAATAAATATAAATAAATATAAATAAATATAAATAAATATAAATAAATATAAATAAATAAATAAATAAATAAACAAATAAACAAATAAATAAATAAATAAATAAATAAATAAATAAATAAATAAATAAATAAATAAATAAATAAATAAAATACGACCTCCATCCTATTGGAACTGTGTGGTGGAAGCAGCAGGGTCTATCTTCCACAGACACAGTTCATTGGCCCCTCTCCCGCCAATGACTGTGGTCGACGACCCTTTTATTTGACCAACACTTCACCCCATACCATACAACACATAATGGAAGACTGCATTATACACAATCATGCACGCAAACAACACAACATACACTCTATAAAGGATTTGTGGGAAAACCCAGTTTCGGTTGTGGCATTCCTTGGGGAGACGGGACTGCTCGGACAGACAGTCTAGGGAACGACAACAACAATAACAACAACAACAACAACACCATCAACATTAACATCAACATCAACACCATCAACATCATTACCATCAACATCAGCACCATCAACGTCAGCACCATCAACATCAACACCAACATGAACAGCTACAGTATCATCAACAACAACAACAGCTACAGCATCAATAACAACAACAGCTACAGCATCAGCAACAACAATAGTTACAGCATCAACAACAACAACAACAGCTACAGCATCAACAACAACAACAGCTACAGCATCAGCAACAACAACAGCTACAGCATCAACAACAACAACAACAGCTACTGCATCAAGAACAACAACAGCAGCTACAGCATCAACAACAACAACAGCTACAGCATCAACAACAACAACAGATACAGCATCAGCAACAACAGCTACAGCATCAGCAACAACAACAGCTACACCATCAGCAACAACAACAGATACAGCATCAACAACAACAACAACAGCTACAGCATCAACAACAACAGCAACAACAACAACAACAGCAACAGCAATAACAGCAACACTAGTAACAGCAACAGCAACACC
The DNA here is from genome assembly GCF_046742065.1 of Oratosquilla oratoria. Classification (NCBI taxonomy): domain Eukaryota; kingdom Metazoa; phylum Arthropoda; class Malacostraca; order Stomatopoda; family Squillidae; genus Oratosquilla; species Oratosquilla oratoria. The sequence continues at coordinate 59,629,228 of NC_134787.1, forward strand.
AGTAACAGCAACAGCAACATAAA
>NC_134787.1:59636750-59646750 GCF_046742065.1 Oratosquilla oratoria
AAAATATTAAAGGAAATAAAGAATACGGTTGTTCCATTAGAAATTATTTTCAAGAAATCCATCATATCCGAAGATGTCCCAAGAGAATGGAAACTAACTAATGTTACTCCCATATTAAAAGAACATGACAAAATAAAACCAAATAACTACAGGACTATAAGCTTGACTTTAGGCATAGGAAAAATGATGGAAACTATCATCAGATATGCTATCGAACACCATTAGAAAATAACTGTTTGACAAATGATAGCCAGCATAGATTCACACGGAAACATTCTTGCGTGACTAACTTACTCGAATTCTACAACACAGTCATCTCGAATTATGACAAAAGAAACAATATAGATTTAATATATCTAGACTTTGCAGAAGCTTTTGATGCCATCCCCCAGGAAAGATTACATACTAAATTAATTTCACACGGAATAAGTGGTAGGCTATTAAGTTGGACTAGTAGTTGGTTAAACGATCAAAAACAGAGACTTGTTTTAAATGGTAAAACTTCTAGATGGAAAAATGTTACGAGTGGAGTTCCTCAGGGCTCCGTTCTTGGGCCACTACTATTCATAGTATATATAAATTATATAGACTACGGACTGCAATCTGTTATCTCCAAATTTGCTGACGATACAAAATGTGCGGAATGGCAAATGATCACTAAAACCAATTAGATATTCAAGGATGTTTAGATAAATTACAGCAATGATCTGAAAAGTGGCTAATGAAATTTAACACAAGTGCAAGGTTATACACGTAGGTAAAAATAACAGTAAGTACGATTACAAATTACTTAGAAATTCGTTAACAAAAGTGGATAGTGAAAATTATTTCGGCGTAATGATCAGTAACGATCTCAAATCATCTAAGCAGTGTATTTCAGCCTCTGAGAAAACAAATAAGATTCTAGGACTGATTGCGCATTTTTTTTTTTCAAAAGTCCATCTCTAATTAATAAGCAATATAAATCGTTAGTTCATCCACATTTGGAATATGCTGTTTCCGTATGGCCACCGAATCTGATTAAAGGCATTGCTCTCTCTCTCTCTCTCTCTCTCTCTCTCTCTCTCTCTCTCTCTCTCTCTCTCTCTCTCTCTCTCTCTCTCTCTTCCTCTTTGTCCCTCTGTTCCTCTAGTTATTCTCAACTTTTTTCGTTTTATCCACTTTCTCCCTTCTTGTCCGCCTATTTTTTGCTCTTCTTTGTCCTTTGATTAGAAAAGGCTGTGGTTTGGAGGTGCGGCGCTCTCTTCGCACGCTCTCTACGCTCGCTCTCTAGTGTCTCTTTCATCCCCTTCTCCTCCGCTGCCTCCCTCTTCTTTTTATCTTTCATCTGCTTTAGTCTTTTTCTTTGTCTTTCTTCTTGGGACTTTTTCTTCTTCTTCTTCTCCTTCTTCTCCTTCTTCTGCTTTCGCTTCGTCCTTTATTTTCTCATCTTTTACTTCCTCTTTTTTTTTTTATCTTTTTGATCTTTTTCTTCTTGTTCTTTTTCTTCTCGTTCCTTTTATTTTTGTTCTTGTTATTTTTCTTATTTCTCCTTTTTCTCTTCTTATTTTACTTCTCCTTCTTCCTTTACTTCGCCTTCTTCCTTTATTTTCCTCCTCCTCCTCCTCTTATTCTTTGTTTTCGTTCTTCTTATTCTTTTCTTCTTCATCCTCTCTTCTTCTCATGATGTTGTTGTTCTTCTACTTCTTATTCTTGTTCTTGTTATTTCCGTTCTTTTTCTTTTTTTAGTACTCTTCTTCATTTTTATTCTTCCTCCTGTTCATCCTCTTCCTCTTCTTCTCTTCCTCTTCTTTCTACTCTTTTCCTTCTTCCCCCTCTTCCTTTTCTCAGAACGTATCACTGTACCTAACAGCAATGATCAACATTCTTTTTCTTTCCACCTTGTTCAATGTCTTTCTCTTCGTCGCCTTTATTCACTACCGTTTCGTTTTCCTTCTCTTCCTTCGTTTACTCTTCTTTCTCTTGGTTTTCATTTGTTTGCTTCTTCCTCGTCTTCCCGGCCTCTTTCCCCTCTGTTTCTGCGTGCATTGTTTCCCTTTTGAAACTCTATCACTAAAACAAACAGATCCATGTTTATCTGTATTGTATGAACGTTTTGCCTTGTGACTAAGCCCTCCTCAACCTCCTCTTCTTTTTTCTCTCTCTACTCTCTTTTTGTCTTCAACATTACAACTCACTTCCTAAAGGGTGCTCTGCCTCATCCTGCTACCAACACAACCACCACCACCACCACCACCACCACCACCACCACCACCACCACCACCACCACCACCACCACCACCACATCATCGACACCATTATCACCGCTTTGTCCCTCTGTTAGTGGGAGTTCTGTTGATAAACCTCCACCAGAATTGCTTTATGTCCATTTACTAACTCTGGGCAAGTATTTCCCACACCCTTTCGGTTGCCCTCGAGAAGAGTTGTACGTCTTCTGATGCCAGATCTTGGTGACAGTTTCTTTTGTCCTGCAAGCGGTCCTTGGTCAGAGTTTTATATCTCAAACTGCTGGGGCTCGGTGAGAGACGCGTCTATCTTTGGGACTTCCAGGGAATTTTCTTGCGTTTTATTTGCAAACCTTAGTAAGAATTGCTTATAGCCTATTTGCAGGTCGAGGTTAAAAAGACCTCGTGCCATTGGAGGAGCTTTGTGTGGATTGCAAATAATCTACTAGTTTGGTCGGAGGTATGCATCTCCTTTGAGTTCTTTTGGTCCCATTATAACATGAGTGAGTTTCAAAGTCCCTGTTATGTAGCCTTTGTCAGTGAGTTGCTTGTGAGGTGTTCGTCGAATACCCAGAGTTTTCCTTTGTGGGAATGACTATGAGAGCTTCTGAGATAGAACCCTATCGACATTTACTGGCTGCCTCAGAAGCCATTAGGGTGGACCATTTTGTGCATTTAGTTTGCTGATAATATTTATTATTCCTCTGAAAATTTCTGTTTGATGCCTACATTCCGGCGTTGTGCACATTTTTATTGACATTATTTTTGTATTACTTCATTCTAGTGAGTCGTGGATTATATCAACTAAAACATCAACATCGCCTATGAAATCCGCTTTAGGGCAACATTACCATTATCCTCGATCTGGAAATGACATTATAATACCTAATGTAAACTATTATGTACGCATGGAAGGGTGAACATGCATTAACATAGCACGTGGGTCCTGGGAAACTGTTTTAGATCAACATATGCATTTTTCTATGGAGGTCTATTTTGTTTTTCATGTATTTTAAGTGACAGTGAGCTGAAAGCCCATGTGGGGATTATGACAGGATGGTGCTCAGGGGAAAAAGGAGAATATTTATCTTGTCTATTTCTGAATATATTTACGGGGTTACTTTCAACAACTCTTTTGCAGAATCTATTCCATATTTTATCGTAGAATAAAAGAAGATTTTTTTTATATTTATTTGAATTTAACACGTGGTATTTTAACTACTGTGTGTTTGATGAAAAATTGCCAAATCAATATCCTATATCACCCTTGATTCTAAATTTCATCCCCACATACTCAAAGAATAGAATTATGAATCATTTCAGTAAATACGTTTCAAAGAGGTGGGCTGAACGCGATATTTCGTGTAGATGTATGTAATTCGAGCATACAAATATAAGAAAGTTGTACTCAACTTATATCTCTCTTGATAGCGTATTGGTTTAAGTCACTGTAATTTTGTTACGGGTTAGCTGGGTTCAAATCCTCGGCTCGTCCACGTTTCAATTTCCAACGAATGCCTCCATCGAGCAATGATATATATATATATATATATATAAATATATATATATATATATATATATATATATATATATATAAATATATATCATTGTGTGTGTGGTGTGTTTGTATATGGTCACATACAATCCCAATTTAGCCTCAAACTAATTATTGATTAGTTTCGCACAAAATAGACTTAATCGGACATCAAACAATGAGATATCTAGTTGATAACATGGGATATATATATATATATATACACACACGTTTCTGGAACTGGGATCGTGTAGCCTGAACAACTGCGGGGTCAGTTTAGGTCACTCAGGGACGTGGTGGCTTCCGTGTGGTGCTGTTCTCTCTCTGGTCGTCTTCGTTTGTCTGTCTACCCCTGCCGCCACTGTTGTTGCTATTTTCCATTTCATGCCACACGTTCTCTGGTTCGTGGCTTTTTATAAAGGACTTCTGTTACTTTGTTGTTTCCAAAAGCCTTTTTCATCAGTTTTGTTTGTTTTCAATTTGATTAGTGCAATGTTTTTTTTATCAGTTTATTAATTCATTCTACTCAGTTGTTCCATGTCCTCTTTCTCCATAGGATGGTCACAGACACCTTCTAAATATTGATCGTCAGTCTTTTAGGTCCTAACACTACCCAACGTACACAATGCTACAGTTGGAAACTACTAAGTATAAGGCATCTACTTCATATCTTCTATTCTGTGCCTAATAATTTTCGTTTCAAGTAGTACTGACGTCAGTATTTTTGGCGGTCTTGTGAATGTATCATTGACGTATTCAGTATCAGTGTTCATGGTAACATAATCTCATTTGTAATATAATCAGTGTTCCTGGTTGAGTTCCATCATCGTATGTGCTGAGGAAGCGAATAGAATCATCCTTAGTTGTTGCTTTACTGTACAACTTGACTTTCGAATTGTTACCTGGTCTCATGCTCATTATGACCGGAAATAGTAACGAACCATTTCTTCGTTTCCTAAGGTAAACTGTACCTTGGTAGTTTATTCAATTTCTGAAGCAGGGTATATGAGTCATCCTTAGTTGTTGATTTACTGTACAACTTGACTTTCGAATTGTTACCTGGTCTCATGCTCATTATGACCGGAAATAGTAACGAACTATTTCTTCGTTTCCTAAGGTAAACTGTACCTTGGTAGTTTATTCAATTTCTGAAGCAGGGTATCGATATCCGTGCCCATGTGAAAACAACAATAATCAGCGTCACAGTATCATTTGGAATTGCATGTACCTTGACGTAATTTTCTGTCTGGCGTTTCTATGAATAACAAAGCTGCCATCGTATTTACATAAATACATATACCAAAGGCTTTTTTCCCCTTACACGGGGGGTAGCCAAAAAAATAAGGCATAGAAATCACTCCCACCCATTTCATTTCCCATATATTCCACTCCCCTCCACCCTCCTTCCTCCCTCCTATCTTGGCACCTCCTGGATGACGGGTCATCCCTGCCATCCATGAGGTGCCAAGATAGGAGGGAGGGAGGAGGGTGGAGGGGAATGGAAACAAAAGAAACTACTTCCTCTTGGTGGCAGTATTCTCAGTTTATGAAGCTAAACGAGCCTATATTCACTGTCCAATCGGTTACAAAATGTATTTATTTTTTCATAAACAAGTCACTTTCACCAACATTCGCCACATGGTGACGAACAAGCTAACTCGCCATGTTGCTAAAGTCGGCTTATGACAATTGTACAGATGTTGGAGGTCCCCAACGTGATGTAGTTAGGAATAGGTGCTGGTACTGGCATCAAGATCACTTGTAGAAATGTCTAGGGCAGTGGTTCTCAACCTATGGTTTAATGAGCCCTTGTGGGCCACAGTAGTTCACAAATAGGACCATGAACCGAAGACTAGTGATAGTTTGTGGATTAGCTAGGCTTTTACTCACTAGTGATAGTATTTATAGGGAGCTAAACAACAGCAAAACATAAGATCGGGGTACATAAGGAAAGAGGTTGAGAACCCCTGGTCTAGGGCACCTACGTGGATGCGAGTCGCGTTGTTGACCGTGTATTTATTGCACCAAAATACTCTTGTAATGTGTGAGACACTTGAAGTAGTTCTTCAGGTCACTATCAATCATTACGTGCCAACAGCGTTGCCTAGCGGGAAGCTCATCTTATTCAAGAAGTAGAAAATATTCATCAAAAAGAGGAACTTCAAGTTAAGTCCAAGTTAAGAGTGTTGAATTAGATATCTATCTAAAAAAGTGGTTATTTGATCACGTATGGCAGAGTTCATGAATTTTTGAATAATGAACATCTTACTGATTTGTCGATATTTAAACGGTAGGAACTTGTCTCACTCTTAGTACAGAAACACTGTTTACCATTGTATGAGAATTTCTATCGGCTATTGCTCAGAAGCAATATTTTCTACGGTCTTAGTTGTATTTGTATTGAATTAGTCTAGGAAGATATTTCTTCTTATTTCAATATATTTTGAGTTTGTTTTTTCCTGCGTGTATCTTCATGAGAACATCATGGAATAATGTTCAGGCTCACAGCAGTTAGCAAAGTGAAAGGATTGCAACAGAAGTAATATTTCCTACGGTCTTAGTTGTATTTGTATTGAATCAGTCTAGGGAGATATTTCTTCTTATTTCAATATATTTTGAGTGTTTTTTCCTGTGTGTATCTTCACGAGAACATCATGGAATGATGTTCAGAGTCAGCAGTTAGCAAAGTGAAATGATTGCAACAGAAGTAATATTTCCTACGGTCTTAGTTGTATTTGTATTGAATCAGTCTAGAAAGATATTTCTTCTTATTTCAATATATTTTGAGTTTGTTTTTGCCTGTGTGTATCTTCACGAGAACATCATGGAATAATGTTCAGGCTCACAGCAGTTAGCAAAGTGAAAGGATTGCAACAGAAGTAATATTTCCTACGGTCTTAGTTGTATTTGTATTGAATCAGTCTAGAAAGATATTTCTTCTTATTTCAATATATTTTGAGTTTGTTTTTGCCTGTGTGTATCTTCACGAGAACATCATGGAATGATGCTCAGGGTCACAGCAGTTAGCAAGATGAAATGATTGCAACATTTGCCACATCATTTTACTGAGAGTAGGCTTCTTTCCAAACTCAAAAGACTAGCTTACATTGCGAGAGTAAGTTTGCGTATAACTACAATGCTATTTCAAACTTGACCTACCAATGCATGCAATATAAGCCGCGTAATGGCGCATGCTTTAGAGTAATAGAATTTCCTCAGGAAGAAAAATACGTAGATACTCTTATCTCTGAGCTTTAAATTGTGTAGGTGTATTACGCTCTTGTTTCTCGAAATGGGACAATCTTTTATACTTACATTTTAACAATTCTTATTTGGTTATCATGAAAGACCTGCTCTTTTACTGTACAACTATGTGTAAACACACACACACACACACACACACACACACACACACACACACACACACACACACACACACACACACACACACACACACACGTATATGTGGATATACATACATACATACATATATATATATATATATAATATATATATATATATATAATTTGGTTGTTCTCTGTTTTTTCTCGGGTTTTATCGTTATTCGTTCGAATTGGCTTCAATTTACCGATATTTGATGCAAATAATAAACCCGAGAACATGTATTATAATCTGGAATACATTCATTACTCCCGATTAGGCTATTATTAAAATTCACATGAAAAATCATTTGGCGTTGATTGTTTCCACTAAAGCTTTCTATAAATCTTTTCCTATGACTATTTCATTACGAATTGAATTATCCTTTGTGACCAGATGCAAATAACGAATGTCATTAATTTCATTTTGTTGTATGACAAGCTAGGATAAAAACATTACAAAGTGAATTCGAATGTAAAGATTGGACAGCTATCACGCGTCGTTATTACCTTGTGCAGTAACGTATAATGCCTCTGGTAACAACATTAGTATTACTATCGTTGCAACGCCCACAACTGTCGTCTCTTTGACCTTGACCCGTATTAGAGTCAGTGTAATTCATGCAAAGCCACACAGCAATGCCAACACAATCAGATCGAGCAGTGATACAACCAGCAACACTGTTGTCCCCAACACCGTCGCCAAAATCCACATGCATCTGCTTCTATATCCTCCACTTCCACCACCACTACCATCATTATCTTACAATAAACACCCTGGTGATCAGTAGCGAAACAGCTACGATAGCAGTAGCAAATGCAACACCAAGAATGGTCATAAAAGATAATAACAGCACAGATAACAACAGCAATGGCGACAATAACAATATCATCCACGAGGCGAGAGCAACGACAATGACAGTGACCGTAAAATAACGACAGCAACGACACCGACATCAGCGACGAGAACGAGAACAACAATAACGACGACAACGACAATAACATTAGCAGTAAAATAATAACAACAACAACTGTAGCAATAACAAATCTCAACAACTCTAAGTAACTTCTGAACTACACATCATTTCCCACTACAAGCTCAACTGTGAGTGCAAACATTTATCATACAGATTCTTTCTTTGGTAGTTGTTGGAACTCCAGTAAAATCATTGCTCTGAATCAGCTGGATTCGAAGCTCCAATGGGCCTGGAACCTATCTATTGGACCCCACAGAGGCCAGCGCTCTTGAGGACCACTGGTCCCCGGTCCTTCAATAGCCACTAGACTCGGACCCTCGGAAGCACCCCTGGGCTATCCAAGCTCTCCACACCTCCGTTGAGCGAGCCAACACTAGTTCGCCTTTTTTTCTTCTTGTTTCGCCCTCGTGTCATTGTCACGCGAACTCCCATTTTCGCGACCTTTGCTCCCCCTTTTATTTGGTGCCTGTGTTCCGTCTTCTTCCTTGCCTTCCCTTCTCTTCCTCCTTCTTCTTCCCTTCTCCTCCTCCTTCTTCTTCCCTTCTCCTCCTCCTTCTTCTTCCCTTCTCCTCCTCCCTCTTCTTCCCTTCTCCTCCTCCCTCTTCTTCCCTTCTCCTCCTCCTTCTTCTTCCCTTCTCCTCCTCCTTCTTCTTCGCTTCTCCTCCTCCTTCTTCTCTTTCCCCTCTTACTATTTCTTCTCGTCTTACTTCCTCTCCTGCCGCTTTCTCACGTCCTGAACTAGGTCATCTTGGGCATTATGCCTGTCGCCGTTCTTTTGGCAGTTGTCCGGTTTTTCTTGAATATCATTGCATCCGCCTTCTTGTCTTCATATTCTTGGACGTCGTCGCTATTCCCTTTGTCTCTGCTCTTGTTTGATTGTTTTTATAATCATGCTTGACATTATGACCATTTTCTATGGATTGCTATGAGACGTTTTATCCATCTTGATCGTCGCTTAAATCATCGGATATTTTGCTTTTGGTGTTCATCATGGGCCTCATTTTTCATTTTGCCTGGTTCTTTTGGTCATAATTTTTCAGCCAAAGTAATCAATTTAATCACTCAATTCCCTTGTTTGTAGACCACAAACAAGAGGAATGAGTGATTAAATTTATTACTCTGGCTCTGGCTAATGTAATTCTCATTCTTTGTTGTCGTAATCGTTACCTTTCTTCTTGGGTACACGTGACGTCGTCTTGGCGGTTGCCCAACTCGCTTCTCCGTCGTCGTTGTCTTTGTTTAGATTGTTTACGTCATTCATTGCCATTCAGTTGGTTTTAGCTGTCCGGCGTAACTGCTGCCGTCCACAACGAGGTGGTGATAGTAAAGGTTCTCGAAATGGTGATAGTTTGGTTCCAGACGCTAACACAGAGAGAATATTAATTCCTTCTCTAAAAGTAATAATGTCGTTACAGATGTTGCTCAGTTATTTTTTTTATTATTTTGTAATTATAAGGACTGCTCAACTTATCACGTGACCATGAATTTTTCAACTTTAGACTAATTTGTATATTTTCAGATTATTATGTTATTTTTGCAATTGCAATTACCGTAGTTCTTTGATTTTTAAGTACCCTTTTTTATTTTTTATTTAATATGAACAAATACTACGGTTAATCTATATTACAATAATTGTAATTTTTCCGGCATGGATGGCAATAAAAGACATAGCAATTGAAAAGTATGGATTGAAACTATCGTTTCAAATAGTCTGGCTATATTTTTTCAAGCATTGGCGAGTCTTAAATTCTCTATTCACAGTTGAACCCCGAAACCAGAAATAACAAAAGGTCCACGATTTCTATAGGTATAGATGGAACTCGATTTTTTTTTTTTTTTTTTTTTTTTTTTTTTTGTGTATGCGGATGTGTTTCCATCTCTTGA
>NC_134787.1:59654250-59679250 GCF_046742065.1 Oratosquilla oratoria
TTCATACCATGAACCATAGTATAATACCGTGGCAGTGGAATGGATGCTGTTGTTGTGTGTACTCGTCGTTTCGTTTCTATACCCGTGGATCCGGTCAACAATGACATCATCTCGCCCTGAGGGAAACCGACGGTGGAGTGGGCTTGAGTGAGACAGAACGAGAAAGAGACCGTAAGGGAAAGAGACAGAAAGGGAAGGAGACAAAAGAGAAAGAGACAGAAAGAGAGAAGTAGAAAGTGACAGAGATACAGATAAAGAGATGGATACAGAGAAGAGACAAAGAGAGACAGAAATGATAGGAGATAGAAAGAGAAAGAAACAGAAAGAAAAAGAGACAGAAGGAGAAAGAGGCAGAAAGAGAGAAACAAAGTGACAGAGATACGTATAGAGAGACAGAGATACAGACACAGAGACAGAAATGCAGATACAGATATAGAGATTGGGAGAAAAGGATTTGGTGTAAAAGGTATGCAAATGTGTCGAAAGACGAGAGAAATATATAAATATTTATATATATATATATTTATATATATATATATATATATATATATATATATATGTATATATATATATATATATATATACATACATACATACATACATACATACATACATACATACATACATACATACATACATATTCCAAGGCTTTTTCCCCCTTACAAGGGGGGTAGCCAAAAAGAAAAAGGCATAAAATCATTCCCACCCATTCCATCCCTGAATACACTCCACACCCCTCCACCCTCCCTCTCCTTTTAGCACCTCCTGGTTGACGGGTATATATATGTATATATATATATATATATATATATATATATATATATATATATATATATATATATATATATATGTATATATATATATATATATATATATAAGGACGAGACGAAGATTTTAGATATCCCCCCCAAATACTTGTTTTCATTAGGTTTAATGATGATATATTTTATTTCCTGAGACATAAGAGGTGATGTTTTGAGTCCCTCAAGAAACTCGCAATTGTTAATAGCTTATTACACCCCTACGATGAATTACAAAGATAAATTCAACTTAATCTTTCCAAAAACGTCGTGTCGTAGACCAATAGAATCTGATCATTTCAGTAAACGAATCTCGCGTATTCGTGCGTGAAAAGAGTTCAATCATCCCTTTTATTGAGATAACTCGAACTCAGTTGAGCAAAATGATCCGACTCGAACAGGAACAAATTTGCTAAAGAAGTCACTTTGTCAAAGATATCGTGGTGGATGAGGAGTCTCTGAAGAACAATGAGGCTGTCGCTGGAACCAAACGTGTAAGAACGTGACAAATGGGTTTATGATTATGGTTTCTAAACTCTTCACCCCAAGGTTACCTAATATATTGAATAACATTATCGGTATGTTCGAATAAATGGATAGATAAATTTATAGATAATAAATAACAAATGAATAATAAATTAGTAATAAATAAATAAAATAATAGAAAATAAATAGATAAAAATAATAATAGATAAAAATAATAAATAAATAATAAATAACAAATAAATAATATAGATAGTAAATAAATAATAGATAAATAAATGAATAATAAATAATAAATGAAAATAGATAAAAATAGAAAATAAACAAATAATATACAAATATATAAGAAGCGTGTCACCATTTGTTGAGGGTTACGATGTAGTCGACAAGCAAGAGAGCTTCGGCAGGTTGTGTTGATGTCTTTAAGAGGCGTAGCGTCTCTTGCTGCCTACTTCGTCTTCCCTCTTCCAGACCTTCTGCAACACTTTCCTTCCTTTTAGACTCCTTCGTTTGCTCCTCATGTTCACTAGTACACAGCATCCCCGTTTCTTCATCACGTCTGTCGGCCGCTGAACTCATTGTTTGGGTGTGGCAGTTCTTGAAGAGAAGAGCGGTGGGTGGATGAGGGAAAGAGAGAGCTGCTGGAAACACGTTCAGCAGCAATTAGGACATTTCCAAAAGCTTCCCTATTCGCTTCCGTTCTTGTGTCGCTTTTCGCTCACAGGTTGTTGGTCTTGGGTTGGCATTCACGTGTGGTGGAGGAAAATGGAAGGAAGGGATGTTGTGGTCCCCCCGATGGCGGTAGAGGGGAATGTTTTGACGAGAAGTGGAGACGGTTACGGTGGGGTGCGTTGGAATGGAGTGAAGTTGTGAGAGATTATCCTGAGTATTGTGACACCTGCCTTCCCCTCCTCTCATGTCGTCATTGTCAATAGTCTCTATTGTCAAGGCTAAGGTTCTATAAACGTTTCTTGGAAAAGATTCTCGAAGGAATTTCAAATGAATCCACATATGTTGAATTGAATGCCTATTTGTATATATTAATGCCTACCTGTATATACAGCGCATACAAGCAAACACACATATACACGCACACACGAGCATGCACACATACACGCACACACGAGCATACGCACACATACACGCACACACGAGCATACGCACACACACACACACACACACACACACACACACACACACACACACACACACACACACATACACATGCGCATACGTACACACACACACGACCAAGTAGGCACACGAACACGCACACACGTACACACATCCCACATACATATCTATACTATGTATGCATATATATATATATATATATATATGTATATGTATATATATATATATATATGTATATACATCGAATACGTGCAACCTGTGGTGATAAAACTCTCCCTAAAACAAAACAAAAAACAAAGATAGGCTAACTTTCTAGAAGCAATTGTATTTTTAACTTCTCATAATATTTTCGTGTCTCGTTTAAAGACAGGACAGAATGGTGTGAAAGGATAAACCTCTCGTCTTCTGCATTGCCTCTCGTACAATCCTTCCGAGAATCCCAATTTACTTCCTCTCTCAACCCCTCTTCTACTCTTAGCTTTCTCAATTTTTCTATTTCTAGTCCTTTTCTCTTCTCCATTTTCCACCGTCATCCCCCTCTTCCTCTTGTAAATATTTCTGCTTATTTTCATTCCCTTTGTTTACTAGCGCATTATTTTTCTCCACAAGTACTGTGTCTTTAGAAACTCTCTAGCATTTTTCTTTATACATTTTTTTTTGTTCAGTTTGGCCTTCCTTCCTCACTTACTTCATACACTATTTGAACTAGCTTTTTCTAGTTCATTCTCTTTACACGCCATACTTCCTTGATCTACCCATGCTCCTCTTCTCTTCTAAAATGAAAAGAACGTCCTCTCTTTACGCTTTGATTATTTGATTGGTTAATTGATATCCATAAATCCCAGGAATCATTCGTCTCTATCAATGGCAATTTTTTTTTATCGTCTCTATATTGTACTTCATACGTTAACAAGCCTTGTGTTATTGTCTCAACTATGCTCTTTTGTTCGCCTTCTTGTGAAATTTTCTTTCTCTCTTAGAGCCCGTTTTCTCTGCACACACTACTCTTTTGCTTGCGGAATTTACTTCGCCATTTGTATTTCCATATTTCCATTCCACACTCTGTGTACTCCTGCATGTCCAAAAACATAAATCTCTTCCGCATTGAAAGCAAAACAGACGAGAAATAATGGCATCAAACCATCAGGGCGTAAGTTTAATTTAGATCTGGATTGAAATAACCTCGCCAACCGTGTAGTCAGCGGGAGGAATAAATTTCCACCCAGACGATCGCGTGTAATATAGTTCGATGTTTTAAGATTCAGCTTGATGAACAACCGAGATGTATGTTGTAATTTCTCTTAATTAATTTCGTTGTTTGTTTCTGCTTGATTTGTTGTTTCGTTCATCTATTTATTTATTTGTTTGTTTGTCCTCTGTTGGGTTCTTTATGTATTTATTGATTTGATATTCTACATCCCATCCCGTTACATAACAAAAGGTATTTCATTATAACCCATAGTTTAATCCTGCCATCACCAATACTGATGCTAAAGGCTTCCTTTTCTCATTTTACTGTTTGTATTTTTTTGTTATTAGTAGACACCAATTCTCACATATCTCATCTAGCATTGAAAATTTCTTGAATCAGTTCATGCAAACATGTGGTCCAGCTTTCCATCCTTTCTTCCTTTTTTTCTTAGTGTTTATAACTGACTTCCACGTGTTTCATTGCTCCATTCATGTCACTGTTAAGCATCCATGATGACCTAATGCTTCTGTGTCACATTCTCGTCTCTACTTTGAACCGCTGTGTCTCATCTTTACTTATTCCTAACACGAACTTTTCCCCATTCTTGTGCATGCTCTACACTCCATACATACACAAAACACCCTTCACCTATTCTGACTTACGTCTCTTTGAAGTTCATATATGCACATACACCCGTGGGCTTCCACTTGTCCTTGTAATTTTAACTTATTTGCCTCAAGATCATTTAGTCCAATCTTCAGCTGGATTTTCATGTAGATTCTCCCTTATCTGATATATCACTGGTATATCATGTATGGTATATCACTGGTATATCCTGATATACCCAATAAACTAATCGTTCTTCTGTAATTTCATTTTCTGCTGCCACTTTTACTTTTAAGAATTGCTACCTCACATGCCATATTCCTAATTTGACTTTTTTGTCTCTTACATACACACCAATTAAAAAAATATCCTCTGCATCTAGTCTGCTATCTATTCTCTTTCCCTTTTCATCATTTATCCTAATAATCCATCTACTGGAAACTTCTCCATCTTCGTTATTTCATTGTTTTTTCCACGTCTCCCTTTCGACCCTCCCTTTTTCCTTAGTCCCAGAGGTTCGTGTTCCATTGCTGTTGCTCACACCTTTCGCTTATCTTTAGAATTGAACAATCTTTCAATATAAACACGTGACATTCATTTCACTTCATACTTCTCCTTGACATTTCCACATTTTCCTTTTATATTTATCAATCCATATCTCTGGAATTTTATTCTTTATTCAATTCAATAACTCTTTATTCTGTTTTCATTAGATGCCTATGGGCTTTACCCCTCCACCTCTCATTCGCAGACTCTATCTTCATTCTTATGTTACTTGCTTGTTGTATGTTTGCGATGTCTTGAGATTATTTTTGCAGTTTACTAATATCATAATTCCTGTTGGAATTTAGTTCATAAAATGAATTCCAGTGGATGGGCTGGAAAAAGAAAATGAAAATACAAGTAAATCCGCCTTCACTCCTATTGCAGGAGTCTGTTTTTATATCTAGGTTGTCAAGATAACTGAAACGTTAATAGCACGAATGGCAACTATAACTTTTTTTTTTTTTTAGTAGATTTTGGGTTTATCTTCAGCTTACTGATCAACTTTGCTTCTTTATGCTTATAACTGTAATTCTGCTTGTAGAAATATAAAAGAGGTTCAACGATTCATATACTGATTACTAATTATAAGATTATGTGATTACAGTATAACCATCAAATACTACTTACGAATTTCTACCATGATGCTTGATTACATGATTTGTGGTGGTTGGCAACTTAGCCTAGGAATACTACAGACTGGTTATACTACTTTATGAAGAAATTGACCCAACCAACACATATTTCCCAGATCCACTGGAATTCTAGTACATTAGTGAGTACTGCCTTATCTTCTATCGTCTTTAAAACTTCATCAAAGAGTAAAGGAGGTTTAAGGGCCAGCCCGTGGCTCATGTAAATGAAATGTTCTCTTATTGCTTGAACTTGCTACAGGTAACAGTTTGATGAGCAACAGTTTAGGGTTAATTCCGATAGCATTATCTCAATGATCTAGCCAAATTCAAAATGGTCTTTTACTTGAAGTGTGATTCTAATTTCTTAGTAAAAAAAAAAAAAAAAAAAAAACGATAAAGTTAAGCCCATAACTTAGTAATATACCACACTTCAATGAAATACAGATTCATCTGTTCTCGGGGGAAAGTAAAATATCAGATGTTTAATGAAGTAGAAAATGAACACTTATGCAGTCCATTAGTACTTTCGGTCTTTTTCATCATAAATCTAGCCCAATTCCTGTATTTCAACGTTTCACTGTGTTGTATAAGAGAAAAGGCGAGTTTTTTCTGTTGTTTCAGTAATCTGTGAGCAGGCTGCATTACAAGTACCCAGCGGGTTAAAATGCTCTATGCAACATATTATATTCATCATGGGTCCATATTGAGAATACACACACGTTCACGTACGCTCACGCACACTCATAAGCACGCACACACGTGCGCACACACACACACACACACACACACACACACACACACACACACACACACACACACACACACACACACACACACACACACACACACACACACACACACACACACCCATGTGCACACAAATGTACGCACACAGATATACGCACGCAGACATACGCACATAGACACACGCACACAGACATACGCACACAGACACATACACAGACATATACACAGTGTATATAACAATTGGGAGGATATGGAAGCGAACAACGAGATGGCAATGAAACTTTAAGATTAGAGTGTTGAGCTTTATTCAGAACCAAACGTTTCGACGTCTTGGACTTTGAAGAAGGTCCAAGGGTTCGAAACGTTTGCTTCTGAATGAAACTTACTCCAGCCTTAATGTTCCATTCCCACTTCGTCCTCCTACACACACATACACACGCTAACAAACACGCACGTGTATAGAAACGCACATACGCACACACACGCAAGCACACACACACACACACATACACACACACACACACACACACACACACACACACACACACACACACACACACACACACACACACCCATGTGCACACAAATGTACGCACACAGATATACGCACACAGACATACGCATATAGACATACGCACACAGACACATACACAGACATATACATAGTGTATATAACAATTGGGAGGATATGGAAACGAAAAGCGAGATGGCAATGAAACTGTAAGATTACAGTGTTGAGTTTTATTCAGAACCAAACGTTTCGACGTCTTGGACTTTGAAGAAGGTCCAAGGGTTCGAAACGTTTGCTTCTGAATGAAACTTACTCCAGCCTTAATGTTCCATTCCCACTTCGTCCTCCTACACACACATACACACGCACACAAACACGCACGTGTATAGAAACGCACATCCGCACCTACACGCAAGCACACACATACACACACACACATACACACACACACACACACACACACACACACACACACACACACACACACACACACACACACACACACACACACACACACACACACACACACACACACACACACACACACACACACACACACACAATCTTTCCTGTTTGCTTTTACTTTAAATCCAAATAGATCTAACCTGTTTTCACCACTTGTGGAACAATACATCTGATCGCCACCCTAGATTCTTATTAAGGCACTGGGAGTTCTTATAATAGAGTGATATGATAGATCGTAACAGGAATCGAGTTTGAGGAATAGCTCCAATTGTAGGTGGAACAATCGAACTTGTTTTTATCCTTGTAAACCTCGGTTCCATACTCTGAATATTATGTATATAATCAAATAACAGGACCGTGGGATGAGCTGTGGGATGGGAGACTATATGCTAAAATTTTGTGGTCAAGATTATTTCTAATTCCAGATCTACTGTGAACTAAAAAAATGTATCTTTGATAGTCGAAATGAAAAAAAAAATTAGTGTAATAACTAATGTCAAAATTATTCAAATTCCAGATCTACTGTGAACTGCAAAAATATATCTTTGATAGTCGAAATGAAAAATTTTAGTGTAATAACTAATGTCACAAAAGTTAGCTCGTAAAAAAAAAAACTACATATATTAGGCAGAGCTACCACGTTGAGATTTGTTTGAATTTGGCACAGAAAATGTCGTTTGCACTTTACATCTTTGTTAAAACGATAAAATGTGGTATTGTTCTGTGTTACGTAGAATAAGTTAATTTTCAGCATTTGTATTCAATTTCCGTGTTTTATTCACTAGAACCAGCGGTAACGTATGTACTGACCTCGATAGTTTTTCCATGAACTACATAAAGGCATGGAAAATATTACCAAATGAAAGTTATTCAACACCGCACGGCAAAACAATGGCAACAACACAAAGGAAATTGAAATGGTAACCAGATCCTGTTTGTTTTTGTCAATATATAAAACAAAAGCTAAATACTGTAAAGTGTAATTTAGACTCACTGAAAGAATTACACGTGACTTGCACATGACTACACATGACCTAAATATTTAAGACACTTGTAAAATCATCCAGTTTTATACAATAGCTACAATATACTTGAGCATGTTTAAATCAATACACACCCATACTTAAACTCTTGAACTATTAATTATATAAGAATATTTCTCAGTAACCAATATCAATAAGCAGTCAGTTAATGCTTTATGATAGTTTTCTCATTGAAAGGTCACCCTGTCACTCCCCTGAGACATTTGTGTTCAGGTGAATATACAGTGAATTCAATTTAGTAATGTATTACGAAAACTATATAGGCAGTTGATGATAATTTTTCCAGGTACATGAAAATGTGGGTAAGTTGTTCTGTCTAAGAACCACAGAGTATTACAAAATAATTCGTAAATTAGGAAGACCTCATTATATTTGTGAAAATGTGCATAAGTCGTTCTGTCTAAGAACCACAGAGTATTACAAAATAATTCGTAAATTAGGAAGACATCATTATATTCATGATATGCACTTGTTCTCGGCCAATCAAAACAGAATCAAAGAGATTTATTGAACGTCCGTCCACACATTGCCATGACTTTTTGCTCTACCTGGAACTCTGTTGTGTTACCTTGCATGCATGGATTCTCTATACTATTACAATTTGTATAAAGCTCACTCCACTTTTTTTCTGATTCAGAACTAGATATTAAAAAAAAGGCATTGAATAATTAATCATGCAGAATGCACAAACGATTTTTGAATCAAAATTTCATATGATGGTTACATGTTTTGATTATTCGTGTGAATACGAACTAGTTTGCCCAGTTGCGAATTGGGCTATATACACTTTATTCTGAAAATCGACAGGCGATTGTTTTTTCACCAAAGGGAACACAACCCAGACAGAAAGGGAATTCGATGAGTGTTGTGACTTAGATCAGGCCAGTAAAAGAATTTGAGGTGAGAGAAGTTTGAATTCTGAATAGAAGATGAAATTACATACGTGTCTAATCGATGTCAGTCACTATGAAGAGGAACTACTAACATAATCCACAAACAACGAAGAAGAAAGCTCCCAGTAGGTTAATGGGATCGTGTAAGCGGTAATAGTTTTCAGGGTAGGAATTGAATAGTTAAAGTCAAATACACGAATGTTTTATGCTCGTAATAACACGCCGGTCATACAATTAGAAAGAAGACAAGCTGGTCTCCCGGGATGGCACTGAATGGAAATAATGGCTTGTTAGGCATCTAACCATCAACTTGGGGATACGAAGAAGGAATCGAGTTCTTCGTTCTCCTCTTAATCTTCATCTTCCTTCTCCCTTCTTATTTGATTCTTCTTCTTCTTCTTCTTCTTTATTCTTCTTCTTCATCTTTATTCTTCTTCCTCTTCTTCTTCTTCTTTCTTCTTCTTCTTCTTTTTCTTTTTCTTCTTCTTCTTCTTCTTCTTCTTCTTCTTCTTTTTCTTCTTCTTCTTCTTCTTCTTCTTCTTCTTCTTCTTCTTCTTCTTATTCTTTCTTCTTCTTCTTCTTCTTCTTCTTCTTCTTCTTCTTCTTCTTCTTCTTCTTCTTCTTCTTCTTCTTCTTCTTCTTCTTCTTCTTCTTCTTCTTCTTCTTCTTCTTCTTCTTCTTCTTCTTCTTCTTCTTCTTCTTCTTCTTCTTCTTCTTCTTCTTCTTCTTCTTCTTCTTCTTTATTCCTCTTCTTCTTCTTTATTCCTCTTCTTCTTCTTTATTCCTCTTCTTCTTCTTTATTCCTCTTCTTCTTCTTTATTCCTCTTCTTTCTTCTTCTTCTTTCTTCTTCTTCTTTCTTCTTCTTTCTTCTTCCTCTTCTTCTTTATTCTTCTTCTTCTTCTTCTTCTTCTTCTTCTTCTTCCTCTTCTTCTTTATTCTTCTTCTTCTTCTTCTTGTTCTTCTTATTTATTCTTCTTCTTTATTCTTCTTCTTTCTTCTTTTTTCTTCTTCCTCTTCTTCTTCTTCTTTTTCTTCTTCTTCTTTCCGGGTGTGGGGAATACTTTTCTGATCCAACAAAATGCAACTCACTCGTTCTTGGAGAACGCACACTGTGACCCCAATTTCTGTGATTTTCCTTAACCTTTTGTACTGTTATTTGACTCGTACGCATCTTCTGGCTGCTTCTAGCCTTTATTATTTTCAACCTAGGAAAATGAAACAAGAAAATAATTAAACTCATCTTCATTACTACTTTTATTCTTGGTAAGTTATACAATGGTTCTGGTTGTCATTGACCAAAATTATTCAGATGGCAGCAAACTTTAGCAAGGAAAACGTGGATGCGGTTAATAACTTTTGCAAGAAGTAAATAAATTTAGATATTTTTCACGGGTTTTCGTGTTCTTAAGTGTAACAGAATAATAAAAAGACGTTCGACTCGAGCGTGACGCTGGGTGGTGCTATCAATAAAGTACCGCCTGGTTCTTTATCAAGTAGTTGACGTCGTCTATGTAGCAACTTTCAATTCTGGGGGTCTATGAATAACATTAGCATATGAGACGAAGCAACGTCTCCCAGTTTTTCTAATATTTTTCCAAAAAAATTTGGTTATACAGTACATGTCGATGTGATCACGTGTGTGTAATTTGGTGTATACACATATATGTATATGCACATATGCATAAATGCACATGCATTTGTACTCTACATATGCATAAACACATGTGTACATATGTGTATGTATAATATATATATATATATATATATATATATATATGCATATGTATATTCATGTACAAATACATACGTATGTATATTTAGATTATATGCATATGTATACGTTGAAGTGAATTGCAAGGCAGCAATTATATACACAGAAAACGGTTGGATATTTTACTCGTTAACATTTCGTCCTTACCAGGACCTCCTCAGATAATGCACATGAAACAAAAACATGTTATATACTCTGTGGCCTAGATGATCTCGTTTCTCCTCCGTCCACCTTTCTTCTCTTACTCGTCCACTCCGTTGCACGAATTATCAAGCAGATTACCATTTCGGCGAATCCAATCAACCCATCTCGATGGATGAAGAGTGATTGAAACTGCTTGTATAACTTTTTTTTTTCTTTTTGCAAAGTCCCTCTGGAAGCTCGTCCATTCTTTCCCAATCCGAAAAGTGGTCAGATTTGTCCAGGCAGACCATTAACGAGTTTGATGTGTCCACTTGACCGATTTTAATTCATCTTCTAGTTTTGCCATAATACCGTAATGGACAGCTACCACATGGTATTTTGTAATTCAAATTATTTTTTACTATCTCACCCATGTTCTTATTCCTGTCCTCGGTAAAATTTCCTGTTCTAGTTGCTGTGGCTCATGTAATTTATCATTCCAGTTCTGTTGTGAACTTGTATTATCTCACCCATGTATATTGATTTGGGAGCAGACAGAAACTTACTGTTGTCGGCTTTGGCATCTTCTTCCTTGTTTTTTTTTCTTTATATTCAAACAATTAAAAAATGTAGTCGACCCTGGCATAAAGAATGTTTTAAGTGTATATATTGTATTCTTAAAAAAAAAAGAAAAAAAATACTACTCCAGTTTTCATTCTATCGTTGTGTGCAGAGTAATAATGAATGACAACATACTTCTTTGAACTCCTTTTGTGGACCGAGAATGCGACTTTATTGTCCTTCTTCATATCATCGTGTTTAGGAAGTCCAATCTGTATCCTGTCCGGCCTCATTTAATCTGTTCAACCTGTCGTCTACATTGGTATCTTTCTTGCCAGTGATAAGAACAGCGTTCAGATATCGAAGCCAAATCGTGCCCTGACCCGTTATCTATATATAGAATGAACCCAAAAACCACGCTGAAGGAGGTGCCCATTGTTACTTCACATTGCTGACTCTTTTTTTTCTTTTTTTTTTAATGAGAAGGACCCACAGAGAGATGATAATTTCAAGTAATTCACCTTTCCTACGAGTAAATTCTCCTTTATGTTTCTAACCGACTCCCTTGGTGTCATCATCGCCCTTCCAAGAAAACATTGGTCAATGATGTCGTGACGTCATAACTAGCCATAATCTTTAGTAAAAGATTACTTCTCGATCAAATCGGTTGAATTCTTCAAATCCCACTTGAAGAATTCTAACGATGTATGTACATATAAACACACACACACACACACACACACACACACACACACACACACACACACACACACACACACACACACACATATATATATATATATATATATATATATATATATATATATATATATATATATTAGGGAAGGTAATTTAAAAAAGAAAATATAAGAGTGGGGGGACAATTGTATGCTAGATTTTTTTTTATAATTAAGGGTTTAAATGTGCGATGGTCTCACATTTGCTTAGTTATGGGTTCGAATCCCCTACTTCCCAATAGTCCCTCAAGTGCACAGGGCAAAGGTGATGGCTTCGGTCGCAACCACTCAGTGCCTCCTTGCGTAGGCTTCTCAGCAGTAGCTTCATCTCGATATGCGTCAATGAAGAATTAAAAATTGGAAGTAAAATATCTTTATCTAGCATTATAAACTTATGAAAGGCATACTGTAGAATAGGTTTTGGAAAGCTATAGAAATTTCTGAAGGTATTCGGTTTAGTACGATCTCTTTAAATATCAACGGAAACTATGTGTGAAGATGGTAAGGTATGTGCCAGTATATCAAGATATGAAGGAGTGGTTCATATTGTAGGCAGAGTTATGAAAGGAATGTGTTATTTAGGAGACGAAAGCCGGGGATATGTGGATAGGAGCAGTTCTGACAGAAAAGGAAGAGAACTGGATTTGATATAATTTCCCCCTTGAAGATCTAGTGTGGTTGGTAAAGAGTATAGGGAGACTTTGGAGATTAATGACACGTTTTTGAAAGGTATATGGGACAAATAAACTCGACGTGGACTTGGGTAAGAGTAAGATGATGAAAATGGGAAATGAAGACAAAGTCTCGAAAGTCTCTAGGGAGAGGAGAGAGTTGAAGGAGATTGAGGTCGTTAATTATTCGTAAGATGGAGCAGTAACGGATGTAGGTAAAACATAATATGATGATTTAAACTTAGAACCCATTGTCGGTGGAAAAAGATAAAAAGCGAGATGATTGTTCCTGTATATTTCGACCACTCTCTGTGATCCTCTTCAGCAAAAGGACCACAGAGAGTGGTCGAAATATACAGGAACAATCATCTCACTTTTCATCTTTTTCCACCGACAGTGGGTTCTAAGTTTAAATTTTACCAATGTGTTACGACATTAGTGCAATCTATGATGAATGCAAAGGAAAGAGAACACAGGTATGTAGTGGTGAGGTGTATATCCCAGGAGGCGCTTAGACTGCTGATCCATGTAAGAGTTAATGTTTGGGATTCGGAGAGAAGTGTGGGACTCGAACCCACAACCAAGCAAACGCGAGACCAGCAAGTTTCCGATTACACCACCAAAGTACTATAATAAGGCGTTGACAAGAGTGTGGGGGTTCAAAACTTGCTGAGGACATATTGAGCATATTTCAGAAAATTGTGAAATTACGTTGCTGTATGAAAGTGAATTGTATATATATCTTCAGGGGAAGCTCAATAGTAGCTACAACAGACTGTATGTGAACTGTCTTTAATATTGGGGACTGGACTGAGAGAAAAAAAGATAATAAAAGGTAAATGACTTTCGTACTATTTCTTAGTTTTTGTCCATCATGAAGACAATGAAACTAGTTCCTCCCTTTTCCAGTTCTGTCCTATAGATTTACGAGTTAAATGGACCCACCAATGTAGTTACGTTAATGACTTCATTTATATGAAGATCTCCTCGAATGAGAATATACTGTACATACACACACATACATACATACATACATACATACATATATATATATATATACATTTACACATATACACATGTATATACATATATGCATACATATATACACATATACGTATATACACATGTATAGGTACATATAAATATATATGTATACATATATTCATATATATGCAAATGCATATAAACATGTATGCACATATACATACATATATACATATATAATTCATGAGAGCAAGAACTAGTTATCACAAAAATGAAAAACAAGGTGCAGACTAATTTGTCAGTGTTAACGATATCCGACAATGAAATTTAAAAGTAGAGGAACTGAAAGGAGAAATACCTAAAAGGAAAATAAAACGAAAAGTTGAAAATATCAACTTAGTCTCTCCTTTTCACTGAATGAAAATGATGGATGTTTTAGAACTTTAAAACGAAAACTCAAAATTTAGGATGACGTAAGATGAAAGAGACATGTTATTTTACAGTCATAATTACTTGGTAAAACTACGGATATTCTAATCGATCTTAACTAGTGATAATTATGAATTTGTTAAAATGTGTCATGTTGGATGGTTATTTCAAAACCCAACCGGTCGTTAAGAGAATATACACTAATCATCCTTCGCATACCTATGAAAAATATTTCAAAGGAATATCTAGATTGTTTAAAGAAATGCCTTTTTGCGGCCGAATCCAAATCTTTTGAAGAATTAATCGGCTTTGTCCTTGATGAAGCTACGAGGAAGTTTTCTGTAAACTGTTTCCTACCTATCGAAGAGTCTGTTGAAACCAATTTGCTTAAAGAAGTTCACGGTTTTTTTTTTTATACTTTCTTATCAAAAAGCCATCCTTCCAGGAAAATGCGTCATTTAACAGAGAAATGTTCGCAGGAACCGTGGTAAGTTATCTGGAAAGTGAAATGAAACTGGCTTGAAATTTTATGCTTATTGTAAGCAGATTTGTCCTTCTAATGACAAGCTTAAAAATCATATTTGTTACAGATTAGTCTGTTTCCATGATCCTCAGACTATTTTATTGATAGATGTTTCTGACTTACAATCTACAAATTTGGCCTTCTCATACACATCGTTACAAAGATATGTATCCTATTATTTATATTTATTTCATAATACATATGAAGTACAATTGTGTCATATGATATAATTTTTTCTCTGGCAATTCTTTTTCTTCTTCTTCTCCTTATCTTTTTTCTTCTCTTTTCTTCTTCTTCTTCTTCTTCTTCTTCTTCTTCTTCTTCTTCTTCTTCTTCTTCTTCTTCTTCTTCTTCTTCTTCTTCTTCTTCTTCTTCTTCTTGGCGTGGTAGAGAGTAATATCTTTATGCTTCCTTAATGCCCTATTCACTTCTTGTGTCCATGACACTGGTTAGACACATCTAAGCTGAAGTAATTGCACCCTAATAATCGCAAAGCAGTGAGCTGTGTAACAAAGCCACAAACACAAAGAGATTCACTTGACGCTCTTAAATTTCAAGTATTTATTTCACTTATTTTTAGAATACTTAAAAAGTCCTCAGAACATTTTTTTTTTAGAAATACCGAACCTACATAAATCTGTTTTATTGGAAATCGAGGAGAATCACACAGGAGAGAAAGTAATCAAACAAGATAATTATGAGTACCCGTCAGAGTTTAAAAACAGCAAACATTTCCTTAAAATAGTGAATTAATCAACAGATTGACTTGGGGTTACGTTCAAGGAAGGAGAGTTATCAGTAAAAGGAGTTGGCTTGTTTTTTAGAACAGCTTATGCAGGGAATTTAGACATTCGTACTTTAGAAATACAGTAGTAGATACTCGTTTAATGAGAAAGCCCACCAAAATATTAAGAGAATCCCACCCAATCATTTCCTCACTTATGGTGTCACTGAGGAACAAGCTACAGATGAAGCTTCGGTAACTTTTAACAATTTCAGATATCAAATTCCATCACAGTTAATTACTAAGGATTATTACACTGATTCCAGTACAGAAAAGTGAGTTTCCATAAGTTGCATGTAAAAATAAGGCATGTGTCAGGTAAGGACTTGATTGTGAAAGTTTTTGGTTAATTCTGTGATTGATGAATGTTTCGACTTAGCTGTCTGAATTAGGTTAACGGTGAAGGTAGTAGTATCTACGTTAATTTCTAAATCTGTAATGGAATTACCACTTCATCGAAAATATGGATATTTGAGAGTTCACAGAACTTGATAGAAAATATTTTAGCATTACTTTTAGGCCAGTCTCAAATAAGATGCTCAGAACACTATTATAGTCTACCACCATGCCATCAAGAGAGCTTATCAAATAGATTGTCCAGCCCTTTACATGTAAATCAAAAAGCAATACTTATATTTATGGAACGCTATTAATGAATTATATAAGTATACCCCCCTAATAAAAATATATATATATATATATATGTATGTATATATATATATATATGTATGTATATATATATATATATGTATATATATACACGTATATATATATATATATATATATGTATATATATATACGTATATAATATATATATATATACATATGTATATGTATATATATGTATATATATATTATGTATACATATATAATATATATATATATATATATATATATATATATATATATCACATGCACGTGACATTTAAGAAGTGTTCGGTCTAAAAACAGGACAAAATATAAATGACACATGTTTCATCTCTGTTGATAACTCTCCGAAGAAATTCGGTGTGATGGAGACTCTAACTTTATAAGTACTCTATTCAAACAAGTTTTGGAAAAAGTGAACATTCCTCTTACTTTATCTTATCACTCTTAGTCCCCGAGCTGTCTTGAGCGTTTTCATCAAACTTTCAAATCCACGCCGAGGAAGTACTGCGCAGATACCCTCAGACTGGGGCGAAGATGCTCACTTTTTTATCTTTATTCTTGTTTTTCCATCTACCAGAATATCTTCAAAGAGTTTCTAGATTATTCGCCCTTTGAGCTATAAAATAGGCAACAAAAAAAAGATATTCTGAATTCATCAAGAATCATGTACTGATGCTGCTAGCGCGCACTTTGAGGACAGCGTGAGCTATAGATTCGTATATCTAAGAAACTAGCTGTAAACAACCTTAATAACATCCCAAAAAAATGATGAAATAGCTTTGACGCTAAAATCAAGACGCGTAAATTTCCTTTCAGAGACAAGTCCTTTTTTTCCTGCTCGTACAAAAGTATACGTTAAATAGAATTGACATGGATCTTCCCGTAGTTTTAGTAGTGTACTATACACTCCTTACATGAAAGAACACTTCACTCTTTCATATGATATTTATTAAACCATACATAACAAAGCAACTGCCTGAAGACTCGAATGCATGATATGCAAAAACGTTCCATGATTGCTACTTAGTGATTGTCTTCAAAATACAGACTCCATTTCACCGAAATAATCCTCTTGATTAGGACCATTACCTACCCACATATCTATACCATCTTCCTTATACCATAATGGTAGGGTATTGTTGGACTATCCGAAAATTATTTCAGTCATATCATTCGCAGAACGAAACAATCTTGTTCTTAACGGTACGGATTTGAATCATGATTATATTTCATTCATTTGACAACTTGCTTATTAGTGCAGCTCTGTAAAGAGGATTATTGTGAAAGAAAAAGAGGATTTTTTTTTATTAGATAACGAAAAGGCGAAGCCAAGCAAGTCGCGCTGGACACATCCATGCATATTAAATTCAAAATGAAATGACACCAATCAATATGCTCGTAGATATTGCCTGTACGTCTATAATATATATATATATATATATATATATATATATATACATATATATATATATACATATATATATATATATACACATATATATAATTTGTACATATGTGTATATGTACACGAGTACATGTACATATGTGCATAATGTACACGAACACACACACGTACATATATATGTATATATATATATATATATATATATATATATGAATACATATTTATACATAAATATATATACACGTGCGTATTCATATATATATATATATATATATATATATATATATATATATATATATATATATATAGATCACACACGTGTGCGTGTACATATTCATATATATGCAGTACATATTCATATATATGCAGTACATATATACATACGAGTATACATGTGCGTAGACATCACTTTTATACCAAACTTTAGCCAAAGGTAAAACGTTTTTCTGGAAATTAGATCATCTAAGACGACTAAATATTTATGATGAAATATTTTTCCACAGGCAGGAAGGACATCCGGTTATTGAGAACCTGCAAAATTCGTCGAAAAGTTGACAGAAAACGAACTTCTCTTCATAAGGACGACTTTCGAATAATAAGTCCAACACTGGCGTTAAAACGGCTCGAGCTGAGTTCTGACACCCTCGAGTCTACTACGCCTTCTGTTCTTCGAGGAAACAAAACTAAAAAAAAAATGTACGATAAAACTTACGATTAGGTTGCAAGGGCGAAAAGAAAATAGAAGGAAAAGGGGCAGGAAAGTTGGAATGGTTTATTCAAAAGACCTTTTTTGAATTCAGAATTTCTCACAAGATGTGCAAATAAGAAGGTGACGTGGAATAAAAGAAGCGTCAAGATTGCTCAGGAACGGGAAAAATCAGCTCAAATATTTTACCGGGAATTTATAGAGAAGATGAAATTTTGTTGACTTACAACTAGTCAGGACCTGTATTGTAAACATAGAAGAGGAGTCTTAACCCTAAGTGACGCCCAATCCCAAACGTGGCATATATAAGACTTTCTTTTGACAATTACCACGCTGTTCTACTCCGCCCACAGAAACCTCTAAGCTACAAGTTTAACGACTATCTTCTTCAGCTTTGCATGGCATTCGCGTCGTGTTTGACACAACACTGAACTTTGTTTCGGCCGATGGTTTTGTTCAGCTTGGGGGATCCTCTAGACCAGGTTGGGTTACATGAACCATCGTGCGAGAGTATTGATTTCTTCCAAGTGAAAAAAAGTGAGCGATATGCCGAGCTGACTGACAGATAGCTAGCTGGCGTTCGTGCGCTCGTGCTTGTATATAAGTGTGTGTCTGTGTGTACGTATCTGTGAGCGTCTGTGTGTTTGTGTGCATGTGTGTGTGTGTGTATATGTGTGTGTGTGTGTGTTTGTGTGCGTGTGTGTGTGTGTATCTGTGTGTGTGTGTGAGTGTGTGTATGTGTGTGATTCACCATGGTCTTGGATCACGTGTTGGACTCATGATCGACAGCTATTACCCTCTTGAAAGAGAGCTCAGAGCGCATATATACATATATATATATATATATATATATATATATATATATATATACACACATATATACATATATGTGTGTATGTGTGACGATGGTTCACCATGCTCTTGGATTAAGTGCTAGACTTGTGATTGGTAGCTGTTATCCCTCGGACAAGAGCCCATAATTCGCTTTGTCCGATCTATTAGCAACCTATGACTTTGCACACATAATACAAATCCACCCCCTTGCTCAATGGAATTAGTAACGGTTTGTACTATGAAAGGTTTAACACTAAGGTTTCTAGACAGTATGGTTAGGTGATGTAGTGCAACTGCACACATCTTTACATGCATCTGTAGTAAGACTGTTGAAATAAAGGCGGATCACGTTCTTCTGCCATCTCTCCTCCTGGTTGATTTTCTTAAGTCCTTCTTTTACCACCGCTATGACAACATCTTCGGCGTAGTACACTGACAAAAACACAAGTTATCATCGACAAAACTCCAGAGCTGGGCGCGTTCCTCGATGCGTTCCTAGGTGCGTTGTTCGGTGCGTTCTGCTTTAATTTTGCTGCGGTTAGCGCTTCCAAACTATTAAAGCAATATAGGTGCCGGTATAGTACGTGTCCTACAGGACTTTTATTTCGGCATGAACTTGTCTCTTAAGTTTTAATAGTTTGGGAGCGCTAACGGCGACCAAACTAAAGCTGAACGCACTGGGGAACGCATCTAGGAACGCGCCCAGCTCTGCAAAATCCGAATCCATCTAAATCACTTTGCTGTACATTGCACGTTTTGTTGCATGAATTTATATCGTATGATCTTTTTTAATTGTGAGTCACCAGTCCTCCAATTGATGACTCGATCAATCTCAACTCGATCCTGAGATCCAATTCTTGACTTGGCTCGCGTAAAACCTTTTTGTAAACGCCACAACATATCCTGCATATTTCACATTGTTTTAACTTCTTTGATACCGTTGCGCGATGAAATTAATTGGTTCTAATTAAATCCGAACGATGTAATTCGGATGATAGGGATTTGATTGTAACTGAATGGCTAAGAACGTCGCAACTTGGGTGAGAGGTCAGGGCGGGAGATTTTTTTAATTTCTATTTTATCTATTTATTTATTTTATTTATTTATCTGATCTTATTTTTCTTTTCTTTTCTTCTCTTTATTTTTGGGAGTGATGGTTCGAGACTGCGTAGCACCAGACGATTGCTGTTAAGGGGAGACTGCATTAAAATTCCCATACTTTTAAAAATGTCCTTCGTTAAAGATACATCGTCCTACACTACCCTGAGAGCGTGAGTTCCGTGACGTTAAATATTATGAACTACTTTGATTATTCATTCCTTCGCCAGACAATTCTAGAGGAGTTGAAGGGTCCTCATCTCAGCATACGAGTTAAGATATTCTGAATACGTCACAAGTATCGTGTGTGTGTATACATAGGTATATACATACATTATATATGTTTTAAGAACTGTATCGAATTAGCGTTCGTGATAAATACGCTTCATATCATCTGATAATCGCCATGCTTAACACTATTTCACTGTGTATAAGCTCTTCTGTCTGGTTTGATATACTTTGTTGAACTGAGAAAATGCCTCATTACGGAATATTATTAAATACACAACGCTAGCACATAACTTTGGGAAGCATAAATGCATAATTCAACGAATAAGATATATATCACTCAACCCAATTCGCATTTCAATGCTGTGCTTCGGTTAACATAGCTGATACAAACACATTAAAGATTCTTACGAAATCTGATATACGAAAACATGCATTTACTAACCTGTTTGTTTATTTAACTATACCTATGCATTTATTTATGTTATTTATTACTGTTTATATTATATTATATTATATATATATACATATATATATATATATATATAATATATATATATATATACATATATATATATATATATATAATATATATATATATATTTATCATTATTATATATTTTTTCCGCATCAGACCTAGTTATGGACCAAAAGGTCTCTTGTCGGCATGTTCCTCCTTTGTAATCCTTTGTAAATCCTTTGTAGAAGGTCACTGGCAGAAAAACTTAAATGCTAAGGGAATGGCACTCTAATCATTCATTAATATCTTTTACATTAAGCGAGTTCCATATGAATGACACAAACATAAACTGTATGAATAAACTAAACAAAGTTGTCTGGCGTTAAACAAAATAATTTTTTCTTGGTGAATAAATAATTGGTGAAATATCTAAACGCTCTCAGACATGTACAGTGCTGACCAGAATAAAATGTTTACCATAGGTCATAGATTCTGGAAATGCGAACCTTTCTTTTGATCAGATATGATTTCCAGTCACCTTTCCTTTGATGATGAAGTCTGTACTGGGGTTCAGATACCTTTAATACTTCATGCCTCACCTCCCCTGAACACGCAGGGCCTCCGTGACCGGTCAACGTGTTTTCCGTCACCTTTCGCCTCGGCTTCTGGGTCCGCTGGGCACGAAATTACACCTAGAGTAATGATTGACTAATTTCTCTGCGTGCGCGCATGTGTGTGTAGGTGCATTTGCATGTGTATGTGCGTGTGTGTTTGTGCGTGTGCGTGCGTATGTTTGTGAGCGTGCGTATATCCGTGTTCTATGTGTTTGTATCTTTGCATGATGATGGATGTATCTGTCTATCTATCTATCTATATATATATATATATATATATATATATATATATATATATATATATATATTTATATATTGTTCCGTCGTTGCCCACATCTATAGTTGGCTACAGTCCTCTGGTTAGGAATCTCTTTCGTTTTTTTTTAATTATTGTTAAGAATTTGGTTTTGGTTTTCTAATTATTTTTTATTTGCATGATATGCATCACATAAATACTCCTTTTCCAATGGACACCTCTTCATATGCTCCAGCCTCGAAAAGCCTCAAATTTCTTGTCATAATCCGCCAAATTCCTTCCATCTCTAGAGCGTCCTGGAACTCAATATCATAAGGCCATGCTTCAGCAAAGCCCCTGAAATTCATTCACCGTCAAGCGAGTATACTTGTGTGACTCACTTCATTCCAACATATGCAAGCCGTCTTTCAGCATATACATATATATATATATATGTATATATATATATATATATATATATATATATATATGTATATATTTTGATTGAAGTTCACAGCAGCTTCTGCGTTCACGACTTTTTTGCTGAGTAATTCTACATCTCTGACGATGGAATCGGTGAACAATTGGTAGCTCCCATAAAAGATGTCCGAAAGACATTGAAAGTTCTTGTATATATATATTCAACAACCGAGAATACAACTCAGAGGTTTAGACATGGGATTCCCCCTCAGTTCCGTTATGGCATCCCTGTTCATGAAAAGTCTTTAGATAGATAAATACATGCGTATGATAGGAAGGGGAGCCTCTTGATATTGTTATGTAGACGACGTGTTCGTCATAGTACCAGAGAATACTAACTTAGAAAACAAACTTACTATACTCAATGGTGTAAAATGTTATACTGATTTCATGGTGTAAGAAAAGGTGGATGGAATATATTACCATTTCTAGACACGGTAATACATTGGGTTAACGGTAGTGCAAAGTTTTAATTTTACAGAAAACCAATTTACAAAGAAGATTTTTTCATTACCTTCCATGGCACGACATGAGAACGAAATCAGTGAGCTGTATTCCAAGAAGGCCCACGAGATGGACCACTAGATGCTGTAATGGCTGTCATTTATTTTATATTAGTTATTTATTAGTTTGTTATTTTTTGTCTATCATTATTTATTATAATTATCATTCAACTGTCCATTTATTATTATTTACTGTATACCTGATTATTTTTTGTTTACCTTATCTACTCTATTTATTATTTATATCAATATTTTTATTTATTTATCTATTTACTTATCATTATTACCATTTTTTCGCTTTCGACCTAGTTATGGACCAAAAGGTCTCCTGTCGCATGCTCCTCTTTTGTAATCCTTTGTAATCCTTTATAAGCAGCGTATTCCTGCTTGCCTGTATAATTTACTCTCTGAAGAAGACTCTTTCGAAACGTTAGAATATAAAGTCCATCTGATCCATCCTGGAATTTCCCTACACCACTTTCTCCAACCTTTGGCTTTTCCCTTATCGATATATACTGTATATATATATATATATATATATATATATATATATATACATATATATATATATATGTATACATATATATATATATGTATACATATATATATATATGTATACATATATATATATATACAAGGCAATTCCATGTCCATTACCACCTGTCATTTCCATTCATAAAGTTGTCTAACTGTTTCTAAAAACAACTGATAGTTTCAGCGCTCACCACATGGTTACTAAGTCTATTTCATTCGTTGACCACCCTATTTGTAAACCAATTCTTGCCTATTTCCTTCTTAAATCTAAATTTGTCCAATTCAAATCCATTACTGCGAGTCCTGCCCTGTTGCCATAATATGATGACCGTTGCACTTTGAGATATTGAAGTCCATTTGCTATTTCAAAGACCATGTGAACAATTTGTTAAGATTATCCTGCAAAATCTCGGCGTCGTCTCCTGACCTTACAAGACGTCCTATTTTAGTGTCGTCGGCAATCTTACTAACATCACTATTAATCCCATTGTCCAAGTTGTTTACGTACATAATGAACAATAAGGGACCCAAAACCGAGCCCTGGGGAATTCCACTAGAAACTCTACCCCATTTGGATTTTACACCATTTATGGTGACCCGCTGCTTTCTGCCACTCGTCCAAGCTCTAATCCATTGATTTTATTTTGTAGTCTCTGGTGGGGCACCTTATCGAACGCTTTGCAAAAGTCAAGGTGAATAACATCGTAACTATCATTGTTATCTGAAGCCTTATATACGTTATTGTAAAACGATAGAAAATTAGTCACACATGGCTTACCCTTGCAGAAACCATGATGTGAGTCACGAATCAAATTATGTCTCGATGTGATTTCTCAGTTTATTAACTGTTATTGATTCAAGCATTTTACCTATAACTGATGTCAAACTGATTGGCCTGTAGTTGCATATAGACGATTTATCTCCCTTTTTGAAAACAGGAACAACGTTTGCCTGCCCCGAAGAAATAGGCACAAAATCACAGTGTCTACCGACTTAATAAATATTTCTGTTAACTGGTCGCAGATTTCAAAGTTACACTCTTTAAGCATTCTCGGAAAAATTTCGTCTGGACCCGGGGATTTTGTAGCTTTAAGTCATTTAGTTTATTCTACTTTACTAATACTGATATTTGATAGTGTACTTTCTTCATCCACACTGAAAATTGAATCCCAGTCAGGTACCTTATCTAACCTTTCCTTAGTAAACACCGAGAGAAAACATTTGTTAAACGCCTCACTCATTTTTTTTTCCGATTCTATCATATGTATATATATATGTATATATATATATATATATATATATATATATATATATATATATATATATATATATATATATATAATGTGTGTGTGTGTGAACCAAAATTCATAGAGGCCCATCACGTGTCTTCCATTCCAAGTTCCTCTCGTACCTTCCCAGAGCTCATTAAGGTGATTTTTTTTTCGACTTCGAGCTGTTCGCTTTGCTCCTTCGTCTTTGCGGCTTAATGATATAAAAACAAAATTATTATTTTGCGGCTAAATTCTATACCTCCTCTTCTTCGCTGACGCCAAATCTCTTCTACAGATTAATTAATTATTTTCATCCCGCGCCAACTACATACTCAGAGTTCCTCT
>NC_134787.1:59689250-59701750 GCF_046742065.1 Oratosquilla oratoria
CGTAGCAGTGGATATCGTAATAAATTAGTGTTATACACAGAAATGAAATCGTAACTATGAATCATTAATTCTATTTGCACACTATTATACGCATCAGTATATGACTCATAGTACGGTGTGTGTGTATATATGTGTATTACATCCATACACATAAATACAAACACACACACACACACACACACACGCACACACACACACACACACACACACACACACACACACACACACACACACACACACACACACACACACACACACACACACACACACACACATATATATATATATATATATATATATATATTCAAAGTAAACATACACACGCACAAATGCATAGACACACACACACACACACACACACACACACACACACACACACACACACACACACACACACACACACACATCCATACAAAGTAAACATACACACGCACACACAAATGCATACACACATAATTCACACACACACATACACACACACACACACACACACACACACACACACACACACACACACACACACACACACATACAAATGATATACACACACACACACACAAATGTACAGACACATAAATACACACACACAATTACACACACACACACGCACACACACACACACACACACGCACACACACACAGATGCACACACGTACACACACACAGATGCACACACGTACACAAAAAAGGGTCTTGTGGAAGCTGAATATAAAGGTGGAACCAAAGCAAAATTGGTGCAGGTGATAACTTTTGTGGGAGGGAATGAAAGAAAACAGTCTGTGTAGGACGTTCAGTTTTGAAAAACAGTAAGTGGATTTCCACCACGAAACAATATTGAGATTGAACTTAATAAAGGAAATAAATGATAAGATGATTTAGAAGTATGTAATAAGAATGTTTATAGATTAATGATTGAATAGATTTACTGATATAGATGAATTGATTGATGGACGAGTAGAAAATAGAAATTACTAAGTAGACATACAGACAAGAAAGTAATTGGATAAATAATAAGAGAATGTTAGTAAATGAAGTAGATTGATAGCTTAGTGCAATAGACTGATTGGTGCATAAGAAAAAATAACTGCTGAAACGTCAGGAAATGTAGGGAAATATACGGGCAGGGAAATCATTACTCTTTTGGATATATATATATATATATATATATGTATATATTTATGTATATATATATATGTATATATATATATATATATATATATATGTATATATTTATGTATATATATATATGTATATTTACATATATATATACATATATATATATGTATATGTATATATATATATGTATATATTTATGTATATATATATATGTATATATTTATGTATATGTATATATGTATATTTATATATATATATATATATTATATATATATATGTATTTATATATATATATATAATATATATATATATATATATATATGTATTTATATATATATATATAATATATATATATATATATATGCAATTCCTTATCAATATTGAGAGTATATGATGATAAATTTGAACATTTTTAAATAACGAAAGATCCTATGACTAATGTTTTACTAGATCATCTTCCTATCTTCCTCCGAATACCTACCACTCATCTTAAAATATTTTTTCGTTTCGTTTCGTTACCAGCAGTAGCTACTGATTAGTTTCCGTCTCACCTCGAAATCTTTTGGAACAGATACGAAACCATTCGGAGCAGTTTTGAAAAGGCAAGAGCCCTGAAAATCTCTGGGACCAGATCATACATCTTCAATCCGATCGTGGAAGACGTCCCAATCACTCCTGCACACCTCATCAACCATTACGTAGTCACGCGTTCCACGTTGCCTCTCCTGCGTAAGCGTTATCGATTAGCCCTAAGTTTTTTTTTTCGCTCATTCGTCATATATTTTCGTTCAGCCTTTGAAAGCTGGGTTGCTACTTTGGCTGGATGAGCTGCGTCTTTATAATCTGAAATAATTTGTTAATAATTGAGGTAATTTGGCTAAGAACTGGATCTACTTCACTTGTTAAAAAAGGAGCTCTTATATTTGGTATACGGTCTGAAAAGAAAGGTCAAATTTATTTTGGTATGACAAAGAACATCATATTTAAAAGTAAAATGATATTGTAGATGTCAGTTAGCAAATACATACAGTCTTAAATCTAAATAAGAAAACAGTTAAAAAAAAGAGGAAATTTAATTTCTACACAATTACTCTCACAGACAAGCAGTTGTTTTGACGAATGGTAGAGACAACTTTCGTAAGCATATTGGTAGACTTAGGGACACACACACACACACACACACACACACACACACACACACACACACACACACACACACACACACACACACACACACACACACACACACACACACACACATGCACGCACACACACACATACACGGTGGCGCGGTTGGTAGAGTCCCCGACTGTCACTACGGCGGTCCGGGTTCGAATCCCACCCAGGGCTGAAATAATTTCAGTATCGCTACGCTTCGAATCGTTACTCCAACTCTCGTGGGTGAGGAGTTGGGTGTGTGTGTGCGTGTAAGGTCACAGCATTACCCATAGAACAGTCATACGAGCTCTGAGCTCTCTTCCGGGAAGGAAATAGCTGTCGAACACGAGTACAGCACGTGATCCAAAGACCAAGGTAAACACACACACACACACACACACACACACACACACACACACACACACACACACACACACACACACACACACACACACACACACAAAACATATTTGTTTGGAAGCGAATAAGCAAGCAGACATTTCGATAGATTCATATATAAAGAATATGGGTTTAATATTTCAAAGTGATGTATCTGATTGAACCTATGATTTTATAACAACCCAATCGCAAATAAATTTTACATAGAGTATGATCCATTCTGTGCTAAAACATCAATGGATATCAATTCACTAGAATCAGTACAGAGAAGAATGATCAAAATGATACATGGACTCAGAAATTTGCCTTACGAAGAGAGGCTTAGGCACCTTAACTTATACACTCTGGAAAGACGCAGAGTGCGGGGTGATCTAATAGATGTGTTCAAGTGGATCAAAGGCTTTAACAAGGGTGATGCAAACAAGGTCATCATATTAAAACAACAGGGCAGGACTCGCAGTAATGGATCTAAACTTTACAAATTCAGATTTAAGAAGGAAATAGACAAAAATTAGTTTACTAATAGGATGATCGACGAATGGAATAGACTTAGTAACCATGTAGTAAGCGCTGAAACTATCAGTTGTTTTAAGAAACGATTAGACAACTTTATGGATGGGGATGACAGGTGGTGATGGATACGGAGCTGCCTAATGTAGGCCTTATGGTCTCTTGTAGTCTCCTTTATTCTTGTGTTATGATATGTTCTTAAAACTAAAGCTACCCTTAGCAAAGCTGTCTGGCTTTAGTTAAAAAAAAATTGAAGTTTCGTGATACTTTCTTCACCACTACCATCCCTCATGTGGACGTTACGAAATGACATTACATAAAAGCGTATTGTGTGTCACTCAAAGAAAATGGAACATAGGATGAAAAAGACAGCACGATGTTATGTTAGGAAAGGGGTGCGAGAAAGGAAAGTGGAATGAGATTAGTCTATGGCAGTGTTTTCTTTTTCTCAAGCGACCTCAATATCATCCTCACGATATGACCGCGACTCCAATAATCTATTTGCATATGTGTTAATATATATGACTGGTTGTTGACAGTAAAAAGTAGAGGACGAGTATAATAAATGTATGTGTAAGAAAGGTAATGCAAGGTTATAAAAGACAAAGTTAACATCATGGTTATTGTATTGAATTCATATAAATGAAAATCCATGTGAACAAGTTGTATAGACACGGTAAAGGAAACATGGACTGGAGGTGAAGCTTTTATACCTGACGTTTCGTCTATCGACTTTCATTCCTTTGAGAAAGTCGATAGACGAAACGTCAGGAATAAAAGCTTCACCTCCAGTCCATGTTTCCTTTACCGTGTCTATGAATTCATATAATTAAGAAAAAAAAAAAAAAAAAAAAAAAAAAAAAAATAGCATACAAGAAAGCGCTTGACGACCATATGGTTGGGAAACAATAGTCTATGGAAACCGAATAACGTCGGGTCATGAGGAGGTACTGCAAAAGGAAAGTAAATAAGACCAGAGAGGTGTGTGTTACGTGGATGTGGGGAAGGTCTGACCTAGGAACGGTATTTTAGGAAACAATTACCTTGAGTAACAACCACCAGGAAACCGGCTGAGAAATTGACAGGTAAAGAAAGAGTGGTAGCAATTTGGAATTGATGAAAAGGAAGGGGAGAAGAGTGTATTTGATGAGAGGAGAGATGTTTGATTTTTAGTAATTACCAGAGGCTTTATCCTTGGCGAAAATATTGCACCGAAAAGGCGGGCCAATAAAGGTGGTAAAAGATATTTGAGGAGAGTAACAGAAAGCATTTGGCGAGTGATTTTTATTCTTCCTTCTTTTCTTTTTTTCTTCTGTTATTCTATTTATTTAATTATTTATTTATTTTATTTGTTTATTTATCTATATTTATTTATTTATTATTTATTATTTAATTAATAAATAAATTAATTAGTTAATTTACATATTTATTCATTTATTTATTTATTCATTTCTATTATATTTTTCTAGTACAAGTTCGTCCCCAATCATGAAGAAAGGCTAAATAACTTAGTTCAAAGGGATGTACTTAAATCCTTGAAATATTGACTGCATGAAGCATACCCTTATCCACAGGGGTACAAAAGACAGTGGACGCATTTTTTGAAAAAGTGAAAATGAAAATAAATGAGCTTAAACTACACAAGACGAAAGAAAAAGAAAATGTGGATTTAGAGAGAAATAACAGTACATTTATTAGAAGGAACCATGATTTTTTTATATGACAAAAGATGAAAGTTATGCAAGAAAGTTGCGTAACACTAATACATCACGTACCACCTTTGTTTAAGATGTAATTTATCAAAGAATTTATCTAAAAGAAAATTAACGGTTGCGGTAGATAATGCTTTTATTCCACATATCAAAATAAAGTATTTTAGGAAGATTAAATGTGGTTGCACTAGTATTACTATTAAAAATCAAATAATTCATATAAAGGATGGTAGAGTTCGCCTATTTGGACCTTGTAGAGGACACAACATATAATGAAAGCCCTGTGTTTAGTAATAAGAACATAAGAACATAAGAATGAAGGAGACTGCAAGAGACCATAAGGCCTACACTAGGCAGCTCCGTATCCATCACCACCTGTCATCCCCATCCATAAAGTTGTCTAATCGTTTCTTAAAACAACTGATAATTTCAGCGCTTACTACATGGTTACTAAGTCTATTCCATTCGTCGATCATCCTATTAGTAAACCAATTTTTGCCTATTTCCTTCTTAAATCTAAAATTGTCCAGTTTAAAACCATTACTGCGAGTCCTGCCCTGTTGTTTTAATATGATGCCCTTGTTTGCATCACCCTGAGGATAATTTTCT
Source organism: Oratosquilla oratoria (assembly GCF_046742065.1). Classification (NCBI taxonomy): domain Eukaryota; kingdom Metazoa; phylum Arthropoda; class Malacostraca; order Stomatopoda; family Squillidae; genus Oratosquilla; species Oratosquilla oratoria. The sequence goes on from NC_134787.1 coordinate 59,694,755, forward strand.
TAAATCTTAACGTTAATTCCCCCAACGCCTGTTGAACAAGAACTTCATATAAAGTGTCAGAAGTTCTGCTTTATGGTTGGTATATTGTCCTTCCGGTATCAATCTCGTGCATCGTTTCTGAATTCGTTCTGGTTGCAGATATTGGACCTGTGTTAAGCCAGGATACCACACTGCTGCAGCCAATTCAAGTGTCATTCGTACGAAGCAGTTACACAGCGCAAACATGACAGCAGCGCTAAAATCGAAGCGGCGGCCGAGCAATGGAGAATGAATATGCACTTATTTGTTTTTGAGATAGAAGAGTTAACATGGCCATTTCCAATTGACTTAGTCGTTCGTATAAACACCAAGGAATTTTCGATAATCAGCCGTTTATGTACCGACGGCGTCATCCAGCGTTAACTTGGGGGATACAATTGGTGTTTCGACAGGACGGGCAAATATCAATTTACATTTCAGAAGCTTTTGGAACAGTTTGGCGGACGAATAATAAGTTGTGAGTAAATTATCTCTCTCTTTTTTTTTTTTTTTTTTTTTTTATGCATAATGAAACCAATATCGTTGATGTAAATAATCTTTGCTAGGTTTATGAGATCGATATTTTTAATATGAGAATTATTGCTGCAGATATTGTTGACTAAATCATGGCATATAGGATCTAATTGTGTTCTTTGGTGCCTGGCTGGGATAAAAGGCCTCTATTCCAACTATAATGTCAGTTTACAAGAAAACTAGTGATGACGTTAAGTATTGGTGGTCTACAACCTAGCATGTATTATGTGGTATTTACTTTGGCAAGTCATAGTCTATTTAGAACTCTGCACATTTTTTTTTTTTTTTTTTTTGATGATCTATACCTTTAGATACTTTACCAAGCAAACAAGTCAAGTGGAACAGCAGTTACCATGAACTCATGTGTTTCTGTTAATTCGAATGTTCTTTATTTGTGTTACTAATGACTAGCAACCTGCTTAAGTCTGTGAGTTATAGAGCGTATATCACCTACATTTGTTACGATTTTCATCATTGGTAATGATGAAGTGCTTTAACTCTCTATCTTGTGGAAAACACGACAGGTGAGAAATGGTTACTGTGTTCGAGTTTTTTTTTTTCTTGGAAAGTAACATAGTGAGTTGCTTACGCTAGGGGACGCTTGTGTGTGTGTGTGTGTGTGTGTGTGTGTGTGTGTGTGTGTGTGTGTTCACATTGGTCTTTGGATCACGTACTGGACTCGTGATCGACAGCTATTTCCCTCCCGGAAGAGAGCTCAGAGCTCGTATGACCGATCTATGGGTAATGCTGTGACCTTACACGCACACACCCTCAACTCCCCACCCACAAGAGTTGGAGTAACGACCCGAAGCGCAGCGATACTAAAATTATATGTAGCCCTGGGCAGGACTCGAACCCAGACCACCGTGGTGACAGTCGGGGACTCTACGAACCGCGCCACGAGTTTGTGTGTGTGTGTGTGTGTGTGTGTGTGTGTGTGTGTGTGTGTGTGTGTGTGCGTGTGTGTGTTTTAGCTCTGTGCGCTTGGACTGTTGAGGCAGGTAACAGTGACTGTTGGGAATCGGAATGGAGTGCGGGATTCGAACCCACAATTAAGCAAATGCAAGACCATAACGCTTCCGATTATAACACCAGTGCACACTTGGAAAGCGAATTTCACGATAATTTTTTTTTTATATATTTTGATATATTTGACGGGGTGACTGGGTAAACATTACACTTATTTGTAAACTTAATCTAATTTCTTTACTTACCACTTGGTTCATTAGGTGGCCAAAATTTTTGTAATTATAAATACTTTCTTTGCGAATGATTTCACGTTCTAGATTCTCTGAAAACTTGAGTAAATTGACACTATTTTCTTCAACTCTAAGTACAATGGTCTCTGTTGATCTATACTCTTGAGGTCTAACACTAGACGGTAGTCATTCGCGATATTGAGGAACTTCGCAGTGATTGATTGTTTTTGCCCCGACACTGCTTCCAGTGAACACCTGTCGTATTGGATATTGACCAAATGTTTTATATACTGAATACTATAGGGGTTTTAGTGATATCCCTCCAGATCAAATCCTCAGATGTTTTTTTGTTTTGTTTTTTTGTGATCGGAAATGAAAAGAATAATAATGATAATGATAATAATAATAGTAATAATAAATGAAAATTAAAAATAGATAAAATAAAGAAATAAACAAATAAAAATAAACAAGTAAATGAAAATAAATAAACAAATAAAAAAAGTAAAAATAAATAAATAAATAAAGATAATACGTAAATAAAAAATAATGTTAGACTCTTGTAGCTTCAGTCCCCACCCCCCCCTTACCCCGTTCTGCTACCTTACTAAATGACTCCTATGACTTCCCATTTTCTGTGACATATTGTCCCCGAAAGACAGAAGCGCTTTTTGTTACTGACGGATTACTAAACCATCGACACCCCGCGGAAGCTTTCCTCGTGGCTTTCTCTCTTCGTGTCCTTTTCAATACACCTGCAGCCTCATTCACGCCATTCTTAACTAAAGTATCTGCCCAATCTTCGAACTGGCCAAACTACCTGAGGTACGAAGATTGAAATGGAAGGCGAGTTTCGGAGGAACAGGGCGGGGATGCGTGGGGTGCGATTGGGAGTTTCAGTACACATGGGAATAGATCTATCGACGCTGTGCTAGGATGTATTGGTATTAGCGTTTTAGGATCATACGCTCGTATAAACGAAAAAAAAAAGTCTACAGTGGACGGAATTAAACAAGAAACTGGTCAATCAATCAATCATATCAGCCATCCCGAGTCCACTGCTGAACAAAGGACTCCTTCATAGCACTCCATGATTCACACGACCGAGCCAACCTCTGCCACATCACTCCTGTAAACCTCTGTATCTTGTCTCTCCACCTTCTGTCTGGTCTCCCTCTTCCACGCTTCCTATCTCGCGGCGTCCACTCAGTAACACATTCACTCCATCGCTTATCAGTCGTTCGCATCAACTTACCTAATTCTACTTCCTCCCTTTTACTGCCTGAACAATATCTTTCACTCTAGTCTGCTCTCCCACCCAACTTGCTTTCTTTCGATTTCTCAGCGTTATTCCCATCACTGATCTCTCCATTCTCCTTTGTGCAGTCCTTAGCTTTGTTTCCATCGCCTTCGTCATTTTCCAAGTCTCACACCCGTAGATTATTGCTGGCAGAATGCATTGATTGTAAAATTTACGTTTCAAACATTAGGTAGAGAACCTCTCAGGATTTTATTATACTTACCAAACACTTTCCAACCAAATGCAATACGTCTTTTTATTTCATTATCATGATCTTTCGTCACTTTCACCATCTGGCCTAAATAATTATACTCTTCAACTTCTTCAGGACCCTACTGATAAATTACTGCCAGGGTAATTGTTACCGAGAACAAAGTGTTTATGAACGCCATTGGCGTCTGTAATTCACAGTTGGTTGAAATTTGGTGTTCTCAAGTCCGTGACGAATATTTGAACTTGGTAGTTCTCTGAAAGAACGAAATAGAAGTGAACATAATTATATTCATTGTTCACACGTGTTGTTCTGATTTAAAATTGTTTGTATCATTGATATTCACTGACATTTCTTTCCTTGAGAAACCATTTCACACCACAATTCTAATTAAAATGTTCCAAATCAGGTGAGGTGTTTACATTGGCGAGGTTATTAATTGAGTCCTGTGTTTAGCTGACGCCTACTGCACAAGGCCGAATTAATTTCATAAGCAATAGTTAGACTTGATGGATTCGTACGAAATAATGGCAGAAAGGGAGTGATTTCTTTTGGTTTCGCTCAGTTTGAAGAGGAATCGACACCCTTGAGCGAAAAGATTCGAAAGACCTTTTCCATTTCGTTTTGCCATTCGTGCCAAAGATTTTCGTCTGTTGTTTTTATTTGAATTTCTTTCCCCGTTGCTCCATTTAATAGCTTTTCGACAAAAAAAAATCTTTTATTTGGTTTGTCACACAGACACGTAGCCTTCGTTAACTCACATCTAGATTATCCTCATATTGTTCAAGACTTACATTCTAGTTAGGATCGTGGTTTCGTTCAGGCAACGCTACCCACAGGAATCAATGAAAGACTAAGATCTTTCGCTCCAATATCAATGCAAAGTCCAGCCTGTTCAATACACCGCATGCGCGGCCACATTCTAGAACAATTGTGGTGTTTCAGTTCCATTGACCTCATTCGTACCGAAGGACACTTCCTCTGTAGTTCTTTCTCCCATGAGGCAATTTCAATCACAACCGTGTTACCACTTTTATCCCCAAAAGTACTTGTTTATTCATTTAAACTCCCACTCAGATATTCTCTGCATTTTCTTGTCAGTACTGTCGTTGCAAGGAAGTTAAAATGACAGTCATATTTGTTAAATAACTGAATACACGAAAAAATCTCTTGACAGTTCCCAAATAGTGACCTCAAATGCATGTGTGCGCTTGTGTGTGTGTGTGTGTGTGTGTGTGTGTGTGTGTGCGCGTACGTGCGCCCGCGCGCGCGCGTGTGTGCGTAACATTTTACATTCTTCTTTATCTTCTATTTTCATTATATTTACTTTATCTGCAAGCAGAATAATGTAGCCTTTACTTCCTTTAGTCAGGTCATTTACACAAACATACGAGTTTCATAAACGACCTTTGTGCGAATACGCTCTCTTTTCAAAAAATAAAAACTCTAACAAGAAAAAATTCGTACTAATGCTCCTCTAATATGCTTACCATTTGCCTTTTTACACTCCCCGTTATTCATTTTTCTCTATCATGATGTCTTACCTTTTACTATTGTTCTCATGTTTGTAGCCATTTTAGGTTACATTGGTCATGGAGCAAGAAAGAGATATAGCTGGTTTTGGATTTCTTGGTTTAATTGTAGAGAAGTTGGTTGGGCTATATATAGATCGTGGGATTAGGTCCTGCCAATGAGAATGGCCGTCAAATGCCTATTCAGCAAATATGGTCATATATGGTAGTGGTTCTGTGGACACACAATATACGCGGATTTGGACCGAGGGGGGTTTGGCATTAGAAAATATACGAGTATAACGAGATAGGGTATGATATTACATCAGGTCTCTATCGGGAGACTTTGACTTATGAATAATGTTTTATGAACTATTTTGGCTTCATTGAGTTCTAGTAAAACGAACTATGATATCATGGTATGTATTCAACAAGCTCCAGTTAATATGTAATCTTATTTCAATATCTCTTTTCAATGAGTCTTTTTTCAAGTTTGTTGCATTTTCACAGTAGTTCATAATATCTTTCTGTTCACATGTGACTGGAGTAACTATTTCACTTGGTATACATAGCATAGTGAATGAATTTATACATAATAAAACGAAGGGAAACATCCTAAAATCAGTATTTGTGAGTTCGTTAATTAAGAATGGTGAGTAGTTTTTATTATTCGAGTTTTTTTCTTATTTGAGATTACGTCTGTTGGGACAAATTTTACGATCATATGTAAAAATACTTAAATAAGTTTACATCGTTCAATTAAGGGATGCTTTTTTTTTCAAAGAGAATATTTTTCTATATTTTCATAACACTATACTTCAATGGTAATCTGCAATCTTCTGTGAGATTTCTGATGGTTAATCACGTTATGGATTAATATATTTATTTATGTGCATAAGAATTTGTAGGATATATGCATATTTGATGTATTTTTGTTTTGTTTTAGGGTAATAGCTATTCTTAATGTGAGATTAAACATCTATTCTATTTTTTTGCATAAAATTGATTGGCATAACTGTTATATGTTTGAATTATTGAATTCCTGTTTCACAACTTATTTTCCTAATATGGATTTTTACGTGGTTTTACATATAAATGAATAATGCATGTATTATCTTTGTTCTTTATCACGTGTGCTCGTGAACTTTATGTCGGGATTTTATTATTTTGTTATGGAGTAATGATTGGCTATATTCTGCGGGAATTTTTCCATTATTTTATTTTGAGATTTTGTCTCTCATGAATGTTTGTGAAGGTCTTTTAGTACGTGAGTACTTGCCAGTCTTATATTGTTTCAGAGGTTAGTCCACAAGATGAGTATATTCTATTTGTTTAATTGTAATGCATGGACGTTCGTTCTATTTAACTTTGAGTGGTAATGTATATTTGAGATACTTGTATTATGTTTGTAGATTCTTGAAAGCTTAGTAGAGGTTTGAACTTTATATTGTTGATGTGTGGTTGTCTATATTATTGTTTATGTATTTATATAACTTGATTTGATATTTGTGAGTGTTTGTATATTATTCCTGGGTCGTTACAATCTGACGGAAGCCAGAGAAGATTTTTTTTTTTTTTTTCTAGAAGGAGCGAGTTTTGACATAGTGGATAGTAATTTTCCGTTTTCTTTCCTAAGATACAATGGCGTCTTTTACATCTCGGGTGGCAAGAATGGGTCATTGCATTTTGTCTATATTGGCGTATTGGTTTGTCTATTTTGTATTTTTTTTTTATTGTGCTTTGAGCGAAAGACACGGAGTCTTTGAGGGCGATGAAGTGGGTGGAGAAAGTTTGCTGATTTGAACATTTTACTGGGCGGGTTCGTCTTGAATTGTTTGACATTGATCTAATATAAAGTTGTTATATAGAGTTATATAGAGTTATTGGATATCTAATAACACATGTTGGCAGGATGATCTTATATTTATGGTGTTTTAGTATTGTGACTTTTATCTGAGAGTTGGTGTGTCTTTGATAGTATGCTTTTGTAGAAAATATTATGCCTATTTTTTTGTGTTAAATTAGGCTGGAATGATATTTGGTATATGACTCTTGATTTGTATATTAGGTATGGAATTACTGATTTATATATATATCTGTGAATTGAATGATCACGTTACGTATATATATATATATATATATATATATATATATATATATATATATATATATATATATACTATATAATATATTGCTTAGTATTATGTCTTTCAAATCTCATTACTT
>NC_134787.1:59711750-59714250 GCF_046742065.1 Oratosquilla oratoria
TATGACAGAAGCATAGGTTGTTGACAACAGAATCCTCTCCTTCAGTCCCAGGCTTGTACATGTACTGAAACACCCAATTTCCCGACCTTCGAACAAGCACTGCTTTCGTCCCGTCCACCCACATTACCTCAAGGATAAACGACACCTCAACTTGACTTGTCTCTTCCTGGACCTCTGAACAGTACATTCTTTGTATATTTTTTCTTGTTCGCTTTACATTTCTCCCTTTCTACTTCTAACATGATCATTTTGTTTAATTTCATAGTCCTACAGTCATTTACCGCACACAGACACGCACACGCACGTACGCACGCATACACACACGCACACACACACACACACACACACACACACACACACACACACACACACACACACACACACACACACACACACACACACACACACTCGCACGCACACACACACACACACACACACACACACACACACACACACACACACACACACACACACACACACACACACACACACACACACACACACACACACACACACTAATATTCCTTGCTACAGTGTTGAAAGATAAATCAACTGTTTACCTTTACCTAGTAGCCAGAAAATCTGGAAAGGAAACGCTGATATCTTTAGATTAAAAGAAACAATAGCTGTGGCTATGAAGGATTTGTACAGATTATAAACGATTTCCTTAGTAAGAATGATTTGCAGGTGCGTATTCATAAAAGTTGGTTATGCTAATCATATGTATACATTAGAGTTTTAGGCTACTATATAAATAGTTTAGTATTATTCACTGAAAGAAACTCGCTCACTCGTTCATCAAGAGAATGATTAGATCATCCGCGTAGCATCCAACTGGTAATCATTGCATTCAGGTACCTCGTTAAGAGATAAGCTGTAATTGCTTATATTTCTAATTTATTTTTAACGGAATTCCCAGTAATCCATAATTATATACGACATATCCTAGACAGCTAAACGCTACAATTAACTAAATTAGATATTTACGTAATCAGATTTAATACGTTAGGAACGTTTATAAATTGATACTAGAAATTTTACTTAATCGGTATATAAATAAAAATTGAAGTCCTCACAGAAGTCAATCATAATCATCTTAATTATTTATTCACAATTTCAAATTACAATTATTCGTTCTCATGAAGTGTAACTAAGTACAATGAAATTTTTGGGTGGTGAAAGCAAAAGTTATATCATGTTTGATTATTTTATATTAAGTTCTGTTGTCTGAAATGTCACCGCAATCATTTCCTAAAAATGTATGGCGATCCGATACCAAAGGTGTGAACCACAAATCATTTGGCAATTGAGAGTCAACAGTGTGTTGGGCCATGAGATTGGTATCACTGGTGCACTGAAAACAGTCTCGCACTGTTAGGTTGGTATTCGACTATGCGTGACGCGGTTCCTTTTTTCAAATGTAACGTTTGAAAGCATATGACAGTCGAGTTGGGAATCACACTGAAGCCTTCCTCTCTCTCTGTCTATCTATCTATCTATTTGTCTATCTGTCTGTCTTTACCTTTCTAGTTTTATCTGCTCGTCTCGTAAAATTCCTTCCTTGGGGGGAACTATCCTATTTTACAAGTAATTTGTCTTTCTTTTACTATCAGTGACTCCTATTTTTTAAGCTTTAATTTCTTTAGACTACACGCTTCTCGGAGCAGTACTTTTGATATTTCACCAGAATGTGCCAGATCTTGTTTCCACAATCACTTAAAACTCTTCAGAATGGGAAAAAAAAAAAAAAATGCGGTTTCCATCTTTCGGAACTCATGTTGGGCATTGAAGTCACTGGGTCCCTTTCACATTAACAGAGATTCTTGATCCTTACCAGCTCACTCTTTCTTGATTTTTAATGTAATTCTTTACACCAACTTCCCAGAACAAGACTGTTAGGTACGTTTTATAGTAGAAGAAAGAAACACTTACTTAGAAACTGATTATCACTTTTATCATGGTTAGAAATGTTCAGAACAACTGAATCAGATGTTGACACAGCATGTTTATTAAACCAACTTTTATGTTTTGCAGCCCAGGATCACTTCGACCTATCTTTGCCATACAAACGATGGTATAACCTAATCCAACTTTTAGGTAATTCAAATGTATTTCAACTTCTCTGACATCTCCCATTCTCTTCTTCAGTAACAAAAGAGAAATCGTTATCTCCATCAGGTCCACAATCCATGGATGCAATTACGGCCTCGAAAGCTTGCAGATTATCTAAGACATATGTTCAATAACTATCTTTGTCCTCGTATCGTATCTCTATACACACGAGTATGCTGTAGGAGGAGATATGGTCTCTTCGTTCACAGGGACCTTGCCACCAACTCGAATCAACATCACGATTTACCTTAAGAGTCGAGACCGTTTGGGACTAAATCGGAACCTTCACAGGTCAACGAAAAGTCGCCTCATTCATTTACTTTACTCTCTCGCCCTACCTGTCTCTCGTCTGCCGCTTTTCTGATAAAATTATTGTCGAATGTTCTCC
>NC_134787.1:59719250-59726750 GCF_046742065.1 Oratosquilla oratoria
TTTGTTCACCTGGTTTTCGGATATTTCTCTCGTAACCACAAAAGTAAAAGAATAAAAAAAGTATATATATATATATAGATATATATATATATATATATATATATATATATATATATATATGTATATATATATGCTGGTACATTGTGACAAGTTGATGAAGGTGGAAAAAGAAGTCACGGGTCTAGTTCCGAGTTCCGGAGTTTATTCCTGACCGGTTTCGCTCTATGCTTCTTGAAGAATCATAGAGCGAAACCGGTCAGGAATAAAATCAGGAACACGGAACTAGACCCCGTGACTTCTTTTTCCACCTCCATCATATATATATATATATATATATATATATATATATATATATATATATATATATATATATATATATATATATATGGCCTCATTTCATTCTGATAGAACTCCGCTATTCCACCTGGATACAGTTGCAGTGCTATTGGGAGCCCTGACACAACCACACAGTCCCCCATGGGCTTCTTCTTCGGGCCGCTCTCGCCACTGGGGGAGGTTCTCAGACCTCTTTATCATATACGACTTCTCATTTCCAGACACCTCATCTCGATCCAGCAACATCTTTGGTTCCCAAAGTCTTCGTCGCTCTATTCTATAAGGCTTCTCGGTTTAACAACGCTTTCCGCCCTTGATATTTCGAGCGGATTACGCCGTGATGGGCGTGGCTCGAGGAGCTTGGGAACGCCGGAGTTTGTGGCCTAAAGACGGATTTCTGTGTAATCCGTTCAGGAAAGAGCACGTGAAGGCACGGGCATGCACGTGAACTCTCTCTCTCTCTCTCTTTCTCTCTTTCTCTCTTTCTCTCTCTAGGTATCTATGTCTGTCTCTCCTTCTCTTTATCACTTCTCTACCTCTGTCTCTATTTCTCTTTATCACTTCTCTACCTCTCTCTCTCCCTCCCTTTCTCTCTCTCTCTCTCTCTCTGTATCTATATCTGTCTCTCCTTCTCTTTATCACTTCTCTTCCTCTCTCTCTCCCTCTCTATCTATCTATCTATCTATCTATCTCTCCTTCCCTTTATCACTTCACTACCTCTCCCTCCCCCCTCTCTCTCCCTCTATCTATCTATCTATCTATCTATCTCCCCTTACCTTTATCACTTCTCTACCCCTCTCTCCCTCCCTCCCTCTCTCTCCTTCTCTCTCTCTCTCTCTCTCTCTCTCTCTCTCTCTCTCTCTCTCTCTCTCTCTCTCTCTCTCTCTCTCTCTCTCTCTCTCTCTCTCTCTCTATGTGTGTGTGTGTGTCTCTCTCTCTCCTCTTTATTACCTCTCTACCTCTTTCTCTCTCCATCGCTCACTCTCTTTTTCTCACATTCTCTCTGACGTGGTTAGCGTCGAGGGTTTGCGATCGAGCTTCCCCTAGGGCTTCAAACTCTTCTAACAGTGCAACCCGTTATTTTCCCCTTTGAGCAAGAGGCTGTGATGCGTGTGTGAGACCACAGCATTGCCCATAGGTCTGTCTATGGACGATCTTTGAACTCTCGCAGCGTGTGGGAGTAGGTGTCAATCACGAGTGCAGTATATGATTGAGAAAAGAGAGTCTCTCTCTTTCTCTCTCTCTCTCTCTCTCACTTTCATTCTCTCTCTCATCTCTCATACACATACATACATGCACACACACATGCATACATACATACATACATACATACATATACACACACAGACAGACACAGACACCCACACGCACATCTACACCCATGCACTCTCACATACGCACTCTTATACACACACTTTCTTTTTCTCTCTCTATCTCTCTCTCTCTCTCACACACACACACACACACACACACACACACACACACACACACACACACACACACACACACACACACACACACACACACACACACATATATATATATATATATATATATACATATATATATATATATATATATATATATATATATACATGTATATATATATATATATAAGTAAATTATCTTTAGATGATTAAGTATGTATTATGTACTATAGTACAGTATATAGTATGAAATGATACATGATATGATATAATGTAATACAACATAATAGTATAATATGATAACATAATGTAATGTATGATATATGATGATATAGAATATATCATGTGATATAGTGTACTATAATATGACATAGTGTCATACAATATGTATTATGATGAAATATAATGTAATATGATATATCATCAAATGATATAACATAATATGATAAAATTTAATATATTTACATACACCAAAGCCGAAGGACTTGAATTTGGTGACGGCGTGCCCACTTGAATGTCAGAATCATCGATCCAGTATCAGCTTGCTATCGTAACCTTCAACTGAGGTTTCATTAAAAAAAAAAAAAAAAAAAAAAAAAAAGCATGCCGAGAGAAGATTCATAATATAGTCCCGGGTTTGCGACTCACTTTTATTGACGACTTCTGGTGGGATGGAACCAAGAGCGAAGTGTCCATGTACGAGACTGGGGGGGGGGGGGAGAAATATTAGGTGATCAGAAACGTAATTTGAAGAATCTTGTCGTAGCGTCGTTGAGACGTCACCGATCATTCCCTTCCGGGAATGCGATCAATGACTCCTTAACCAGTCCCAAGGAACAACGCGTATTGATGGTCACTGAAAAATGTCTGAGTATGAGGATTCGTGGAGTTGGTCTTCACAGGCTTAGTTGAAATAGATGTGGGTTTGGCGCTGTTGACAAACGAAGAATGGAATTGATTAACAGCCACAGTTGTTGGTAGGAGTGGCCCAGTAAAATGTGATTGTGGTGGTAGCGGCTTTGGTTGTTAACAATAATTATCGCATCTATTCTTGGTGATTATATTGCAACAGTGAGGAGGTAAAGGAAGACAGCTGGACAGAGCGATAGTAGAAATATAAAAATGAAAATTCTTTTTTTGAATAAATTGCCGACAGTCGCAAAAGAATGCTGGCTCGATTCGTCCGATGTCACCAAAGGGACTAAAATATTGATTACATAAAACTTGCAGTCGATACAAATATAGAAGTTGTCGTGGTGGTAGGAAGCGTAGTAGAAATAAAAGTGGTGATTATGGATATAATCACACTTTTACTGAAAACAGTAATAGATAAAATACTGGTAATAATGTGTATTTTTTGCGGTTTTAAGAGTTATGAAACATAATTTAGGTTTAATGGTAAGAATGAGGTTGCACATAAGCATTGTTTAGGTAATCATACAAATCAATTTCACATGTTTAAACTGAAGTTTTTCTGTATTGGTGTTTCATTATCATTACGATGGTGAGTAACTCGGTAGTCACTGCTTTTTGTCTTAGTACGAGTAGTTTGTGGGTTTGGTGTCAAAATCCTTAGTAGTATTCCTTTTCTATAACATTTTACCATTTCGTTTTCTTTTTCGAACTACTTCAAGGCAGTTCTGTTCAGTTGTTGGAAACCAATCCTCAACAAGAGCGTTTCTTTATTTTTTTCTAATATCATTGTTGTTATTTCTATTAAAGTCTACAATACCCATCAGTATTGCATTAGATAAACTTATATGTAAATTTTTTTATTCTGGTAATTATCAGAGGATTTTGTTCAGTTGAGGGAATGACATCTTATCAGACAGCTTTATGTTGTTTTGATTAATCATTTGGGCATGGTGGCACAATATAAATTTTTTATTATGCATTAGATAAACTTATTTGTAAAATTTTTTGTTCTGGTAATTATCAGAGGATTTTGTTCAGTTGAGGGAATGACATCTTATCAGAGAGCTTTATGTTGTTTTGATTAATCATTTGGGCATGTGGCACACTATAAACATTTTATTATGGTGAACGTCAGATAGCTTTTTCATGCCACTGGTGGGGAATGGCGGAGTTGCCAAGTGGGGAATGACCGATCGGACAGAAGAACAAGTCTTTTTTTTTTTTTTTTTTTTTTTAATCGATGTGTTTTTGTTTCTTTTTGTTTGTTTCTGGTGTCTTCTTGTTGTCACCAATGCTGTGGTGGGAAATGAAGAGTTGGCTCACTAAAAAGTGGGGAATTGGAGAAAAAAGGTTAAGAACCCCTGCTCTAAATCATTTTTGGCATTGTTGATACAATGAATATCATATTGTGTTGCTAAAACATGTGATTAATGTCGTCTACTACAGTATTTTTACCTATCATTCCCTGTCAGTTGAAAGACCTTTACTCGGGTCATTATTGTTGGTTATTACTATATCATTATTATTTAGACCTGCAATTCATTACAAAGTTATCGTAGGTCTTTCACACTTATACCACTGTTACGCGGAATTTCGTAAATGTTCTTCGATCGTTATCCTTATTTGTATCTCTAGAGTTTCATTATTTTTTGTATTTTATGGTAACACTTTTGCGATAATCCCCGCAATTTTTGACACTCGCAGCGCTGTTATTATCTGCTTTATTTCATGCACTGTTAATGAGCTCTGCAATTGCATTTCCAGATCCACGGTGCTGGATAATCAGTAGAGTATTTTCGACGTCCCAGTAGCCTTGAGCCTCTCTTTGTTTAAAAGCGAGCTCGGGCGAGCGTGTCTGTAAATGAAGAGGAATGACGACGCGTCATATCTGCGCTTGACATCTTTGTGCGTAAAAATCCAAACCCATCGTTGCGTTTTAACAAAGAAAGACGCGGACGTCCATTCGTATGTAAAGGGAACATGGCGGCCAAAACGCTTCAGGCATCTGGAAAGGCAGAGTTCTGACTTGGGTTTCTGATGGATAATGTCAAGCATCTGATATTTCCGGGTGATTCTCTTCAGGCCTCAAGTAAAATTATCTCATCAGGACCAGATATTGATTCTCCCAAATTCAAAAACATCTACTCTTGAATTGAACCAGGTATCAATCTCCCAAAATCAATTTGATTTTCGATTTTTTTTCTTGTAACTGTCAATAGAAGTAAGTTGTATTTAGCAAATGGTATGGGAGAATTGTAAAAAGTGTTGTTTAGAATCGAAACACGTGCCGGCGTGAACCAGAGGGAGTACATGTTGCAAAAATCGAAAAATTCCTTTTTATCATGTCTACACGAATTTAGGAGGCTGTACCTTAACGCTGCCATTTACAGATAATCTCTTTTTAACTTTTGTTAAATCCGTATGTACTTAACTCTGTTCAATTGAGTCTATTGAGAAGAAAACATTTCAGTCTTTTTATCGGGGTTACTTTTCCACATGGCATTGGAAAAAACATGTTTATATGCCACATGCAATGAATTGTTGTCACACATGATTTATATTTCAACTTATTGGGAGCTACAGCCTGGAAATAACTGTATTTTCATTGCATTATGTGAAGTACACTGTTTTATCTTATGGTCTGAGCAACCCTCGCTGGCTGAGCGCGTTAGCCCGTTGTTACTTGCGGCGAAGATCGAGGGGATGGCGGTTCGAATCCTGCCACCGGCGAAGTTGAACCAAGGGCATGGTTTACTAAATTCCACGTTACAAAGCCCTCTGTGAGGGGCACGGTCCTAGCCTTCCGGTAGGGGGAGTTTGTGACGTTAAACCATATCATCTTATCGTCATATCATATCATCTGAGCAACGAAAGTTGTGCGAGTGCTCGAAGAGAACTCACGGATGATACGATAATTTATATATTTGCAAGCTCACCACAGTGTTTGTGTGTATGTATGTACATATATTTACATCAGTGCCAGTACAAATATATATATATATATATATATATATATATATATATATATATATATGTGTATGATATATATGTATATATATATCTATATGTATATATATAATATATATATGTATATATGTATATATATATATGTATTTATATATATATATATCTATATGTATATATATAATATATATATGTATATATGTATATATATGTATTTATATATATATGTATATATAATATATATATATGTATATATGTATATATATATATGTATATATATATGTATATATATATGTATATATATATATATATATATATATATATATGTATATATGTATATATATGTATAAATATATATATATATGTATATATATATACAGTATATATATATGTATATATATGCAAAGTAGACCACTTGGAAAAAGAAACTAACGAAGCAGAGCGCTTTCGTATATTACATCTGCTTCGTTAGTTTCTTTTTTTCAAGTGGTCTACTTTGCATAAGTGAACACACGTACCCGTGTTCTTATTTGCATATACATATATATATATATATATATATATATATATATATTACATTTATATATATATATGTATATGTATATATGTATATATATATGTATATATATATATATGTATATATATATATATAATGCAAAAATAATCACAATAACGCGTGACTAAATAATATTGCAGAAACCACAGGGAAATTAAAGTCGGATTACTTAACATTGCTAACATTGTCCCAGTCAGTATTATGGTTAGTGTCCCTTACATGGACAAAAACCCCACTAGACATTTGGCCCGTCCTTATACTATACCTGTGACAATGTTAGCAAAATTGTTGTTTGTAATTCTGTTTTAGAAAGGAACATCATTGAATCCAGTTTTATAAAGAGCAATTTTGATAACAATATTAACTTGAGTTTAGGTTTATTTAAATTAGATAATTTCATAATTAATAGGATAGTAAAGCAGTACCATGGCTCCTAATTGTGCCAGATGTCCTATGGACGTTTCGGCCACATGGTTTTGCTCCATTGTATTTCCTGTTTTATTGTTTTATTATGACTATTATTAGTTCCATTTGTAAATGAATGTGTGTGTATGTATATTGTACGAAACTTTTATGTGACTATAACCTTCCCCAGTTTTCTTATTTCTGTATAGATATTATGTTCTATGTCTCTTTCTTGTACTCTGAGGATGTCGTAATAGACGAAAACGTTTAGTATCCCGACTTTATTTTCCCTGTGGTTTCTGCAATATACATATATATATATGTGAATAATTCGCTAGTGGACAGCGACATCAATCCTCTGCGCGACATCAATCCTCTGCGCGACGGTCATGGATTGTATGATATATATATATATATATATATATATATATATATATATATGACACACAGGAAACCCACAGTCTTAGAAAATAAACTTCGAATAAAGAAGAATCCAATATTTCGGCAATCAACTGTAGCCCTCTTCAGGAAAGTACATAAGACGGAGAACAGAGGGAACTTATAAGTTACAGAAAAGAGAAGGAATGTGGACTGATGGCATCATTCAGGTGCGGGGCAAAATGGAGGGGGGGCGGAGGAGGGAGAGGGTGAGGTGAGGAGGGGTTGTAAGGTCCGTACCAGTCTGCTAACCGCTGTGCGTGAAATGATGTCAGGAGTCCACTGCCCTTTAGAAATATTAATATTAGGGCATTCCTCAATTAATGCTGATTCAACTATTTTTCTCCTGAAACCGCAGTGGGACTTGAACACTAATCTGGCCTTATCCCAGTCGAAAAAATGATTCTTATTTTTGACATGAAGAAAAACAGCCGAATATTCTTGCCCATACCTAATTGA
>NC_134787.1:59729250-59736750 GCF_046742065.1 Oratosquilla oratoria
TTACATGTATAAAAATTACTCATATCACCTACCATTTAATGAAAAAATTAATATGCATTTAGAATATTCCATGTTAACATACTCAGGGTAGTTGACAGCTTCCAGTATGCTGAATGTTTTGATTCAGTACGTGACAACACGCAGACATCACCTTGTGGGTCACGAGATAATGGAAATAGTATAGTAATGAATATCTAATATTATTTTAGCGCTGAATAAAATCGCATAGCTAAAACCAGAGTAAAACCGTAAATCTACCGTGGTGGCCTAGAAGATAAAAAAAAGTCGTAATTTTTATATCAGCGAGTAATAAAAAAAAAAAGTAATGGGAATTATTGATTTAACCAAATCCACTGTATCATGCACCTGTGCATGGATTGTAAAACCTCTTCTAATATTCATCGACATAAGAATGTGGGCCCGACCGGCACTACTGAGCTGGAAATGATCACAAATGCATTTTTCTCCGGAAACGACAACCCGTGTAATTGCACGCTTATTGTCATCTCGGACGCGATAGGCCGAATTAGTAGGCATAGCTTCAAGTACGTTGCTGAGGTTCGTTTTATTCCTGAAACGTTCTTCGGTGCTTTGTCATTCCCTCTCTCCCCAGCCGTTTGTCCCTTCTCTCTCTCTCTCTGTCTCTCTCTCTCTCTCTCTCTCTCTCTCTCTCTCTCTCTCTCTCACTCTCTCTCTCTCTCTCTCTCTCACTCACTCTATTTATCTTTCCCTCTCTCTCTCTCTCTCTCTCTCTCTCTCTCTCTCTCTCTCTCTCTCTCTCTCTCTCTCTCTCTCTCTCTCTCTCTTTCTCTCCCTTTCTCTTTCTATCTCTCTATCTCCCTCTCCCTCCCTCCCTCCCTCCCTCTCTCACTTTCTCTACCTCTCCCTCTCTCTCCCTCTCTCCCTTTCTCTCTCGCTCTCTCTCTCTTTTATTTTCCTTTTTCTTGTTTTCCTTTTTTCTTTCTCTACAGGGCACTGAATGCATGATGTATGCAGTTCGCATTTTAGGGAATTTAGCTACATAGCTACGGATGAAGTCGCTGAGACTTCTTTTAAGACTGAAGACTGTTCTTTACTCAACAAGAATGCTGATCAACATCCTTTAGTATCCTTTCCGTTACCGCCCTGAAAATCTTTCCTATCTTCTTTCGGTAAGAGATTGTTCTCAAGGAATGATGCGATACTAAATGATGTATGCCTGCTTGTGTGTGTATGTGTGTGTGTGTGTGTGTGTGTGTGTGTGTGTGTGTGTGTGTGTGTGAGAGAGAGAGAGAGAGAGAGAGATTGTGTGTGTATGAGTGTATTTGTGTGTGTGTGTGAGAGATTGTATCTGCATGTATGAGTGTATTTGTGTGTGTGTGTATGTGTGTGTGTGCGTATGTGCCCACACTTGTGTGTATTTGTACCTGTGTGTGCGTGTGTGTTTGTTTGTTCGTGTATGTTTGTGTGCGTGTGTGTTTGTGTGTGTGTGTATGTATGCATATGTGTGTATGCATGTGTATGTGTTTGCGCTTGTGTGTGTGCGCGCGCGCGTGCGTGTGTGTGTGTGTGTGTGTGTGTGCGCTCGCGTTTGTGTGTGCGTGCCTCTCTTCCTCTTTGTCTGTCCTTGAAGTTAACCAGCCTGCCTGTTTCACTTTCTGGCTTCCCTTTCAGACTCTTCCGGGCTCCAGATGTTGGGATCACTAACCACGAGAGATGGGGAGAGGGTCGATTCACACTTCACAGACTTCTTTGCAAACCTGCATTGCTCTCTCACTTCTTTTCCTTCCATTTTTTTCAAGAACCACAAAGAGTTCCTTACGGTAATTATGCCTTGAGTTTTATTGTCAGCTGAAGCAAATTCATCTTGTCTTTGGACTTACCACGTGTTCGGTAATTCCCCCGAAGTAAAACTACTCCTTCGTCGAGAACCTCCATATCCTCACCTCGGCAGCTCACTTCGTCCGTTCCATTTAGCTGCAAGCGACTCGCCCTCTCCCGGCAGCCGCAACTTCCGATCATTCCCTTTAATACAAACAATTTCATCGCCGACTTGGCTTCCGCACGTCCTTTGGAAATTCATCAGTTTCGGCGCTTTTACTTTGTTGTTGCCAGCTCCCTTCCGCCAGCCCACCAGCCGGCCGACCATCCCGGCCGCCTCGCCGCGCTGGCTAAGCTCTCCCCTTTGCTCCCCTCGCTTAATCTCCCACCCGGACCTATCACCTCTCTCTCAAAATACAAACCACTTTACAGATATCTTTTGAGCCACAGCGCTTTCCCTGCACCCTTCCTACGCGCCCTCCCATCCTCCCTACCTACTCCTTCCTCTTCAATCTCTTTCTTCCTCCTCACTCCATTCTTCTATCTCTCCCTTTCTCTAACTTAAAAGATTCCTTCTCTATCCCTCCTCTCTATCCCTTCATCTTCCTCTCTTCCCTTCCTCTCTTGCCCTCGCCACTTCCTTCCTACCTACCCTTCCTTCTTCCTCCCTCCCTTCCTCCCTCCCTCATGTCCTTCTTCCCTTTCCACTACTCTTCATTCTTTCCTTCTTTTCTCTCCTCGTTCTACCTTTCCTCTTTCCCTCACTGCCTCCTTCTCCCCCTCCCTCCCTTCTTCCCTCCTTCCCTCCTTCCTCCCTCGCATCCTGTTTTATTGCATGCATGCCTATCTCCTGCCTTCCTTCCTTCCTTCCTTCCTTCCTTCCTTCCTTCCCTCCCTTACTCCCTACCTTTCTTCCCTTCTCCCTCCCTTACTCCCTACCTCTCTTCCCTTCTCCCTCTCTTTTCCCTACATCCGTCCTCTCTCTCCCTTCCTACTTCCTCTCTCCTTTCTTCTTATTTCTCCTGACCTTAATTCCTACTTTCCTCTCTCCCCGTCATTCTCTTTCCCTCACTCCCTCCCGACACTTCTCCAATCAACTCTTCTTCACCACTTCAGTTAACCTCTCTCTTCACCTCCCATCCTCCCTGTCTCTCTCTTTCCCTCTCTCTCTTTCCCTCTCCATTCTTCCTAGCCTCTCTCCTTTCCGTCTTGCTCGTCCACTTGGCTCCCTCTCTCCCTCCCTCCCTCCCTCTCTTCTTCTGTCTCTCTCTCCCTCTCCCTCTCCCTCTCCCTCTCCTCTCTCCTTCTTTCCATCCCTCCTTTCCCTTCTTCCATCCCCCTCTCTCTCTTGACCCTAATTTCCCTCCAATCTATCCATCCATCCCTGATTGTCTTCCCTCTTCCCCACAAACTTATTTAATTACCTACCGATATATCTACTTACCTACTTTCATGCCTAATTACTTACCTACCTATTTTCATACCAACTTACCTACATCCATGCCTACCACCATACCTCAATCCCTACCATATACGCATAGACTGCTCAGGATGCATACTTGCCTTCCTACTTACCTACCTTACCTTGCTCCTTCCCTACCTCTCGTTACCTACATACTGGCCATGCTTATTGTCTATAGTTCTGCCTCAGTACGTGCTTGTCTTCCAACCTTTTTTGTCTCCTTGTCTTACATCCTAGTGACTTACCAAACTACCAGCCAATCAACGAAGCAACCAACTTACCGTCCAACCTAATATCCTGCTAACCATCCAACCAACCATTCAGTCAACCAACCATCCAACCAACCACCCAATCATCCATCCAACCAACCATCCAACAGACTAACCAACTAACCAACCAACCAACCAACCAACCAACCATCCAACTAACCAATCATCCAACCAACAACCAACCAACCAACCAACCAACCAACCAACCAACCAACCAACCAACAAACCATCTACCTAGTCAACTATCCAGCCAGCCAACCAGCTAGCCAGCCACCCAACCAATCAATCAACGAACGAACGAACGAACGAACGAACCAACCAACCAACCAACCAACCAATCAACCAACAAACCATCTATCTAGTCAACTATCCAGCCAGCCAAACAGCTAGTCAGTCACCCAACCAATCAACCAACCAACCAACCAACCAACCAACCAACCAACCAACTAACCGACCAACCAACAAACAAATCATCTATCTAGTCAACTATCCAGCCACCCAACCAGCTAGCCAGCCACCCAACCATCCAACCAACCAACCAACCAACCAACCAGCCAACCAACCAACCAACCAACCAACTATCTAGTCAGTAATCCAGCCACCCAACCAGCTAGCCAGCCACTCAACCAACCAACCAACCAGCCAGCCACCTAACCAACCAACCAACCCACCAGCCACCCACCCAACCAACCAACCAACCAACCCACCAGCCACCCAACCAACCCACCAGCCAACCAATCAGCCAACCAACCAACCAACCAACCAACCCAGCAGTCAAACAGCTAGCCTATTGACAAACCAGCTAAACCACCAGTCACACCTTGCTAGCTTCCTGCTCGCTCTTATTCTTGTGTCCTTATCTTTCTCTCTTCCTCCTCTCCTATATCCCAACCTTCCTCCTCATTTCCCCTTTCCTCCCCATCCAGGATCATTTGCATGTCCTTCTATACCATCATTTTCTGCTCCCCTTACCTACACACTCAGCTGTACCTCCCTCACCCACTCACACATTTTACTTTTACGTTCCCAGGTCTCGTGAGTATTTATTCATTTGTCACAGCAAATGACCTTTGAGTCTTCCTCTACCTCTGTGCTCTCTTCCATTGCAAACACTGAATCAGTTACGAGTATAGGGTACTCATTTGAAATCATCTATTTTTGGAGTTCTGTGACCACAATATTCTCTCGCCTATTTCACCCATACATTTCCTATTGCGCGCGGCCCACCCTTATGTACAATTTGACTTTCAAAATTTCCACCGTACGTTTAATACGAACGATAAAGGGATTACCTTTTCCAATAAAACCTTGATTATCAAACACCATTATGCGTCATTAGTTAATGAGTTGATAAAAGTATAGATTCGAGGTAAAGAGAGGGTCCAAATTGTGCATTCAGACCCCTGACAATGCTGCAATCTGATTGGTGCATAAAGTTAAGGAGATCTGGGAGTTGGGTCAGGGTGTTTAGTTCGTGAGAGTAGGACTGAGGTGTAGTGTTTTGTTTCGACTAAAGCAGGAATGAATTGGAAAATGCAATTAGCCAGCCGGGGAATGATTTACCAAGATAGACTTCTCGCTGGATTAGGTCAGGTATATAGGGAAGAAAACAGACAATAATTCATGGCATCAAATGAGGTGAAAGGAAGAATTAAAAAATTGTACGATGATAAATGACAACTGGAAAACCATTATGCCAAACGATCACATAATTAGGACAATTATTCTAATGAAATTGAATAATGACTTTACCCAGGAGTGAAAAACAACGTGTTAGATAATAACATAGTTACATAATGGTAGGCAAAATATATGTAATAAATTAGTATTAAACCTGAATATTCAGTACTGAGGTAAGAAACAAATGCTAACTTGTAAAAGATGCAATACCAGGAACAGATAATATCAAGTATTCATATTATTGGAAACACTAGACTAGCCAAGGAGGCCTTGTAATTAAAGTTAACCAAAACATACTATTTCATCAAAGCGGGATTAGGTTGAACGTTTAATTAAGTGATAGGAGAACTTAGTCTATGTTGGCACAATCCCTTTGGGGATCAAATTGGAAACTGTAGAGTGAAGCTTAGGACTAAGTTATAGGTTTAGAGGTGGATTAAGCTAATGTAAGTGACAAGATGATGCAGTTGTCATGGGAGAGCTGGAAGAGAACTGGGGGACTGATGACACTAATGAACTAGGGAGTGAACTAGGTGCATTAGTGAGTAATCTAGGGGAACTAAGGAGTGAACTAGGTGAATTAGGGAGTGAACTGGGTGGACTACTAGGGAGTAAACTAGGTGAACTACTAGGGAGTGAACTAGGTGAACTACTTGGGAGTGAACTAGGTGAACTAGGGAATGAACTAGGTGAAATAGAGAGTGAACTAGGTGAACTAGGTGAACTAGGGAGTAAACTAAGTGAAGTAGGGAGTGAACTAGGTGAAATAGGGAGGGCACTAGGTAAACCAGGGAGTGAACTGGGTGAACTAGGGAGTGAACAAGGTGAACTAGGGAGGGCACTAGGTGAACTAGGGAGTGAACTAGGTGAAATAGGGAGGGCACTAGGTAAACCAGGGAGTGAACTGGGTGAACTAGGGAGTGAACTAGGTGAACTAGGGAGAGCACTAGGTGAACTAGGGAGTGAACTAGGTGAAATAGGGAGTCAACTAGGTGAACTGGAGAGTCAACTAGGTGAACTAGGGAGTAAACTAGGTGAACCAGGGAGTGAACTAGGTGAACCAGGGAGTGAACTAGGTGAACCAGGCAGTGAACTAGGTGAACCAGGCAGTGAACTAGGTGAACCAGGGAGTGGACTAGGTGAACCAGGGAGTGAACCAGGTGAACTAGGGAGTGAACTAGGTGAACCAGGGAGTGAACTAGGGAGGCCAAAGTCATCCAAGACTTTTTTCTTCTTTCTTTCTTTTTTACTAATAAATATGTAATATTGTTACAATTATGTTTGAAGACTAAGATTTATATTTCCGGTCACATCATAATGTGATTACGAATAGAGAAAATTAATTATTAATCTTGGAGCGTCGTAATAGAATATAAACACCGTAACCATATTTAGGTGACTTCAAGTCCCTTACACAATATTTGTTGAAGATATTGTTTTTTCTGAATAATACTGACAACGTTTTGTTAACGCCAGTCACCATAAAGGGTTTATTAGGATATTTGATATGATCTGAAAATACAAGAGGGTATATAGTTACCAGTGATAAAAATGTAAGGGGCATCGTCTTAGTCTTCCGATGGGAGGAGTTTGCGACATTAAACCATATCATATATAGTCAGAAAAAAATCATATTGGGGTGCGAATGTGCCAAGATCACATTCGTTTCCATCTCGCATGTTATGGATCTGAGTTCGAATCCAGCGATTGTCGATGCCTTTGCCTGAGAAGTCTAAGGCAAAGGTGAAGACTTTGGTCACAGTTAAGCGACTCCCGGTGGAAGCACCTTACCTCAGATGTGAATAGAGTTAGTGTAAATAGAACAGTTATAAGTGTGGATATAACGTGACTGGTCTGTTGATAGAGATGATAGTGGCGTGTGTGGAGGATGGTGTTGGTAAAAACTGAAATAAAGTCGAACATGAAATGGTGAATTATCCTTTTCTTAATCGTGACAAACAAGAGACTGTGAATCCCCTATCACAGACAAAATATGTGTAATAAGTCAGTGCTAAACTTGAATATTCAGCGTTGAAGTAAGAAACAAGTGATAATTTGTAAAAGAAGCAATACCAGGAACAGATAATGTCAAGTATTTGTATTATTGGAGACATTAGAGGAGCGAAGGAGGTCTTATGATTAGAAGAACCAAAACATACTATTTCATGAAACCTGGGTTGTTGCTTTATCGCAATTGATGGAAACCGTGTTTAGGTGAGTCCTTTGACCATAGTACCTAGTTCCCCTAGTCTCCTGGCCTCCATGGCTCCCCTGTACCTGAAATATTTA
>NC_134787.1:59741750-59764250 GCF_046742065.1 Oratosquilla oratoria
ATCCATATCCAGAAATTCTTTATAATTGCACTTTTTCTTTAGTAAACAAAATTGTAATTTGTGTCACTAAACCAAACAGGTATACGTGTTCACGTGATCAAACACTGTACATAGAATTAGATGCATATAGTGTATATAGTTTAAGTAAAATCATATATGACGTGAATTGTTAATAAGATACACACACATTCAGGATCACTGTATTATATGCACATAATGCACATCTAATCCTGCAAATGCACATTGAATTTATGGGTATGTATGCATACAATAAGCTCCACACATAACAGTCCCATATCTCTGCTCAAGGGTACGCTTTAACTCGCTCTCATCTTGAGAAACTCGCTTATAACTCTCAAATTTCAGATAATATCCAGCTCGTTGCCAATTTACCAATTTTTTTTTTCGCAAGTAAATAGCTTATTTTACCAATGGTGTAGTCTATATTTTTTTATTACTTTGGTAAACATTAACTTTATCTAAGTTAACATTATGGGTGTTTAATGTATACTAGCATAGACATACTTTA
Source organism: Oratosquilla oratoria (assembly GCF_046742065.1). Taxonomy (NCBI): domain Eukaryota; kingdom Metazoa; phylum Arthropoda; class Malacostraca; order Stomatopoda; family Squillidae; genus Oratosquilla; species Oratosquilla oratoria. The sequence goes on from NC_134787.1 coordinate 59,742,280, forward strand.
AGTTATATACTCAAACCCAGTGGTGTCATTAATTGGATTTACCGAAAATCAGATTTACTCGTAATGAGGTGCACACTTGGAAACATATACTACTAATTAGGTCTTCATGAATTTACATAAACGTTCAATTAAGTGAACATCTAATTACACGCGCATGAGATTAAGGTCTTTTGAATTTAAGTATCCGGAGTAACAAACGCTTATTCAAAAATAATTGAAGGTTTTGATATACCATTCCTGACTTCGCTATTGCCTGATTTCCTGCTTATGTAATGTTTCCGGGTAGGAATTTTTTGCAAAGGAAAAATGTTCATTACAACAAATTGTAAATATAGTCATATAACAAGAAGAGCAATATAGAATTACATTTTTGGTGGAATGCATGTATGGAGAGTGTATGTATCTTGTAACAGTTAATGGTTTAAGTGATCGTGTTTGGTTACAGAAGAATTCTGATTTCCGAAGATCCACGCACATACACGCATGCTCGCGAACACACACACACACACACACACACACACACACACACACACACACACACTACATTCACACATATGGTAAAATGAAGAAAAGTGAGTGAGTGAGAGTAGGAGGGAAAGGAAGAGAGAGAGAGAGAGAGAGAGAGAGAGGGGCGAGAAGAGAGAGGGAGGGTTTGGGCACATACAAGTATGTGCTGTAGACGAACGACGTAATTATATAGATATTGAAATCATCAGCAACATTCCACACATCTTACTAGTATTATTTTTGTTCTTGTTTATTTATTCGCCCTTTTCCAGATGTGTAGAGGAAATTTCGAATACTAACAAGAGGACCATGAATATATTTATTATCTGTGGATTGCATTCGGCTAAGATGCATGAGATTCGAAGGCGCAAAGGGAGGAAAAGTCATAATTTGGAGTCGGGAGGACCGATGTGAATAATGAGGTACAAAGTTACAATGCGAGGCCGTTAGTGTTATAGGGCCAAAGCTGCATTAAGGTATTGCTTCAGCCGAGCTTCAGCAGGACGCAGCTGCTTTCCGCTGAGATCCCAGCTGTTTTATGCTGAATGCTTGCAGGCTCGCAGATCCGCAATGACTTTGGTGGAATAGTTTCGGTTGGATCTATGAGAAAAAGGGTGAGAGTTCAACGTGGAAGGTGGAAGTAAGGAAAGAAGAAATTATGAAACAAAAGAAGACGATGTAGAGCTGAAAGAGAAGCCATAAACAGGTGAAAGAGATCTGGCAGAAGGGAGGAAAAAAAAAACACGAAGGCTTAAAGTATACATTCGGTGTCTGTCTATATGTGTATGTGTGTGTGTGTGTTAGGCTGAAAACGTGCAAGTACACACACGCACACACACACACACACACACACACACACAGACACACACACACACACACACACACACACACACACACACACACACACACACACACACACACACACACACACATGCACACACATATGCACACACAAACACAAACGCACTCATATGCATGCTCAGTTCGTTGATTAGCAAACGCAGTGCTTATAATCACATTGTAAACGATTTGCATAAATGCTTTTTGCCTTCATCAACATCAATAATATGAATTATGTTGAAGCGGGAAGAGATTTACGGAAACGAAAATAACATTGGAGAAGAAAGAACATCTAAGATCGAAGGCGTCAGCGAAGGAAGAGGACATTAGTACCAACACGTTCTGAGACTAAAATTCCCCCCCCCTTTTATTTTTTTTACTTCTTCAGAAACACATCACCGATGCACCCACAAGTAGAATTCAATACGAAGAAGAAATAAATTCATATCTTGGGTATTCAGCGCCAAGGCTACGTGCCAGTTTTGGAGTGGAACGCATAGCTCGGCTGAGAGACCGAGAAGAAGAATGTAAGAAAAAAAAAAAAATAGAGACAACCACGGGAGTAGGAAAGCTGACTAATGCATCGGAGGAGGAACGGGGATGAGAAGGAGAATAGGAAGACGGAGCAAGAGAGGAAGTAGGAAGACGGAGCAAGGGAGAGAATAGGACGACGGAGCAGGAGAGAGAATAGGACGAAGGAGCAAGAGAGAGAATAGGACGACAGAGCAAGAGAGAGAATAGAACGAAGGAGCAAGAGAGAGAATAGGACAACGGAGCAGTAGAGAGAATAGGACGACGGGGCAAGAGAGAGAATAGGACGAAGGAGCAAGGGAGACAATAGGAAGACGGAACAAGAGAGAAAATAGGACGAAGGAGTAAGAGAGAGAATAGGAAGACTGAGCAAGAGAATAATAGGAAGGCGGACCAAAAGAGAGAATGGGACGAAGGAGCAAGAGAGACAATAGGAAGACAGAGCAAGAGAGACAATAGGACAAAGAAACAAGAGAGAGAATAGGACGTAGGAGCAAGAGAGAGAATAGGACGAAGGAGCAAGAAAGACAATAGGAAGACGGACCAAAAGAGAGAATAGGACGAAGGAGCAAGAGAGAGAATAAGACGTAGGAGCAAGAGAGAGAATAGGAAGACGGAGCAAGAGAATAATAGGAAGACGGACTAAAAGAGAGAATAGGACGAAGGAACAATAGAGAAAATAGGAAGACAGAGTAAGAGAGAGAATAGGACAAAGGAGCAAGAGAGAGAATAGGAAGACGGAGAAAGAGAATAATAGGAAGACGGACCAAAAGAGAGAATAGGACGAAGGAGCAAGAGAGAAAATAGGAAGACTGAACAAGGGAGAGAATAGGACGAAGGAGCAAGAGAGAGAATAGGACGAAGGAGCAACAGAGAAAATAGGACGAAGGAGCAAGAGAGAAAATAGGACGAAGGAGCAAGAGAGAGAATAGGACGTAGGAGCAAGAGAGAAAATAGGACGAGGGAGCAAGAGAGAGAATAGGACGAAGGAGCAAAAGAGAGAATAGGAAGACGGAGCAAGAGAAATATAGGAAGACGGACCAAAAGAGAGAATAGGACGAAGGAGCAAGAGAGACAATAGGAGGAAGAAGCAAGAGAATAGGAAGACTGAGAACAGGCCAAGAAATACTAGTCTTCAAAGCCAAGGTTATTCTTTAAAGATTTTGTTCTTGTTAGTGTAAGAAGTTGATCTGATTTAGAACACTCACTCTTAAGGTGCCATGCCATCTTCCTTCGAGACTCTATAGTTCTACTTAACTTAATTTCTAGAACATGTTTTCCGTTGGACGAAAAGGGATTTTTATGGAGTTTATGACGTCGTTTCAGCATATTCTTGAATCAATGTTTTAGTTAAATCTTGAGGGATCTATATTCCTCTCCCTCGTGACATAAAAGTTTCTTCATCAAATTTAGGGGTGCGAGAGAGTGTGGAGATTGCAAAGTAAAAGAAAAAAAAACAGGAAAAAGAAAGAAAGAAAAAATCAGGATTGAGGGAAAACCTCTGAGAGTAGAACATGTTAAAAACAACATAGATAGGACTTGTAAAACCAATGGCTTCTTTGGCTATTTTCTTCTGGCTAATGTTAGATGATTTTGTGAAATTTAGAAAGATACCTATGGATGCTGACGGTTGAAGTAGACGAGAAGGAAGAGTTGAAGTTAGTTAAAAAAAAAAAAAAGATGGCCGACGCCAGCGGTAAAAGGGAAAAACATAAGGAAAGATTTTGTGAAAAGTAAAAAGAGGAAGACAGAAAGGGGTGAGAATAGTAGAAAATAGGCAAACAATAAAAAGAGTAGAGAGGGAAGAAGAGCTATTGGTGCAGAAAAAGAGAAAGAATATGCGAAAATGGGGAAGGAATGGAGAGAAGAGAGGAAAGAATTTTGTATAGTTGGAAGAAAATGATACAAAAAATACAAAGATAAAGAGAAGAAAGAATATACGAAAATGGGGAAGGAATGGAGAAAAGAGAGGAAGGAATTTCGTATAGTTGGAAGAAAATGATACAAAAAATACAAAAATAAAGAGAAGAACAAGAAACAAAAAGTGTATTAAGAAAAAAAAGTGACGATAGAAACATGTAAATAGAGAATAACATGAATTATTGTTTTTTGCTTTATCATAATTTTTACATTAATATTCATAGATACATGATCGATATAGAAGGGTGAATTTGTAGTTTACCTAAACATTGAACTACATTTTAAGATCAGTGGTATTTACAAGGTGAATTCAGACTATTTTGGTTGGGTTAGGGTATTTATCACAATCAGCAATAAAATTGCAGAAATTTTGAATTGAAATTATTTCTTTACAAACGGGTAATTTAGGGAGTATTGTGTACTAAACTAGCATAGATAACAGTAAACAAGATATGGCATATATTATAATTGGGTAGGAAGATAGATAAATAGAGAGAAAGAAAAAGAAAGGGAGAGGTAGGTTAAAGAAAGTAGTTATGTAGGTCAAATGTGCTTGATATATTTAGCAACTACATAAAAACAAAAGTTATGCCCGTACGCATACGCACATATATGTTAGCGTCTACACAAAGATGTGAGTCAAATAATGGAATGAAAATGAAAAATAGAGTAATTGAAATCTCTTCTAGATAAAGTTTCTTACGCTACAAAGGAGCAACAACATCTCTAAGAAGTATCATTAGCTACAAAAATAAAGAGCAAAAATAACGTTTGAGGGTTGTCAATTGAATTATATAGGCACCAACTGTTCAGTCTATGAGGAAATTTACTTTTATTGAATATATTTTAATCCTGTGTGAACTGAAATGTTTTAAAGATCTGTTACAGCATTATTGAACCATTAGCTTCACACATATTTTCAAAACGCATTATTTTCTCTTTGATTTTATCCGCTTTAGGTCCTTTCGGCCCCTTTCTCTCTCTCTCTCTCTCTCTCTCTCTCTCTCTCTCTCTCTCTCTCTCTCTCTCTCTCTATATCTATCTACTAAGACTATCACATTGTATTCAATGTTATATTGCTATTACAGATATGACATTATTGAGGCTCTGACTCATATGCATTGTACTACTATTGATTGTGTATCCATCTCATGCATTATATTAACATTTTGTACTTGTATATCCATGTACTGACTGACGCCTTGGCGTAATAAATTAATAAAATGAAAAATAAATCTCTCTCTCTCCCTCCCTCGCTTTTCCCCCATCTCTTTTTCCCTCTCTCCTTTTCCTTTTCTTTTCCCTCGTTTTCTCTCTCTTTCTCCCTTTTTCTCTCTCTCTCTCTCTCTCTCTCTCTCTCTCTCTCTCTCTCTCTCTCTCTCTCTCTCTCTCTCTCTCTCTCTCTCTCTCTCTCTTTCTTTTTTTTCCTTTGTCTAATTTTTTCTTAAGTTATACAACTCTTCATTTCCTCTTCAGAATTAGCTTGCATAATTTTGTAGCTGGACTTTTTTTTTTATTTAATTTGTTTATTTAATTATCATGTATTCATTCTTAGATTAATTTTTATGTTTATTCATATTCATTTATATAATATGTATATATATATGTATATATATATATGTATATATATATATATATTATATATATAATGTATATATATGTATATATATATATATATATATATATGTATATATATATGTATATATATATTTATATATATATGTATATATATATATATATGTATATATATATATGTATATATATAATATATATATATGTATATATATATATATATATATATATATATATATATATATATTGATTAATATACTTGTTACTTTTATCATTTATTCATTTATTTATTTTTCAAAAGTGTACAGCTGACGGGCGTCCACATTTGTTTCCAAAGCCAGCCAATGGGTGATTGACTGTTCTAACAAAGAGAACTGATGATGAAAGTTTTGAATGAGTATTATGGTCATGTGTTTTTGAAGTATATAATTATACCTAATTTATCATCCCTGTTCCTAATATGAATTTAATTAGCCATGATTCTAGCGAAATGATAGATATTGGGGATCTAACTGAATGTTTTTTTTTTTAATTTGAGCTTTATTTCAAATGTCATATTAGTTTTCTGTCTCTCTTGATAGCTTCTGTGATGTTATAAAAGTGTATATAATCGTATGGTCATGGAGAACAGAAATTAATAAATATTTTTCCTCTGGATCGTTCATATGCCATTTTCCTTTGTTATTTTTTTTATTAACAAAAGCCGAAGTCCCCAGATGGTAGACCTAATCCGAAGCAACACAAACAAACCAAAAGATTCATTAATTCATCCCTCTCGTTTCATGGTAATAAAAAGGCCCTTAATTGGTATTGTTGTGATTCGTGGAACTAAGCCAGGAATACTTTATTATTCCCACATACATTTGTCTTGGAAGCAATCGAGGAATCATTTCAGACAAAGGTTAACCATTTTTCTTTATTTCATAATTATTGTCGTATCACAGCAACAACTAGATTTATGGTGTACATCCTGAATAAGTATTGACTGCATAAGTGTTATGTAGTGAATACTTTTGAGATTTATAGCCACATGTACGAACTTGAGTCACATATATTTCTTTTATGGTTGGAAACTAAATTTCACTCAAACAAGAATAGTGATTATTCTTAAATTTGACCATTCCTTTTTTCTACTTCTTTCCTTAACCCATTAAACTCCGATGACAATATTCTTGTCATTTGGTCAAATAAAACAAAAAATCATAAAACACCAAAATGTTTGATCAAACACCAGAAAATTATGTCGTCAGTCCTCCTCGCTTCGCTCGCGAGCGAAGCGAGGACTGACGTCATACTTTTCTGGTGTTTGATCAAACATTTTGGTGTTTTATGATTTTTTTTTTTATTTGACCAAATGACAAGACATCTTGTCATCGGAGTTTAATGGGTTAAATCTCTTCTCTACCCTCTATGTGACTTTACCTCCTCAGGGCGAAATACTCGTGAAACACAAAAGTGTTAGACAACCTCGATTTGCTGTGCTCTTGTCGTGACAGTGTCACTCGAAAAATCAACTTCAGTGTGATATTATGTTTCATGTCTGAAGTTTGATTTTTTCTTCTTTTTCTTTTCGATCCCCTTCGTCCCCCTCCTATCTCCTGACCTCATTGCTCATTTCTCCTCCTTCCCTTTTAGCTTCCTATCTTTTGTGTCTTCATTCTCCCTTTTACCTCTCCCTGACCTTGACAATTCCGGCCAGTTGTTCCCTCACACACTCCCTCCTCACATCTCAGTTACGGTTGTAGGTCAGTACGTTCACATGCGCGCGCAATTGCGTATGTGGGTGCAAGTCTTCGTGCGTGCTGAGGTTAGGGGAGTCATCTTGGGAGTGAGCGTGCTCCGAGCCGTGTGAGTATAATTACCTGTTCACAGCGCGGCCGTAATTGCACGGCGGTGGGCACGCGAGGATGACTTGAATTGCAGATTCCCGGTCTCGACTCGACGAGCTCACCCGGCCTCTGTTACCTTCGGGCGTCCTCCTCGGAGAGACACTCCGTTCTCGAGTGACTTCGGGGATTTTACGCACCTAATGAACTGGTCGTGATGGACTTGATGTGGTTACTTACCACATCATGGTGAATGGTAATCGTCCGTAGGAGAAGGATTAAAACAAACTCCAAATCTCTTTGGGCTTGTTATCGATTGTCCGCCCGCCATCACATAAACTAAATACAATCAATGTTTTATTACTTTGTACATTTATACAATAATATTACATTCAGATGCTTTTCACCTTATAAGGAATATCCTAGTATGTGGGAACATTATTTACAATATATGATTTGATTATCATAGACACGCACAATGGTTGGCCCAATCACAGTAATTTTATTTTACAAAAATGCTATATGCGTTAAGGGGACACTACAGTAGTGGCGTGTTGCCACAGGCAGTAAAACAACCCCTGGCAACTCGCCAACAAAGGTGAAGGTAATAACGAGTCGTCGAATAGGTCATGATGGCTGTAACTGTTTTTGCTATGGTCGCCAATTACGCCGACGTAACCTATAACAGAGTCACGAACGAGTGGTGTCGGTGGTCATGATGGAAACACTTAAACCAGGTCATCCATTGTTATTTCTAGACTCCTATTAGTTCAAGTGAAGGAGAATATCGTGATTTCATAACCTGTAACACTTAATTATATAATCACTATATATATATATATATATATATATATATATATATATATATATATATATATATATATATATATAAATATACATAAACTTTTATCCCACCGTCGGAAAAGAAGACATTAACGTCGAAATTTCTGTATATTTCGATCATTAACTGTGATCCTCTTCAGCAGCATACATACATATATATATATATATATATATATATATATATAAATGTGTGTGTGTGTGTGTGTGTGTGTGTGTGTGTGTGTGTGTGTGTGTGTGTATGTATGCATGATACCGCCACGCACTTGCTCACAACCTGAGCTTATATGTAACTTGTGATGCTACAGAATCATCTTAAACTGAGAATGGTAGCATGGCGTCATCAATATTTATGTGATGGTTCTGCTAATTCACTATTTTACACAGATCACTACGCTCTATGAATGCATGAATACATACGGGTTCCAAACCCTAATGTGATCATATCAATATGTATGTGTTTGTATATTGGCGCCTCGTTATTGGTTGCAAGTAATTAATTACTTGGTAAGTGGCAAATGATAATTAGACACTCAAAGATTTTTGATTAACGGCTAAGCCTCAAGTAAAGAAAAAAAACCTTCGTTTGTTTGATTTAGGCGTTTTCTGTTTATATTTGGTAAACAATAGATTGTTTTATTTGTCTCCCTGTCGTTCCTTTGGTAGTAAAGGGACTGATTTAGGTATTTTGTCTTCTGACGTTTTTTGCTTGATGGATCTTTGCTCATCGTCCCCATCGTCTTGGTAGGATTGGTGAGCCCCGGCACTTGATAACATAAAACCTGCCCAGAGTAATTAGCAGTTTTTCGGTGTTCATGTCGCAAGAAGGATTCAGTGAAGAACTGATCCCTGTTTCAATTAATTTATCCATCGTCGCCCACCAAACTTAATACAACCTATCTTCCTTGTCTTCCCGCTTTCTTGTCTTTTCTACAAGTCTCTGATCAATTCAGTCATTTTTACTCTCCTTCATTTTCTTTCTTCTGGTCCCCCCGCTTCTCCTTTGATCCTTTGCATTGTAATTCTTCCGAAGACTTAAGAAGTTTGACGCGAATGCACGCACCATTCATCTGTTTAAAATGCTTGTAAACTTGTTCATTTGTGAGATTATTCACAGGCGTTATTGGGCTGTTTTATCATTTATTCAACTTTGATATATTAACTCCATTTCTTTGTGACCGGGGATCAACGACCACTACCTGGTTCTGGCGGTCCTATGAGATTGACGACAATGAGAATCGGTACCTTGGTGCCTCATTTTAAAAACCCGTTAAGGCCCTTAGCTTCATTTGGTTTTGTAGGTCCAAGAAACTGACAGTTGTCTGCGGACTGAGCCTAACATTTTTATCGCCTCCAGTTGCATTTCTTTCACCTTTTCATGTATGGAAAAACGACAACCATCGACTGCTTCCCTCTGTCTACTATTGTCAACTGGTGGCAAAGAAACAATCACCCGCTGATACAACCTAGATAAAAGTTCAATAGAAGGAGGAGAAGAAAGACGAAGAAGAGATAGATGACGAAGAAAACGAAGAAGATGATGAAGGAAAAGATGAAAAAGAAGGAAAAGAGGAAGAAGACGAAGTCGAAGATAAAAAAATATGAAGAAGAAAACGTAGAAGACGAAGAGGAATACATAAAAGAAGGCTCAGAACAAGACATAGAAGAAGACGTAGAAGAATAAAGAGAAGGGGAAAGAAAAGGAGAGATTAGGAGAAAGGGAAGAAGAAGTATAAAAAGGAAAATAATGAGAAAATGGAAGAGAAATAGGAAGAGAACTAAGAAGAGAAGTAAGAAGAAAAACAAGATAATAAAAGGGAAAAGAAGTGGGAAAAGAAAAAAGAAGAGGTAAAGGATAAGAGGAATAAAATGAAGGACAAGAGAAAAGGAAGAAGAAAAAATAAAAAGAAGAAGGAGAAGAACAAGAGAAAGAAAAAGAAGAACAATAAGAAAAAGAAGAAAAAGGAAAAAGAAAAAGAGAAGAAAAATGAACAAAGAAAATGGAAGAAGGAAAAGTATGGGAAGAAACAAATATAGAAGGAGAAATAAAAGAGGCAGGGTTAAAATAGGAATAAGAAAAGGAGAAAAAAGAAAAAAGAAAAACAACGACAAAGAGAAGAGAGGGTGAGAAGGGGCACACGAAGACGAAAGAATAGAATAAGAAAACAGGAGAAAGAAGAAGAAGGAAAAGGAAACAACACTACTTCGATGTGGAAACAAAGCACTTTGTAAGTGCCAAGGAATACGGGGACACACCTGCTAACGACAGCTGAACGGGGAGAGAAAAGAGGCGCTGGGGACTTGGTCCGCTCCCTCCTCCTCCTCCTCCTCCTCCTCCTCCTCCTCCTCCTCCTCCTCCTCCTCCTCCTCCTCCTCCTCCTCCTCCTCCTCCTCCTCCTCCTCCTCCTCCTCCTCCTCCTCCTCCTCCTCCTCCTCCTCCTCCTCCTCCTCCTCCTCCTCCCTTTCCACCTTTACCCTCCATCTCCCCATCCTCCTCCGTCTTCTCTCCTTCCTCCCCCTCCACCTCCTCCTCCACTTCCTCCCTTTCCACCTTTACCCTCCACCTCCCCACCTTTACCATCCACTTCCCCCTCCTCTTCCTCCTCCTCTTCCTCCTCTTCCTCCTCCTCCACCTCCTGCCTTCCCACCTTTACCCTCCACCTCCCCACCTTTACCCTTCACCTCCCCCTCCTCTCCCTCCTCCTCCCCTCCTCTTCCTCTTCCTCCTCCTCCTCCCTCTCCACCTTTACCCTCCACTACCCCCTCCTCATCCGCCTCCTTCTCCTCTCTTTCTTTCTCCTCCTCATGCTCCCCATCATACTCCCCATCCCCCTCCCCATCCCCCTCCACCCTCCTCCTTCTCTCCTATCTCTTTTTCTTCTTCTACCTCCTCTTCCTTTTCTTCCTGTTCTTCCTCTTCTTTTTCTGCTCCTAATCCTCCCTTTTCGTCAATTTTTTCCTTTCCCTTCTCCCCTTCTCCTTCATCTTCTCCTTCTCTTTTTTCTCTTTGTCTTTCTCCTTCTTCTGCTTTGCCTTCTTATTCTCATTCTTCTCTTCATTTTTTCTTCTGCTTCTTCTTTACATTTTTCTTCTCCTTTTCTCCACTCCTCTTTTTTCTCCTTTGGCTTTTCATCTTCCTCATCTTCTTCTTCTCCTCCTCCTCCTATTCTCCTCCTCCTTCTCCTCCTACTCCTCCTTCCTCTCCTCCTCCTCCTCCTCCTTCTTCTTCTTATTCTTCTTCTTCTTCTTCTTCTTCTTTTTCTTCTTCTCCTCCTCCTACTCCTCCTACTCCTTCTCCTTCTTCTTCTTCTCCTCCTCCTCCTACTACTTCTTCTTCTCCTTCTTCTTCTTCCTCTTCTTCTTCTCCTCCTCCTATTCTCCTCCTACTCCTCCTCCTCCTTCTTCTTCTTCTTCTTTTTCTTCTTCTTCTTTTCTTTTTTTCCTTTTCTTTCTCATTCTCTTTTTCATTCTCGTTTTTGTCTCTCTTCTACTTCGTTTCACTTTTCTTCTCCTTTTTTCTTTTTATTTATTTGTTTTGTTCTCATCTTTCTTCTTTTTCTCCTCCTTCTCCTACTTCTTTTCTTTTTTTTCTTTTCGTTCTCCTCCTCCTGCTTCTCTTACTTCTCTTTCTTCTCCTTTTCCTCCTCCTCCTTCACCTGCTCCTCCTTCTTCTTGTCCATCTTCTTTTCCCTCTTCTCCATCTCCTTTTTCTCCTTCTTTTCTTCCTCCTCTTTCCTTTTCTTCTTTTCTTTCTCCTTCTTCTTCAATTTCTTCTCCTTCGTCTTCATCTTTTCCTTCTCCCTATTTTCCTTTTCTTCTTTTTCTTCCTTAAACTTCTACTTCTGCTTTGCATTTTCCATTACCTTTTTCTACTAATTCTCCTCCTTCTCATTCTTCTCTTTATTCTTTTCCTTTTCGTCGACCCTCTCCTTTCTCCTCTTTTTTTATTTTGTCACACTCCTCGTTCTCTTTTTCCTCCCGATCCTGTTTTTTCAGGGGATTACCACATTCTGACTAAAAATATAGAAGAAAATCTTAAATCTCGAACAAGGAGTGTCGCAACATGTACGCGGTCGATAGCCATTTACATGTCTACAAGAAATACTGATTATCAGCTTCTGTTTTAAGTCAGTTTTTGCGAAGCTATTGCAGAAGTTAACTAAATTCAATGTTTGGAATATATCGAATTGTCATGATACCATCTCCATCGATAACGTCTTTGTCCATTTCATGTTGGAAGAGAATTAATACAAGACCAAGGGTTTAAGATACTACAGTAAGGTTTGACAGGTTTCTCATAGTTTGCATAGATTTCCTTCTTTCCCCTACTTGCCCCTGATGCCTCTCAGCTTATTTCCCTCGAGCCTGATTCCCTCGTTTAAATATACTTCATTGTAACATGCGTTCCTTTCCTTTCCTCTCTATCATTTCAATTCTTCTTATCCTTTACCCTTCTCTGCATATTTATCGAGACCAATTATTTTATTTAATGGCCTTTAAAAAGGTATATGACAAGGTACACGAATACAACAGCGACATCAAATCTCTTTCCATTTCAGACCTGCTGAAGTGGTGCACGTGACAAATATTTCCTAAAGACCCAAGACAAAATTTTGGGGTGGTGGTGAGGGTGGGTGGGTGGGTTTGTGGGACCGGGATGGGGACGGGATGGGACCGGGACGGGGACGGGGACGGGACCGGGACGGGGCCGGGACGGGGACGGGGGAAGGTCGGATACTCAGCTACCGCACAAGATACTGAGGGTCACGCTTGACGCTCACGTGCATCTTACATCCATCACAAGAGTTTTTGAGCTCCTTCGTAGGATAGGGACTCCCCCCCTCCCCTTCCCTCCCCTCCCCTCACACACACACACACTTCACGTACCTCCTAGGACCCGTTAACCTCTGGTAATGTATTCCCCTCCAGAGGATTTTCTTCAAGATAACGTTATTGTTCTGTTTAATTTCAGTTCCCTTTGTCCCTCATCTGTTACCTTCAGTTTCTTCTTCTCTGGCTCTAACTTTCTGTTTCATACTTGATCAGTCTTTCCTATTCTATATATCTCTCTAACGCTGTATATTTAACTATATATCTAAGTTCGTATCCAACTTTCTCCCTCTCTCTCCATCTGTTGCACACACACACACCTCTCACTCTCTCACTCTGTCCTCTGTCTCTTAATTTCTCCCCCCACCTGTCTGTCTCTCTCTCTCTCTCTCTCTCTCTCTCTCTCTCTCTCTCTCTCTCTCTCTCTCTCTCTCTCTCTCTCTCTCTCTCTCTCTCTCTCTCTCTGTTTCTCTCTCTGTTTCTCTCTCTCTCTCTCTGTTTCTCTCTCTCTCTCTGTGTGTTTCTCTCCTCTCTCTCTCTCTCTCTCTCTCTCTCTCTCTCTCTCTCTCTCTCTCTCTCTCTCTCTCTCTCTCTCTTCTTTCTCTCTATCTCTATTATTTTCTATTTCTATTTCTATTTCTAATTCTCAATCTCTTTCCTTACCTTCCCTACCTAACTTCCTAACTCCCTAACGCCCTAACTCCTCCCTCCATTCATCCACCCTCCCTCCATCCACCCTCCCTATCTCTTGCCTTTCACTTTTCAAATCGAAATATTTTCTTCGTCTATTACTCTACCCATCTATCTCATTCCTATTTCCTTCTTTCTTTCCCCTACTTGCCCCTAATGCCTCTCAGCTCATTTCCCTCGAGCCTGTTTCTCTTGTTTAAATATACTTCATTGTAACATGCGTTCCTTTCCATTCCTATCTATCATTTCAGTTCTTCTTATACTTTATCCTTCTCTGCATATTTATTGAGACCAATTATCTTATCCCTGTTATCACTTCCCTTTGAATCTCTTTCTCAGTTAATCATATTTTATGAATCATCTACTTCATCTTTTCACTTTTCTTATCACTCTTATTGACTCTTTATGCCTTGTTGCACATCGTCTTTTATTCTCTCTCTCTCTCTCTCTCTCTCTCTCTCTCTCTCTCTCTCTCTCTCTCTCTCTCTCTCTCTCTCTCTCTCTCTCTCTCTCTCTCTCTCTCTCTCTCTCTCTCTCTCTCTCTCTCTCTCTCTCTCTCTCTCTCTCTCTCTCTCTCTCTCTCTCTCTCTCTCTCCCTCTCTCTCTCTCCCTCTCATTCTTTCTTCTCTTCTTCCAGTTGTCGTTCATCACCAATATAGAATATTAAGTATGAAATATGTGCACTGCCAGTTTTTTAGGACTTCAGTGGTATATCTACAGAGGAAAGTAACACAACCACAATATTATAATTAGAGACCTTTCTTCACTCTAGAAATTGTACAGATCTCCTTAGTCTCTACTATTTCTTTTTCCAAATAGTCCGCTGCGAAGTCATTTTCCATTGTTATGACTGTTCATAACCCTGGAACTGGAAGGGGACTGGAACAAAAAATTGATCGGGTACTAAGAAAAGTACGCACGAAAACATAACTTTAAAAGCGAGTTTGACCAATGGAAGCAGAGACAGGATCCTACGAAGCTATCAATTATGTATTGTATATGAGACTTAAGTATATACAATTAGGTTAATGCATACGCTCTTTCTTTACTCCACTCCCTCTCCTCTCTCTCTCTCTCTCTCTCTCTCTCTCTCTCTCTCTCTCTCTCTCTCTCTCTCTCTCTCTCTCTCTCTCTCTCTCTCTCTCTCTCTCTCCCTCTCTATTTATCTATCCATCTATCTCTCTTCCTCTCCCCTCTCTCTCTTCTCTCTTTCTCTCTCTCTCTCTCTCTCTCTCTCTCTCTCTCTCTCTCTCTCTCTCTCTCTCTCTCTCTCTCTCTCTCTCTCTCTCTCTCTCTCTCTCTCTCTCTCTCTCTCTCTCTCTCTCTCTCGCTCTCTCTTTCTCTCGCTTTCTCTCTCTCTCTCTCTCCCTCTCTTTCCCTCTCCCCCCTCCCCCTCTCTCTCTTCTCTCTTGCTCTGTCTCACTATCTCTGTCTCTCATTATCTATCTCTTAGCATCTCTGTCTCTCTTTATGTCCCTCAATTTCTATGGAACAAGGTAATCACTGGCTACGCTTCAAAAGGTGTGTGATCAGGTCCCTCCCGGAGCCCAGTTCCCAAGCATATCTACGTTTGTGGTCATTGGTGTGTCTTAGCGTGAATGAGTTTGCTTATTGTACATGAGCTTTCCCGTGTGCGCACAAGTGTATGGCTTGTGTGTTTGTTTGTTTTTGTGTGTATGCGTGCGTGTGTATGTGTGTGTGTGTGTCTGTGTGTGTTTGTGTGTGTGCACGTATTTGTGTGTGCGTGCGTGCGTGCGTGTGTTTGTCTGTGTGCGCACGCACATGCTTGTGTGTATGTATTTGCAAGTGTGTTTGTGTATGTGTGCGTGAGTGTAGTTGTATGTTTTTTGTGTGTTTGTTGCGTGTATGTACGTGTATGTGTGTGTATTTGTGTTCGTGTGTGTATGTGTTTGTTCATACTTGTGTGTGTTTGCGTGTATATGTGTGTGTGTGTGGGAATGTGTATGTTTGTGCTCGCATGTGAATACATGTATGTCTCTTCAACAATATGAAGAATAGTAGAAACGAACCTCCTTATATATTTACAAAACGAAAAATGACGATTACTTGTGTCATCTATCTCAACTTCTTCACCGTCTTGGGTTTCCTCGGCTGAACGACCTCGCCGATCGGGAACCCGAACCAAAAATATAATTTGGAGAGAAAACATTACTTATCAAGATTTTCCACCTTTGTGCTTCATCAAAGGCGGCTTCCATCGTCTGAACAAAGTCACTTGATGCCAGTCATTAACGGTGCAAAACGTGATCACCTTTACAATTGGAGAAATCCTGTGTTCAGTTCAGCATTACAAAGCTTCCCTTGGGCTAACCAGTAGCGTGAACATAATCAAACCGAGGGGTATGCATGCAGCCCCTGATTTTTGTTTTATTATTATTATCTATTTATTTATTTTGACATCGATCTTTGGTGTTACGTTGTATCAGCAAAAACGGTGTCTCTGTCCATTGCAATAATTTTGAATTGAAGAGGAGTTGCTATAAAAATGTGGTAAAGGAAAGTTTTCAGAAAGTTAACAGATGAAAGGTAGAGTAAAACTTAAAAATGGATTGAGGTTATTCTTCTGTCGTAAGAGAGTGCTAAGTAACTTAATGGATAAGAGCGTCACTAAAGTCACGAAAATATCAACTGCATAAAACGTGCATTCATTAGTCTATACAGCGTAATTTACCAATAGGGAAAATGTACCTCATGCATGACTATTGCTTGCGGCACCAAATACTCTTCACTCCACGCAACGTCGAAAACAGTGGAACTCGAACTCTGTGCTTGTGACTTGAGGCTTTGTCTTTCCCCATCTGGATGGAATTGTATGGCTGTACTCAGATTGAATATACAAGAAGATTGCCTTTGCAATTAGGTGGATTAACCCCGTGAATCGTGTCTTCGTCTCGAAAGAACAATATCTTTTAGCTGCTCTCAGAAGAAGTATTATATATACGACGACAACGCTCCAAAACGTGCTAAAGCTTAAACTCCATTCTGTCCAAGAAATCGTAGTTCTCTTGCCATCAGACTGACCTCGCCTCAAGTTATCTGTTCGAATATATGCATTTGCCACGGATTATAGGTCATGCAAGCGTCATTTCCAGAAGAAATGGACGTTCCCTTACTCTCATCATATCGTCTGGGCCAGCTCGATATCGTATCAACGATAAGGTAATCAGTTCATCCGTTCGCAGAACCTGACATGACCCAGAAACTGAAGGAAATTCGTAATAATGAATTCTCATTTCCGGCACAGGCTACGGCTTATCCATGTGGGTTCCAATGATATTTCTCGTCCAATGGTATGGCAGAATGGCTCCAACAAACGGATCCTGCCAAGTTGACGGGATAACAGCCTAATGCCTTGGGGGGAAAGTTCCCAAATTGCAACCTCAGTTGGCAGGTACACTAGTCTTCATATGCAGCGAATATTTCGGAGTGCTGGGCTGGTCTAGAGCCAAGATGTTTGAGATTTGTGCTCCTGCAACTAAGACCGTGGATCAATATTGTGGATTAATTTATCTTAAAAAATAATGCGATCATTGAAAGATCTATTTGAAATAAAATTTGTCATGGTGCATATGGCTAATATTGAAAGGTGTATATGTATATGTAAATACATGTATATATATATATATATATATATATGTATATGACTATGCATATAGTATATAGAGGTAGGTAGGTAGTATGTGTGCAGGAGCTACTCATTTTTGCGCATTGATTATAGTAAATCGAACATAATCTTTATATGTACTGCACGGATGTATTGATGTACTAGATAACTTATTATCATGGACATAATTTTTTATGAAATATTTTCTCCGACTTAACTCGCAATTTAAAATTAGTTATGAATAGAGCTAATCCATATGTGCACATATTTATTATGAAAATAATGAAGCGAAATGAGAAGAATATGGAAAACACAACAAAAGGAAATAAAAAAAGACATCAAACAAACCAAAGAATACAGGGTGAGTAAAAAGTCTTCCCTCAAAATATTTCTACCAATATTGTCGCCATATCCGATATAAAACATCATTCCAATACATGGGAGGATCGCAACAGGACTGCGTGAGCTGTCCTCTGATGGTTTCCGCTGGTAAGTGGGTATTCGTGGGGTAACAAGACATGAGGAGGATCGCGTGATGTAACCATCGTCAAAAAAAAAAAGAAAAAAAAAGAAAGAAAAAAAAACGAGAAAAAAAAGAAGAAAAAAAAAAAAAAAACGTCGTGCCCATCAAATGTCACCTTTGGACTAAAACGTGATTTGCGAGCTGTCTACATCAAAGGTTCTTCAGGGAAGACTAAAAAAAATAAAATCACCGTTAACACTTGTGTCTTCTTGAAAAGTGAGTTGTGGTCAAGTTTTGGGACGAGTGTTTGTATAAAAGGAAAAATAGAAGTAGCATAACTGACACTAGTTTGAGAATTGAGAATGACAGTGTTTATTGTGGTTGCAAAAATTTATTTAACATTTATACTGGAAAAATTAACAATGTATATGATGTTGATGACAGACATAATGCATGAGGCAGTGGCCAATATGAATGATGATAAATGTATAGAAATGTATAGTTATGACAACATTCATGATCATGATTGACCATTGGTGACCAATATCATATGCCAATACTAATGAGATATACTTATAAATTGTTGGTTGTGATGATAAGGAGACAAAAGCCATATATACGATCATGACTTAACTATGAATAACATGATAATTATGATAACTAAAACTAGTTTCGTAGAAAAGCTATCAAATATTTTGGGAATAATAATTATGAAACAATCGTGATAGTAATAGAAATGGTAATGATATTAGGAGTGATAAAAACAAACAAGATAAGAAAAATAATAATGATATTAATTTTTGCGTTGAATTCCATTGACGAGATAACCGCAACCCCGCGACTGCCTGCAACGATCTTCAAGTCTTAGCATGAGAAGGAAATTTGAACTGATGTCAATGTTGTATCAACGTGGACCTTTTTCTCTGTTACTGGATTGCAGAGGTAGAAAGAGCAAATTAATAATCGCTTCTTACCTCTCCTTGTGTAAAAATGTGGCGCAAATGCAATTTTAGTAAAGATCTTGGGCCTACCCTGAGACCGAATGTCAGCCTATAAGGGCTGCACCTCAAGATAAAAGTGAGAATATTTAATGGAATGCAGAGGTAGAAAGAGCAAATTAATGCTCGTTTCTTACCTCTCCTTGTGTAAAAATGTGGCGCAAATGCAATTTTAGTAAAGATCTTGTGCTTGCCCTGAGACCGAATGTCAGCCTATATGGGCTGCACCTCAAGCTACAAGTGAGAATATTTGATTGAATGCAGAGGTAGAAAGGGCAAATTAATAAACGGTTCTTACCTCTCCTTGTGTAAAAATGTGGCGCAAATGCAATTTTAGTAAAGATCTTGGGCTTGCCCTAAGACCGAATGTCAGCCTATAGGGGCTGCACCTCAAGCTACAAATGAGAATATTTGATGGAATGCAGAGGTAGAAAGATCAAATTAATAAACGGTTCTTACCTCTCCTTGTGTAAAAATGTGGCGCAAATGCAATTTTAATAAAGATCTTGGGCCTGCCCTGAGACCGAATGTCAGCCTATAAGGGCTGGACCTCAAGCTACAAGTGAGAATATTTGATGGAATGCAGAGGTAGAAAGAGCAAATTAATACTCGGTTGTTACCTCTTCTTGTGTAAAAATGTAGAGCAGTTGCAATTTTAGTAAAGATTTTGGGTCTGTCCGGAGACCGAATGTCAGCCTATAGGGGCTGCACCTCAAGATACAAGTGAGAATATGATGGAATTGTCAAGGACCATCTAGTGCAGGTAACATTATTAGATCCTGAGTAGAGTACTAAAACAACAGCAACAGCAATAATGATTATAGTTACCCTCCGGCAAGAATCATCATTATTACGAATCCATTACTAAAATGATAGTGATAGAAGCCTAAAGAATTTTTTTTAAATGTATATGTAATATCCCAAATTCAGTACTTGTTACGCTGAAAAAGCATAAACATCAAGAATCATCATTATTACAATTACATTACTAAAACGATAATGATAAGAACCTAAAGAAAATCACTTTAATATATGTGATATCCCAAATTCAGTTCTTGTTACGCTAAAAAAAACATGAACATATGAACCACGTGCATGTTAGAATGGCATAAACATCAAGAATCATCATTATTACAAATACATTACTAAAACGATAATGATAAAAACCTAAAGAAAATCACTTTAAATGTATATGTGATATCCCAAATTCAGTTCTTGTTACGCTAAAAAAAACATAAACATATGAACCACGTGCATGCTAAAATGGCATTAACTGTGACAAGTTTCTAGTCTGATGTCTGAGTGAGATACGGTGACAGGTATGTACAAACACACATGCTAGCGAACGAATGCAATTAGACGTAAGTACCCAATCATAACATGGTCAAATGCATACTGAAGACTACATTCCTTATGCTTGTCAGGAAAGGTAACATAAAATATAAAGACTTGGGGAGCCCACAAACCACATAAAATCGCGTGTAGACACGACACTCACACAGATGTCAATGTAGAATGCATGTTACTCTAAATAACAAAAGAAATGAAAGTATATATGATGAAGTGAGAATGTTACGAAGAACTGATTGCAATAGCAAGATGAAGCGAATGGATGTGGACCGTCTTATAGTCTTTATTCAGGTTGAAGCCTTTTATTTCATACAACTAAGATAAACCTTTGACAGTCAGAGGGATTACGGCTATGATTCAGCTTGCTATTATACATGTCACTTGTCTTATTTTGAATGTCATAAGGTGCTTACATCATCTGAAAGAAAGCTCTTTCAGTAATACACACATACACAAGATTCCATAAATGAGAATAAAAACACGTTTTCAAGAATACTGACATTATGAAAATTAGTTTTAGATTATTTACTTGTTCATAAGCAATGTTTTGTTAAGATACAATCCTTACAGGAATATTGACATTATGAAAATTAATTCTAGATTATTTACTTGTTTATCAACAATGTTTTATTAAGATACAAACCTTACATAAAATAGAACATCTCTTTCTTTTCTCACGTCAAATACTGGAAGAAAACTTCAGGAATATTGACATTATAAAAATTGATTCTATATTATTTACTTGTTTATAAACAACGTTTTATTAAGATACAATCCTTACATAAAATAGAACATCAAATACTGAAAAAAATCAGGAATGCTGACATTATGAAAATTAGTTTTAGATTATTCACTTACTTATAAACAACGTTTTATTAAGATACAAACCTTAGATGAAATAGAACATCTCTTTCTCTTCTCACGTCAAATACTGGAATAAAAAATCAGGAATATTGACCTTATGAAAATTAGTTTTAGATTATTTACTTGCTTATAAACAACGTTTTATTAAGATACGAACCTTAGATAAAATAGAACATCTCTTTCTTTTCTCACGTCAAATACTGGAATAAAAAATCAGGAATATTGACATTATGAAAATTAGTTTTAGATGATTTACTTGCTTATAAACAACGTTTTTTTAAGATACAAACCTTAGATAAAATAGAACATCTCTTTCTTTTCTCACGTCAAATACTGGAATAAAAAATCAGGAATATTGACATTATGAAAATTAGTTTTAGGTTATTTACTTGCTTATAATCAACGTTTTATTAAGATACAATCCTTACATAAAATAGAACATCTTTCTTTTCTTACGTCAAATACTGGAATAAAAAATCAGGAATATTGACATTATGAAAATTAGTTTTAGATGATTTACTTGCTTATAAACAACGTTTTTTTAAGATACAAACCTTAGATAAAATAGAACATCTCTTTCTTTTCTCACGTCAAATACTGGAATAAAAAATCAGGAATATTGACATTATGAAAATTAGTTTTAGGTTATTTACTTGCTTATAAACAACGTTTTATTAAGATACAAACCTTAGATAAAATAGAACATCTCTTTCTTTTCTCACGTCAAATACTGAAATAAAAAATCAGGAATATTGACCTTATGAAAATTATTTTTAGATTATTTACTTACTTATAAACAACGTTTTATTAAGATACAAACCTTAGATAAAATAGAACATCTCTTTCTTTTCTCACGTCAAATACTGGAATAAAAAATCAGGAATATTGACATTATGAAAATTAGTTTTAGGTTATTTACTTGCTTATAAACAACGTTTTATTAAGATACAAACCTTAGATAAAATAGAACATCTCTTTCTTTTCTTACGTCAAATACTGAAAAAAACCAGGAATATTGACATTATGAAAATTAGTTTTAGGTTATTTACTTGCTTATAAACAACGTTTTATTAAGATACAAACCTTAGATAAAATAGAACATCTCTTTCTTTTCT
>NC_134787.1:59769250-59779250 GCF_046742065.1 Oratosquilla oratoria
CAAATTAACCGAGTCCAGTAATGTTGTTGAGCACGCACGGGCACTGAATCAACTGCGTTGTGAGTTCCCATTCGTGAGAGTATTATTTTCGCTACGGACTAAAGGAAAGGAATGGTGAGGCAAAAGCACCAAAAGTGTGAAGTTCTAGCAATGAGTGTAGCGTACATTTGGGTTCAAATGTTTGTAATTATTGGATATAATGCTTCTTTCTGGGTAGTTTTATGCATTTTCCTTTTTATGTTTACGTTACAGTAAGAGTAATTTTCTTAAAGAAAAATATATAGAGCATTTTAACAAACGTATTTACATGGTTGATATCTTTGGATGATTGAGTTTTGTACATAATACAAAGTTCAAACTCAAATATAAACGGCACAAATCAAATAAAATCGTTATTTGAACAATGCAGTTCAGGATAACAAGAGAAGAAAGAATGCGCTTAAAAAGGCAGCAGACACTGAATATAAGAGAGAGAATAGACGGCTGCGAAACACAATAAATGTATGTAGACTTGGAAATGGTTTATAGAAGGGATAAGGAAACAGCACCAAAGGCTTAGGAAGATGAAAGGAGTGAAGATAAAGTCAGTGAAGGGAGGGAAGTGTATATTTGAAGGAAAAAGAGTATGTGTGGGTCATTAGGAGGTGGGGTGGTTCAGAATAAAAGCAAGTCTAAAATAAGAATGATTAGATATCCAACTATGTATATGTGCATGCATACACAAACACGCACACACACGCACACAAACACACACACACACGCACACACGCACACACATACACACTCGAGTTTTGAGTTGAGTTTTATATTATCTCTTCCTAAACTATTTCCTGGTATCAAACGGTACCAGAGCAAGGAAAGCCTAATTATCATATTCCCAAGGATTCTCCAAGAAGATAATTCAGGTATGTGGGATGTAAAGACGAGTATATCTCCTATAAGTCAGTAAAGGATAATTTTAATACAGCAAAGGTTATGGAGGAAAATTTTACTAAATTGAGCTAGCTATTGCCACACATCCTAACCCCTTTACCTTCTTTCGGAGTGACAAACGTAACCGTGGTTGGTGCTTGGGAGAACTTAGGTAGCTCACAAAACCAAATGAAAGAGGTAGAATGAGACAATATTCCTTACCACCGCTGAAGATTACAGATATAAAATAAAATTTCTTTCCTCCATCTAATTTTTTTTTTTAACGAGAGCCTTTACTTACTCCTTCCTTCATTTCTTTCCTTCCAACCCTCGCCTCCTTCTGCAACTCGCTTTCTTCCTCCTTCTATACCTCTTTTTCTTTCATTTTCATGCCTTTAACTATCTTCCTCATGTACTATTAATTCATACCTACATACCCACGTCTTCAGGTGCTATTTTCAACCAAGCCCTTTCCTTCTCTTTGGTCATTCCCTTAGTGTTTTCTTGTTTTCCTGCCTTTTATATTTCCTTTTAAATATCTACATATGTCCATGCCACCTAAGAAACTCCTTTTGTATTTCTCACCACACTTTTTTCATTATTTCATTAATTGAAACTTGATCCATTCTCCTAATACCACAAATATCCTTGAAAACTCGCTCTCTACAGCTACTACTCTCTGCTTTAGAATTATTATCTATATATGTATCAACCACACTCTCCGACATTTAAAGGGATAGCCGAATGAAAAGAAAACCTTCATACACAATTAAAACAGAGTTAACGCCCCTCCTATTTCGGTACCTTCTGAATGAAAGGTCATCTTTGTCTCTTGGCAAATCGCTCGGAACTATAGACAATGCACCGAGGCACAGTACTTCCACTGAAGGACTCAACAGGCGGAGATGAACTTACCCCACTGCGTGAACATACAGTGACTCCCTTCAATATTCACCTCATCCAGGAAGCATTTATTTCTTGTATATGTGCACCCCTTTTATAATAGTTTTAGCGTCATCATTATCTTTACCTATTACAGTCATATTTCTGACATGTCCCATCACTACAGTCATTATCTTAACATCTCCCACTACTACAGTCTTAGCCTACTTGTCTTCTACATTCGCCCATCTCTTCTCATGAGCTTTTTCATTAACAATTGCCCATCTTCTCCGTTTACCACATTTATTCTTGGCTCGCTTTTTTGGACTCTTTTTTTTTGCGTCTCTTCAACACATTTTATTTATTTATTTATCTTTTTTTTCAAAATGATCAAACTCCTCCTCCACTTCACATTTCCTTTTCTTTTGACCTCCCTCCCCTTTCGTTTTGCTTTCATCTTCTTTATACTAACGTCAGAACCGAAAATACTTCACGTTAGATACTAAATAGACGAGATGATGGTTTCAGGCTGTGAAGGCGTCGATTTATTCTAGAAATAGCAGCAACAATCTGATCAACCACGTAGCCATTAAGAGAAATGCATTTCCCACAGGTGCAGTTGAAAATAGAACAGTTCAGTTTCAAAGTTCATCTAAATAAAGAATTAAGCAAAATTTTGTAAATTTTGGTAATCAGCTTTTTTGTTTACTTGATTAGATTTGTTTCTTTTCTCTTGTTTTGTGTGATTTTTTCTTCATCTGATTCCATCATCAACATGTCCCATGCAGACATGCTCTGCCATTGTAATCCTAATGATATCCAATCTTTGGTTCAGTGCGCTTAGAATGAAGGAGACTACAAGAGACCATAAGGCCTACACTAGGAAGTTCCATGTCCATAACCACCTGTCATCCCCATCCATAAAGTTGCTTAACCTTTTATCAAAACAACCAATAATTTCAGCGCTCCCTATGTGGTCAATAAGTCCATTCTATTCGTTGATCACTCTATTAGTAAACCGGTTCTTGTCTATTTCTTTCTTAGATCTAAGAAGTCTGTCTGTGTGCTGCATATGTAACCGGTTTAGTCCTACTAGTTATATCTTTTGAATGTGTGTTGATGCACTACTAGTTATATCTTTCGAATGTGTGCTGATGCAGTTTTCTTTAGCTGTGCGTTCCCTCAATGTCTTATTCTCTTGTCACCATTTACACGATCAGCAGCGTTTTCATTATTCCGTTGATAAACAGTAAGCAAATCTGTATTTTGAGCAAATGCTGATGAAAATGTTGGGTTGTAATAAAGCGTTCCAGAAAAAGATGGTGACCTTTTATGGCACCATTTTGAAATTAAATATAGATACAATTTTGAGTGTAAAGGGAAAGGTCGGTGAACTTGTGGTAGTAACCACGAATAATATTGATATAGAAATACGAGCATTTGTCTTAAATGAATTATCATTTATGTATCAATTTCTTCATTTACTTTAATATCTGTTCTCTATCTTGTATTGTTTGATTTATATTTTCATTTGTTATTATTATCATAGTTGTTATCATTCTATTAAAAATTCTTAATTTATTTATCTATATTTATCTTTACTAATTTTCTTTGTTATTTGTTTACTTGTTTATTTGATAATATATTCATTTATCTTCGTTTATCTATTTATTTCTTTGTATATTTGTTTATTATTTGCTTATCTACTTATGTATTTATTTATTTGTTTTGTTGGAAAGGTTAACAAAGTTGCAATGAATTTCGACATATGTATTCCCCGAGTATACTCAAATGGTAGTTAAAAGTTATGTAATGAGAAGAGAAACAAAATATATGAATTTTGCAAGTTATTATTGTTTTCTGTAATATAATTATTTGATAATGATTTAACGAAAATTCGAAATGAATGACGACGAGAAAGGGAAGATAATTGCAGAGTCGAAAGAACGGAGTAGTAATAATCAGGAAATTGACAGCAACATTGATTTTCATCTTTATTCTTATCAAAATCAAACTGATTTTGGGTTCGAACGTTTACATTATATTTTGTAATATACATCTTCATTATAGAGTTTATATATTTCTGATGAAACTAGTTCTAATATGACTTATTCTGATTCAGAATAAGTCATAATAGAACTAGTTCCATCAAAGGTATATAATCTCTATAATGAAGATGTTTATAACAAAATATTATGTGAAGGTTCTAGTTTGAGAACATTTTGTTAAATAATAATATAACAAGTTAAGCCGTTTTCGTACGAGTCATCTGGTTGCCCTCCATAGTTTTAATGGAGCTTTTCATAAAATGCCGTGTGAAAGGCTCCATTGAAAAGTATGGGAGACATCTAATTACCACCACCGGAGGGAGGTACCAGTTGTTCGTGTAAAAATAGCCTTGCTCGTGCCATAAATGGTTTATAATCACGAGAATGTTTGAAGGGCATAATTATCTTAGCAGAAGCCAATGGGTCATTTAGGATGTTTGGAAAAAACATCACTGTGGTGTCATGGAGTGAGTATTTGGAGTCTCTCAGTGTCTGTACGGAAGCCCAATTCATCCTGGCTTCATACATTTATCTTGTTATAAGTACACAAAAGGAATTCAAGAATTTTAAATTCATTCGACAAATATTTGTTTCCTAAGTGGCGGACAGTACTCTGTTGTCACTCAGCAGCTGTGAGTTGCCAATTATCATTTTATTTTTTGATCTTCGCTCTTCTGATGAATTAATAAACTGAAACAATATAACTAAACACAACAACATAACTTTAAATATCAGACTTTAACAAAATAATATATTCCAAACACATTTTTCCTGGTGGGTAATCCTACACTCGAAACATCATATAGAGGAGAGAAAATGTATATTTTCTTCAATATGATTCGTCATTTTCTCTTTGGAGACCAGTTTAGTAAGTAATTTAAATAAGATTACATAATATTACATGATTATAAGAACTTGGATTGTAGAAAGCTGTTCATACTTAGTAATAACAGCAACCATGGTTGGAAATATTCTTCGTTTTTATACATCCCTTTGTGGTATTTTTTTTACAAAACAGGAAATATGTGGAATGAATATCCACAGGCGTTATTAGTAGTTCTTCGATTTGATACTTCAGAACATAGTACATTGTGTATACAATTCCTAATATTAGTGTAATAATGTTGCAATGGAAAACGCAAGTCTTCTTTACCTTCAGTGCCCTCTCGCTATGGGACTTAGTCTTTCGAAGTATTCTCTTTATTATTATTATTATTGTTATTATTATTATCATTATCATTATTATTATCATTATTGTTATTATTATTGTTGTTATTGTTATTGTTATTAATATCGTCGTCGTCGTTGTTGTTGTTGTCGTTGTTATAATTGTTGTTTTCTCTTTCCCTCTCTCTCTCTCTCTCTCTGTCCCTCCCTTTCTCCCTCTTTTCCTCTCTTTCATTTCCCCTCTGTTTTTCCTATCTTCCTTTTCCTTTATTTCTCTAAGCCAATTCCCTTCTTCCCCTACTATCATACATTTTTATTTACATATTCACGCTCAGCTCCCATTCTCCATGACAGCAGAAACAGGAACCAAAGGTTACCTCTCCAGACCGCAGACTTTTCCATTTGGTGCTCCCATCCAACTGCCCCCCCCCCACGACCTGTTTCCACTCATTACCAGATACGCATACAATCCTATCATAAGGTCGCCAGAAAAGATACAGTACTTATACACTACACGTATTATGTACCCTTTTATACACAATTTGGTTGTCCGTTATATATATATATATATATATATATATATATATATGTATATATATATATATGTATATATGTATATGTATATATATATATATATGTATATATATATATATGTTATATATATATATATATATATATATATGATGTGCGTGTGTGTGTGTATGCTTGTGTGTGTTTGTGTGTATATGTGTCGGTATGTGAGCGCGCGTGTCCTTATGTCTACAACAGTGTATCACTAACAGGGATGTATTTATAAATATTGCTAGGTATTTATGTATCCTAAATAAGAATTGTTTACTTAACAAGACTACTAGGCAATTATAACTGATACAGTTCCGAATTGGCCATCATCAGTATTAGTTATTGTAAAAGCAAAAGATCAATTAGATGAAGATCTTGACTTAAGCAATGAATTATTTTCGTGTGTTTGGTAAAGTGTTCAGAAGTTAGAGTGAAATACTAGAAAGTATAGTAAAGATACAGTAAACCACGGTTATCTATGACCCGTGCTGTTGCAGACCACCACAAAATACGTGTGTAAAGCGAAAATACAGATATCTAGGCATTGCAAAGAGAAAGAGGGAAGGAGAGAGCGATGGAGGGGGACAGAGAAAGAGGGAAAGAGGAGGGGAAGGGGGATGAGGTAGGGAGGAGGGGAGGGGGTAAGGGAGGGTGGCGAGGACTTGGCAAGAGATAGGGGTACCAGCCGGCGTGATATCCGTCCGATTTACAAGGTTTTTATTACACACCTGAGTTGTTCTGGGAAACGGTATAAATGGCTGGGCCGAATTGTGCCTTGACGTGTCCAGGCAGTGGCACTGAATTACACCAATCCAGCATTAATCAAGTCTGTTGCAAGTCATATGAATTCAATCGTACATTTAAAGGTTTAGTAATATCAGGAACGCCAGAGGGAGGGTGGGGAGAAGGAGGGAGGGATGGGGAGGAGGGAAGATTAATATATATATATATATATATATATATATATATATATAAATATATTAATATTATATATTTTCTCTTATACATACTTCATTGAAAGTGATGGCTAATTGTGCATTTATTATTTTCTTTAATTCATTTTCCATATATCTTACTATAGACTTATGTTCATTTAAAAGGAGGTTTATGATATCACTGTAGGTGATCATGTTTGCTATATCGCGATTTCGGATATTGCAAACATGACCACTTACAATGAAGTCATAAACCACCTTTCAAAGGAACATAAGTCCATTGTAAGACATGAAAAATACATTCAAGAAAATAAATGCACAATTAGCCATCACTTTCAATGAAGTATATATATATATATGTGTGTGTGTGTATATATATATATATATATATATATATATATATATATATATATATATATATATATATATATATATATGATATGGAAAAGAGAGAGAGAGAAAGGGGAAGGGGAGGAGATGGTTGGAAGGGGAGAGAGAGAGGGTCATATGTACCGTAGATGGAAGTGGAGGGATTACAGTGAGGATGAGCGAGAGGGACAAAGGAGGGTTAGAACGATGTGAAGCAAGGAAGTGGAAGGGATCACAAACGTAAAGGTCGATTGTTGAGTCCGCTGAGAACGGACGGGGAGGGAAATGGCTTTGTATTAGAAGAGGGACTTGGTGCTGTGCGGTGTCTGGATGTTTTCGGGTAGAGCGAGCGCTTGGGAGAGAGGAAAGGACCAAAGTTTCCTCTTATATTTTGCTTTGAACGCTCTTGGGGATCTATGGCTGCTTTTGCCGTTCCGAGACACTTTGGAGAAGTGGGGGAGGTTGCGGGAGAGGAGCTCGAGCACACTGAGAGAGGGAATTGGAATGAAAGGATAGCGAGGATTTCGATTGGCCAATTTAAGAGGAAGAGGACCCAAGTAAGATCACAAGGTATGGGAGCACCATTAGATTCACTTGGCAGTGGCCACGTTCTCTTGGGTTGTGAGGTTTCTTTCAGGTGAATAAAATCGTGTGGCGTTAGACGGACTCAAGTCCTCTGAGATTTGGGCTCAGCGGGTCGTTCAAGGCTTTTGTTTAACCAGGTTAGGACGTCTGTCGTTAGCCAGACTTAAATTCGAAGAGAATTCTGTTCGCGCTCAGCAGATAAAAGGAAGGAGGGAACCTAGAGAAATGGGTTTCTTCGGATGCCTTCGAAGAGGGTAAGAGCCGTGGAGACCTTGCGAAGTCAGAAAAGGCGAAAGACATGTTGTGTGAAGATTCTGTAATTCAGAAGAACAAGAAAAGAAAAAAAAATGAGAATGAAGAGTGAATAAGGACTAAGAAGATAAAGTAAAGATATATAAGATCTGAAGTAAAAGAAAAGAAGAACATAAAAGGTTGTAAGAAGATATGGAAAATGGAGTTCAAAATCTTAAAACTGAAATAAAGAAATTTTGGCAGGAGCCGAAAGCCTAAAATGAAATCCATTAATTTGATTTATAGCATAATTACCATGGTGGGATTGGTATGTCAGGATTGGGCTATAGCCTCCTTCTAACACATCGTTTACCAATCTTTAACGACCATGTCTAAACAATCCAGCACCCCTATCTTGTTATTAGAAATATAAAAGAAAGTGAAGTGTAGTGCTTGATGATTTATTTTCTTGATTCCTTCGAACTGAAACAAATTGGCAATATTGTTTGTAGAAGAAATAAGAACACCCTAGAAAAATAAAATAGCATGGAAAAAGTCAAATATGCACAACTAGGTAATCAATGGTACATATATCAATGTGATTTTTGTGTGCATCACTTCCTAGCACCCCAGGTTGGGAAACGCTGTTCTAAAAGCTCTCAACAGGAGAATGTTATATGTATGAGTGAAATACAGATTTTTCTTTCTTGGTCAAAGTCCATTAAAGGTGTTTTTATATTTTCTCGTTTTCTGTGTCTTTATATTGATTACGTATTTTTTGTTTGGGAATAATGACGTAAGAGGTTCAATGCATCAGTATGAGAGGATCAATGATTGGTTTGAAATCACAGTTCTAGAAGAAAAGGGGATTAGATTTATCTTTTGTTGTAAATTTAGATAATAGGACAATAAACACACATGTCCTCAGACTTAACAGAAAAGAGCATGACTTTTTGAAGAAAAAAAAATGTTACCAAGTGTAGAGGAAAAACCTAAAATTGTTTTCTTAGATATATGTACCTGAATTATTATTTACAATAATTATTATAATATCTGTGGTCATACGCAATGACACGATGGGTAAAATCCTATTGTTTTTCGCACCAGTGGCAAAAAAGCGCTCCACAGCCACGCACAAGAAATAAATCTGAAAATATTGCGTTTTTATAATTACCATTAATGAAGGGTAATAGCCAGCAGGATCAGAGGAGGCAATTCTGTGCTTCTTGTGACCATCTAAATCGATGTCATTCTACAAGCAAATATAATTCAATTTATATTTTTGTATTGTGTAGGGTATTGATTGAAATCCGAAGACTGAAAATTCTTCAAATCCTTATAAACACCTATATAAACCTTATGATAAAGATTGTGTACACAAACACAAATACTATATATTGGAAATGTCCGTGATATATATATATATATATATATATATATTCATATGTATATATGTATATATATGTATATATGTATATAATATATATATATATGTGTGTGTGTGTGTGTGTGTGTGTATATATATGTATATATATAATATGTATTTATGTATATATATATATGCATACATATACATAATCTGAAATCGTCTCCTTTTATTCTTGAGTGTCGTTTTCAAAACTTTCTGGATTCTCGCGTGACTGATAATCATTTGGAGATTTGGAACATTTGAATTTCTCATAAGCTTTTTTCTTTTTAGCAATACTTTTTGCTATTTTTCTTATCAAACCACTTTGGACAAGATGGATTAAGCCATTAAGGGAACGTTCTTCATTAAAAGAAAATACGAATAATCTCAGTTTCTACATTTAGTCTTTAGTTTTTGTACTTTTTGTCACCCAGTCAATATGTCGTAGTTGTCGCAGGTCAATAAAATGCTTTTTTCCAAGGTTACGTTCTTCAGATGTGCAAGCATCTGTCCTAAGACTTTTCTTTGACTTAAATCTATATAAATTGTCAGCACAAATTGCAAAATTGTGGGCAACTTCTAATTTATTTTTCATACTATAACAAACTCGTCTAGCACGTTTCCTTGCTTTGTGGGTAGTTTTATATGCTCCATTAAGTAATGGTCACTAGGATAGACCACTAATCGACACTAGGATAGCCCACTAAGCGACATCCTACATCTCCATGTTTCACTGGACTCTTTAAAAACTGAATATCGCATTGCAATGACTGTAGAACCTCGACAGTTAGTAAGACAAAATATTATCGTATGCTAATGATATTACCTTTGCCCCATGAATTATTCGACCATTTAATCTTTGGTAATTTGATTGATTTAGATCGACCCATAAACTTGTTTTA
>NC_134787.1:59794250-59811750 GCF_046742065.1 Oratosquilla oratoria
GGATCTGTACATCCTTCATCCTATATCTCCTTGGCATTGGGACCTCGTCCATTTCGCTCCTACAATTCCATCTCGCACTTTCTTGCATTCCATACCATTCTGACGTTGCGTCGAATTTCTTTTGTTCTTCGGCAAGGCTGCCGAGCCCATCCTTTTCCTTTGTAACTAAAACTCTCTTCTTTCTCGTTTAAACAACCCACGTTTCACCAGGTCTTCTCTTATGTTACGATTCACGTCGTTTCCAAAGGAATATAAGTTTCATTGAATCCTGTTGGCATTACATCCTTCCTGGATCTTTTGTATGTGTTCCTCCTACACGTTTCTTTGTTTTCAATTGATAAGCTTCACTGACAGCGTTTAATGGAATTAGATACAGCATTATATCATCATACCACTTATAATTAGTTATGTCTGAGGCTATCTCATACTCAGAATGAAGGAAAATGTTGAAATTATGAGTGAAAAAATGACAAAAAAAAGTTTTATTTCAATGTCCTTTTCCAGAAAGTATAACATAGAGATATTTGACTTAAAGAGCTAATAAATAAACAAGTCGAAAAATTTCTACCTTTCCATGATTCTTTATTAAATATAAAAAAACGTGCACCCCCCCCACACACACAGGAGCACAGAGACAGGCACAGACACACATACGTATACACACACACACACACACACACACACACACACACACACACACACACACACACACACACACACACACACACACACACACACACAATCCAGTTCTTAGTTCGTGTTTCAGTTCGGGAAAAAATCTTTACTTCTAGAATTCCCTTGTCATATCCGGAATACATTCATTATGCTGCAAAATTTTGTTTTCCTAGAGAATACATCCTTTACTCACTTTTTCTGTTTAAATCTGTCTTCAACCTCTTTTGGGTATTTGAGTCGTCTGTGTTAAAAGTTCTCAAACTAGGTCCCACAAAAATCTAGAAAAGAAATGTAGTGATTCAGTTCCTGGTGACGAAACAATAAAACATAATTTCTATTTAAAAATATGAAATATTGTAAGGAAATATGGTTTATTTGTCTTTACTCACGTTAAATAAGAATGAGAAAACATTACATGTATTTTCTATTGGAAGTGGTAGAAATACCATTTAATTGGGGCTCCTCTGTGGAAACTCGTATTGTTTAGGAGTATTTGTTATGTTGAAGACGGGATCGATAGCCTAAGTTAGCTTTTATCATTTCTTATACTACTAATAGTCTATTAACCCAAAAAATATTACAGATATTTCGCTATGTCCAATATGCCTTTTCCAAAGCTGCTTTAAAATTTCCTTCATATACTTCAATGTTTCAATTTCTTCCTCCATTTTCTTCCTGATTTCGAGTAATGTTAGATAATATCTTAATTTATATTTCATCGTTACCAAACATGTTTTCTTTCACCTTAACAATATCTAAATCTTTCTTACTTTCTTTTCAATTTTTATTACCTAAACTGAGGCATTTCACGTTTCTGAATTTATCTTTGATTTTCAGTATTATGTATAGGAACAATAATATATATTTAAGTTCAATATATATATATATATATATATATATATATATATATATATATATATATATATATAATTTTATATTTATATGTATATGTACATGTATGTGTGTACATATATATGTTTATATATATATATATATATATAATATATATATATATATATATATTATTGCAGTAATTCACAGGGCACACGTGAAAATAATTTGCAGAAAAAACACTGGGAAATAAGAAACTTAGTCCGAACATTTTCGTCTAAGACATTATCAAGGAATACAAAGTGACAGAGGCATAGGTGAATATATATACATAAAGTAGTAGGGGACGTGGTAAGGACACAGAAAATGTTTCAAAACCTGGTTAAGAAGTGTTTACATTTAAGGACATTTGATCATATGACTTTACATCACCAGGGCCAGTAAGGAGTGGGCAAATTTTCCAGTGGCCTTTTTGTTCATGTAAGAGACCACAACAATCCTATTGATCCTATTTCTAAGGAAATAATTTCTTGTAGGTCTTTATTAGAAAGAAGCATTATTGAATCCCGTCATATTAAGCATACCTTCGATCAAAATATTAATTTAAGTTTAGGTTTGTATAAACTTGATGTTTTTATTATTAAGAAATTGTAAAAAAAAAAAAAAAAAAAAGTGATGTAACGTCATATGATCAAATGTCCTTAAATGTAAACACTTCTCAACCTGGTTATGAAGCATTTTCTGTGTCCTTACCATATTCCCCACTACTTTATGTATGTATATTCACGTATGCCTTGTCACTATATATATATATATATATATATATATATATATATATATATATATATATATATATATATATATCGGACTAAGTTTCTATATTTCCCAGTGGTTTTTCTGCAATATATATATATATATATATATATATATATATATATATATATATATATATATATATATATATATATATATATATATATATATGGGTATAGATATGTTTGTACAGAATTGACCTTGAACTTTCTAATATTACAATGCCTAAACTCCAAGAAATTAGAGAACTAGTTATCATCATTTGTACAACAACAACCACACTAAAACATTTTTTTGTCTCGGACCTCGAACATGCAAATGGTGAAAAAGGGATAAAAAATCCTTGTAAAATCGTGAATGACGAGAAAAAACTGTATAACAGTAAGTTAGGGGTTCTTAACTTTGGGTACTTGTGCCCCCCAAGGGGTTCGTAACCCTAAGCATGGGAATACGAGACATGATAGCCAATGCGTGGTACTGTATATCTAAAATGAAAAAGCAATCAATGTATCATTCATCCTTTTCAAGTCGTACGGGCACTGAAGAAGGTTAAGAACCATTGCATTACACTAAGGCGTTGCTGAGCCTCATCAACAATGCCGGCGTATCGATGTATGTACATGCATATACCTATTCCATGTATTTGTATGTATATGCATACATACCTGCATGTGCATATGTGCACATATATATGTGTGTATATGTATATGTATATATCGTTATGCCACATATACGGGCAACTGACAGAAATATACAAAAGGTCATATATGCACATTTTGTATTGATCCCGACTGTATTCAAACTGTTCGTACTCAGGAATTTAGAAAGGTATTTGGGCAGTACTTACTTGAGGCAATAATTCCGTCATCAAATAAACTGCAATCACACAGACTAAGCAACCAAACACAGAGCCAGTCCCAGTAATGAAACTTGTTTTTTATTACAAATAATTTCCGACAGTCGCTACGGGGTTCGAACCGAGGCCTTGTTTAGTGCCAATTATTTGGTGTAATGATATGCGCTATTACTAGCGATTCACTTCAGATGTTTTTATTTATACTTGAATGGCCTCTAAGAGTAGGTTTGTGTGATATAACAACAAAAACAATCGACTGTGGTGTGGTAATAACAACGTATGTTGCTTGACTGGGAACCCGCAGGTTCATAACAACCAGCAGCTTCCACGGGCCCTCCCATAGATCTCTCTGCGAAACAATTTCGGACTGTTGTCTGTGTTGCATTAGTGTTGGTCTGTTTCTTTGCCAGCGGCTAGCAGGAGAAAGAGGAGAGAGGGAGTAATCGCCAATTGTCAACTATTCTTATGTGAAAAAGTGTTGAAAATAGTAAAAAAAAAAAAAAAAAAAAAATCCTTCATGTCACCAATAAAATGATCATATAGCTGGTAAAAGTAGTCGAGGTAAAAAAGACAAAAGATACAAGAAATCCGAAGGGGGACATAACACACGGAAAGAATGCAAACGGATTAGTAAATATTATCCTGAACCATTAATCCATAGAGTTACAGCATGGATCTCTAAGACTGCTCTGAAGACAAGCAAAAACATCACATCCCCTGAGGATAAAGAAAGAAATTCAACCCGCACAGTAGTTGAAAATTCTTGAGTGCCAATATTGCCTCTGGTCCTAGATGTTTTATCCCCTTAGTTCGATACCTTGTCTGAGACCTCTGCGTATAAGTTTTTTCTTTCTCTTTCATCCTTATTATTATTTTTTTTTTTTTAAGTCTGGAGACCTGTCTTTGTGCCTTTGAAGGTGAAAACAGGTTTAGCCTTTCTATCTTTACTTTTATATGTACTTTCTCATTACTCCAGTCTCTAGTTTTATGGATCTGTAGGTTATTTTTGAAAATGGTTCTTTAGGATGATGCAGGATTCCTTTGACGGTGGTATTTTGTCACCTCGCTCAGACTAAGTCTTTGTGAGGTATTGTTTTTGTAAGATTTTTCTTTGTGTCTTTGGCTGGTTCTTTGTCTCTCAGGAAACCAACAACGTGCACTTGCATGTACTGATCATTTAACTCGGATGTCAGGTTGAGTTATCTTTCTATAACCTGTCCTCAGAACCTGTCAACATCCTTCTTCCATTTGGAGATGTAGACCCCGAGGGTCTGACATTCGGTGTCTCTCTCTCTGTCTATCTGTCTGTCTGTCTGTCTATCTGCCTGTCTCTCTCTCTCTCTATTTCTTTCACACTATTTCTCTCTCTCTCTATCTCTCTCTCTCTCTCTCTCTCTCTCTCTTTCTCATCTTTGACTATTTACTCCTTTTCACACAGAGTACTCTCATGCAGTTACTCTTCCCGTTCTACTTCTATAATTTAGAGACAGAAACAGTCTCACACTACTACAACATAGGCGTCCAGGGACTGCGTTTTGTTAGTTACTGAAAATAGAGGAAACAATTATTATTGGGTTATTTCTTTGAAACATTATAGCAAAAATAATGAACCAATAGGCATAACATCTTCAAGAATTTTGGAAGCAATCGAAAGCCACCTAATATAATTTTCTGCAACTTTTTCAGAAGCTATCAGGTTTACTTCAGATAAAAAACATTATTTTCATCCAGATTATCGGTCCCTCTTCAATATGAGTCAAATTTTCACGCGCAGAATCGGATGCCTTATGTACGATGATTGATGCATCAGAATACTCGCGTTATAAAATATAAAGTCACTGCTGTACCACTCATTCTCTTTTACTGAGTAATAATTAACACAGAATACATGATCAAGGCAGTTCACAGAATTCGGGGGGTAACTCAGTTACAACTACAAAATAAATATAAACAAGACGCCGACAGCAGGATCCTCGTATACCCGCTCGGGTCTCATAACACATACATAGGCGCCATCTTATGGAAAAGGTTAACACTAACACAATAGGGAAAAATACATACATGATTACTTCGAAAGACCAAACTCAAGATTACAAGGTTAACTATTGAAGATGTGTGGGTGTCTGGTTATCAACAAATAGGAAGCTTTATATGTCACCAAGTAGATTAGTTTAATATTAAGTTCCACTAAAATAAATGTTGATGTGGAAGGCTTGTTATGATAGACACCATTTGTTTATTTCATATTTGTTTTTTCTTTATTTTTCCATTATCTTCAGTCGATAATCATCATTCTACCATCCACTTATGAGTCTACTGCCGTTTTTTTAATGGAATGATAAATAGTCAGTTGATTGAGATGGATTTAACTCTCTCCCAGATAATGGGGTAACAGGAAGCATAATTAGAATTGCCTTTAGGGGCCAGAATATTGAAGTAAGTGCTCTCTCACACAAGGACTGAATAGATTGACCTTCAGAAGGTCTTTTTCCTTAGCTGAATAAAATCTTGGCAAGACCAGAAGATAGATAAGAATAGCCACCGTTGTCGACGGGTTTATTTCAACACATTGTTCTTTTTCTATCTCATTCTATCTATCTCTTTCTTTTTTCTTTTCTTTTTCTTTCTTCCATTCTGTCTTTTTTTTTCTTTCTCTTTTTTCTCTTTCTCTTCTTTATGCCCTCGGCACTCGTCCTCCTCCTCCCTCCTCCTCCTTCCTCCTCCTCCTCCTCCTCCTCCTCTTCCTCCTCCTCCTCCTCCTCCTCCTCCTCCTCTTCCTCCTCCAGAGGAAAGGTCGTATCTAGCGTCTCTCAGACGACCGTTATTTTCTCTTCATTACTTCGACTGTTGACTCTGCACACATTATTTCGTCCCCTTGAGTACGTCACGCTGTTTTTTGACACAATCATATTCCATCACATATTATAGTCCATAGGACAATTTCGTATATAATAGCTTGTTAGGATGATATAGCTACTAGACAGAATAGTTTCTGTTCATCCACTTGCCCTAGATATGCTTTGGTAAACTGTACGAATACTGAATTGCCAACAGACTCTCAAATAATAAAAATGCTAAGTTAAATGCGTTCTGTATCACAGGCCGTTGCCATTTTTGTAAAAATATACGCAACAAAGTCATCTAATGATGCA
The DNA here is from genome assembly GCF_046742065.1 of Oratosquilla oratoria. NCBI lineage: Eukaryota > Metazoa > Arthropoda > Malacostraca > Stomatopoda > Squillidae > Oratosquilla > Oratosquilla oratoria. The sequence goes on from NC_134787.1 coordinate 59,800,578, forward strand.
GAGTTACTATAAAAAGGACAGAAGGAAACAGATGAAAGGACTGCTACATGAGGCATAATTCATATCACGACAGCGAATGCTCGCAGCCTATGTTGAAGAGTCAGCTTTGAAGCTTGGTGACAAAGGCAAAAGTAGAATTCTTTCCCGACAGGTCCCTTTTTTTTCGTATTAAAATAGTTTGGGTCCTGTTCCACTGTATGTTGGATAACGTCATTATTTTTTCGCGTGCCTTGATACATATTGATATATAAAAGTATGTGTACACACACACACACACAGACGCACGCGCACACACACACACACACACACACACACACACACACACACACACACACACACACACACACACACACACACACACACACACACACACACACACACATAAGAGACCTGAAAAAGAACAGCTTCCCACACAGAGTGATAGATATATGGAACAAATTGGATGAAAAAATAATGTGTGCAAACACAATACAAAAATTTAAGAACAAACTTGATCTTGCGAGATACAAAAACGGGTTACCACGAGCATAGCCTCCCTTCCCGTATTATACAACTAGGTAAGCACACACACAGACGTAGACACACACACACACATACACACACACACACACACACACACACACACACACACACACACACACACACATATATATATATATATATATATATATATATATATAATATATATATATATAAAGTGTGTGTATAACTGTATTGTAGCTTGCATTTGCTAAATCCCTAATGCGTCTTGATCTTCTCAGGCCTGCCGAAATAGAGTATAACAATATCTTTAGCCCCATTGTTAAGGACTTGCTATATTTATGTTATCTCCATAGATATCATAAGGTACGTTACATATATTTGTCTTAATAACAATTGATAATATATTACCCACTTTCGCCCTATAAAGGTGTAGACCGGATGTCGTAGTTTATTTTGTATATATTTTACAAAATATGAAAGGTAACAGTCCTTACGGTGAGGAAGTTTCACCGATTATTACATTTATTTGATCAAAATAAATCTATTTTCTAATAGGTGTGAGAAGAAACGGAGCGAAAGGAGAAAAAATATCTATAATTCTATAAAAGGTCTCTCTTAATTCCAGACTACATTTCCATAATCATAGTTTTCAGCTTAACCATTTCTTAAATGTTGGGACATATCCTTATTCAATTTTGTTTTGCTTTTAGTATGAAATTATATATTTTGCGAGACGTCAAGAGCTGTCTCTGCAATTCCTCGTATATGTGCGTTCCCCCTACGAGATGCATTATTATCTTAATGAAGGTGAAGATTTCCTCTGTTATGGCCACTTTCACACAACCGGAAGTGATTACTCAAGCGCCTTTTATATTTTGATCCGTCACTCGGACGGTCATTAAAATTGCTTTACAGTAATGCATAATAGCTGATATTTGCACATTTACATATAATATTGCTGGATTTCTTTTTTCAAGTTTCAAACTTCCCTGCTTCCTTGTGTTGTGGGCTTTTCCAGGTAAAAGGATAGGAGAACGAAAACTCCGAAATCAAACCACATCAGTGGTAAGACATCTTCGTTCTTTTCACGCAAATTCAAGATATATTTCCCTTCCTGGCATTTCCCTTTCATTAATCAATTCCTGGGCTCAGCAGACACATCCTACTCCAACCATTTCATCCTGGTTTTCATATACTGTAGATGTCTTTGTGTCAAGGTATGGGTAGGACATTTCGTAACTCATCTTCTTAGATGTTTTGCATTTGATTGCATTCATTCGGAGAGGTAAGCAAAAGGTGTGTCTTCCCACCTCTTCACTGTGCTCTTTTTTATTCCTTTGCTTGTATCCTCTCCTCCTCTTCTTCCTCCTTTTCTTTCTTGTGCTTCTTCTGGTGATATTGGTTGTGGTGCTGGTGATGGTTGTAGTGGTGGTGATGGTGACGCTGTTGTTGTTTCTGCTGCTGCTGCTGGTGGTTCTTCCTATGCTCCTCCTCCTCCTCCTCCTCCTCCTCCTCCTCCTTCTCCTCCTCCTCCTCCTCCTCCTCCTCCTCCTCCTTCTCCTCCCCCTCTTTCTCCTTGTTCCTTATCTTTCCTCCTCCTCCTCCTTGTTCCTTATATTTCCTCCTCCTCCTCCTATCTCCTCCTCCTCCTCCTCCTCCTCCTCTTTCTCCATGTTCCTTATCTTTCCTCCTCCCCCTTCCCTTCCTCCTCCTCGTCTCCTTCGCCATCTCCCTGATCTCCTCTTTCTTTCTCCTTTTCCTTCTTGTTTGCACTTATTCCTCCTATTACTCTTCTTTTCTCTCTTCCTACTACAAATTCTCTTCCTCTTTTTCTGCTCTTTATTACTGTTTTATTTCCTTATCCATCTCTATTTCCTCCATTTCTTTCTATGCCCAATCCCATTACCATTCCTATTGGTATTCCTCCCTAAGCATCTTTTCCTAATACCCTTCATGTCCATCTTTTCATTCACATTCTTGTTATTATCAATGTTCCTCTTTATCCTATTAGTTCTTTTCGTCGTTCTCTTCTTCTTTTTTCACCTCCACCTCTCCATCCTCTTCTTCCCCTTCCTCCTCATCTACTTCTTTTCTTTCTCCTCCTCATCTTTCTTCCGTTCCTCCCCGTCCTCTTCCTCTCCTTTCTCATATTCCTCTTCCTCCTCCTCGCCATCCTCCTCCCCCTCATCTTCCCTCTCTTCTCTCTCATCTTCTTCTTCCTCCTCTTCTTGCTTACCTTCCTCCTTCCCCTCCCCATCCACCTTTCCTCTTCCTTCTCCTCTTCCCTATCTCCTCCTCTTCCTCTTCACCGCCTCTTATTACTCCTCCTCTTCCTTTTCCTGTTTCTCCACCTCCCATTCCCATCTTTATGGATGACGATGACAGGTGGTAATGGACATTGAACTGCCTAGTGTAGGCCTTATGGTCTCTTGCAGTCTCCTTCATTCTTATGTTCTTATGTTCTGTCGTACTCCACCTTCTTCTCTCCCTCCTTTATCTCCTACTTCTCCAACCTTCCTTCTCAGGCCTTGTCTTCTCCCTCCCTCCTTTATGCTCCATCTTCAAGCGTGATTTATGATATAAAAGGAAAAAATCAAACAGTGTGTTTAAACTAGGTTGATATGTTAAGATAAAAAAGTTCAGCAGATACAACACATCCTAAAGCTTCACCAGCCTAGTCAACACTGCCTCTTAGGGGTCGAAAAACGTGCTTTGATTGCTTCCAGTAACCGCAGTTAAGAGAATTTTGCAAAATGCTTGAGATTATACATCCATCCTGGCTACTAATTAGTCGTGCTTGTTATGCATGGAGGAGATTTGTTGGTAACATGACTGGATACCGTCCTCACACTCATCTCACTCCTCCTCTTCCTCTTCCTCTCACTCCTCCTCGTCGTCGTCCCTCTTCTAGTTCTCCTCCTCCTCCTCTCTTCCTCTTCTTGTTCTTCTTTGTGTTTATCTTATTGCTCCATTCTCGATCGCTCTTTATTGTATCTGATCTTGTCTCAATCATTACATCATATCGCTTATGAGTCTTATCATGGACGGGATAACAGAATCCTTTACCTACTACACTACTATAACAACTATTACTACTGGAACTACTACAAGTACTACTACTAGAACTACTACAACTTTCTTCTTCTTCTTCTTCTTCTTTTTCTTCTTCTTCTTCTTCTTCTTCTTCTTCTTCTTCTTCTTCTTCTTCTTCTTCTTTCTTTTTCTACTTCTTCTTCTTCTTTCTTTTTCTACTTCTACTACTGCTGCTACTACTGCTACTACTACTACTACTTCTACTACTACTACTACTTTCACTTTTGAAATGCTTTTTATTCACGGCATAATTATGAGAATATTCATCAGGAATACTTTTATCACTTTATCTCCGATATCATTATCGTTTCTTCATCTCCTTTTTCTGCGTTCTCTTATTCGTAATCTTGAACCAATACTAATTACCTACCTTTGTTTTGTTTGCATCTACCTTCTCCTCTTCCTCCTCCTCCTGCTCCTCCTCCTCCTCCTCCTCCTCCTCCTCCTCCTCCTCCTCCCTCGCCTTTCTCTCTCCCCTGACTTGCTCCTTTCAACTTCTTTTAATCCTTTTCACTTGCTTTTCCTCTTTAATGGCATTTCATATGAAACCTCTCCTCATTCTTGGCTGAGATTTTCTTTTCGTTTCCCCTCCTCAGAGGTCCCCCTCCTCCTCTCTCTACAACCTTCTTTTCTTCTTTCTTCTTTTTCTCCTCTTCCTTTCTTCTTGTTTCCTTTTCTTCTCGTTCTCATTTCTCTTTCTTATTCTTCCCCTTCCCCCTCTCTACAACCTTCTTTTCTTCTTTCTTCTTTTTCTCCTCTTCCTTTCTTCTTATTTTCATTCTTCTTTTTCTTTAAATCTCCTCCTTTTTTCTTCTTGTTTTTCTATTCTCCTCGTTCTTATTTCTTCTTCTTCTTCTTCCCCTTCCCCTCTTTACAACCTTCTCTTCTTCTTTCTTCTTTTTCTCCTCTTCCTTTCTTCTTCTTTTCATTCTTCTTTTTCTTTTTTCTCCTCCTCCTCCTTCTTGTTTTCTCTTCATCATCTTCTCATTTTCATTTCTTCTCCTTTTACAATGAGTTTTGACGATAAACATTGCCGACTGAAGAACTTTTTGTCCATAAAGAAGCAAAAAGATGAATGAAACGAAAAAGATAGATAATACAACGAAATGAATAGATAAATAGATAAACAAATAAAATAACAAATAAACAAATAAATAGGGATATATGAACATATGAATGAAGAAGACTGCAAATGACCTTAAGGCCTACACTAATTGTCTAACCTTTTCTTAACCCATTAAACTCCGATGACAAGATCCTTGTCATTTGGTCAAATAAAACAAAAAATCATAAACACCAAAATGTTTGATCAAACACCAGAAAAATATGACGTCATATTTTTCTGGTGTTTGATCAAACATTTTGGTGTTTTATTTATTTATTTATTTATCTATTTATTTATTTTTATTTTTTTACCAAATGACAAGAATCTTGTCATCGGAGTTTAATGGGTTAAAACAACCGATAGTTTCAGCGCTTACGACATGGTTACTAAGTATATTCCATTCGTTGACGATTATATTGGTAAACTTCTTCCTTCAATCTAAATTTGTCCAGTTTAAATCCACTACTGCGAGTCCTGCCCTGTTGTCTTAATATGATGACTTTGCGTCAGCCTTGTTAAAGCTTTTGATCCACTTGAACACCTCTATTAGATCATCCCACATTCTGCGTCTTTCCAGGAAAATATATGAATAGGCAAAACATAAATAAATAAATAGATAAATAAAGTGAATAAATAAATTATCGCAAGAATGAAATGTTTATAATAGTGTTTATTAAACTAAAATACTTAGAAAATTAGGGCTGCTTTACGCTCTACTGCCTTGGCTAGAAGCTTGTCCCATTCCTAGATAACGCGATTGGCAAATTTTTTTGACCTACTTGGAATCTAGATTAGATCTAAGTCCTGGCAGATTGAGGCCATCATATTTCGTTTTGTTTGTATTTCATGTAAACATATTTTTCATTTTGGTATTATTAATCACCTTTAAATTTTCACAGAGCTCTGTAAAGGACCCTATGAATCTTCTTTATTTATTATCGTTGTTATTATTATTGTCATTATTTTTTTTAGGGTCAGACACTAGGTTCAAATGTTTTAGGCTGTTTTGTTATGCTTTGTTTCTTAGAGTGGGTGTGCCAGTGATGCGTACAAATTAGTGATGATATCTGGACTTTTTAAGTCAAAAGATGGCGCTATCAGAACCAGTATCATCATTATCACCATTAACAACAACACCACCACTCCCAATACTACTACCAATACCACTACTCTCATCCTTTCCCAGTGTCCAAGCCCCCCCTTCTCCTCCTCCACCTCCTCCTCCTCTTCCTTTCCCCCCTTTTCTCTCCCCGTTCCCTCCTTTCCCCTTATTTAATCTCAAGCATTTGTATCTCAACTTGTACTTGAAAAAGCTGTAATAAGCGGAACGTCGTACAAATAAAGGCTCCGTCCTTATATGGTGTTTATCTCGTCAACCACTACTATTACCACTACCACGACCACTATTACTATCACCACGATCACTACCACTACCACCACCACCACCAATGCCCATACCACTTTTCTTCTTCTTCATCTTCTCCTCTTCCTCCTCCTCCTCCTCCTCCTCCTCTTCCTCTTCCTCCTCCTCCTCTTCCTCCTCCTCCTCCTCTTCCTCCTCCTCTTCCTCCTCCTCATCTTCAAACTTCTTTCTCCACGTACCCCATACCACTTCCAATTTTCACCTTTCTTGTCTTCTTTAGATCTTTGTCATTCTTTGCTTTCCATCTTTACTTTTTCCTCTCCAGACCAACTTCTCTATCACCTTCGCCCACGCCATCTTCCATGCTTCTGTTTACTTCGCCACCTCGATAATTTTCCTTTTGAATTTCCTTCCCCCACCTCACCTTCCTGCCTTCCATACTCCATTATCTTTGGCTTTGTTCAGGCATCTTCTTTCCACGCTGTTCATATTATGTTCTTATCAGGATTTTTTTTTTAACTCCATCTCTATTCGTTTGATCGTCCTCTCTCATTCTCCCTTTCCTTCTTCTTCTTCTTCTTCTTATTCGTCGCCAAGTTATCTTGCGTTTATTTTTCTGAATGTTTATTTCTTTTTCCTTCTTTTTGATGTTTTTATCTCTTCTCCGTCTCTAATTTGTGGTGACTATTGAACTGTGATGCTGTTGAAAGAAGAAAGGAAGGAATGAAGGAAGAAAAGAAGGTAGGAAGAAAGAAAAGGAAGAAGGAAGAAAGAAATAAAGAAAGAAAGAAAAGGAAGAGAGAGAGGAAAAAAAAAGAAACTACAAAGAAACTGGAGCTAAAAAGAAAATAAAGAAAATGTAAAGATGTCAGAGAGCAAAGAAACCAGAGAGGAAAGAAAGAAAGAAGGAAGAAAACGAATGAAAGAAGAAAAGGAAAAAGAAATAAGAGATGCTAAACAGGAAGAAAGGAGGAGGGAAAGAACCAAAGCATTGCTATAAAAAAAAAAAATGATGCAAGAGGTTAAGAACAGACGAGAGGAAAGATGGTGGAAAGAAGGAATGGAAGAAGGAAGAAAACAAAAGAAGAAAGCATGGTAGGGAGGAAAGAGGAACTTATAGAATCAATGAAAAAGAGGAATGAAAAAATGAAAATGTCTTTTGGTGAGAAGAAGCCGTTCTAAAACTGACTGCGAATTTCTCCGATCAGGAGGTCGGGTGTCCATATCCTTCCCCTCCTCTCCCCTTCCCCTCCCCCCTCCCCTCCCCCTATCCCTCTCCTCCTTCCCTCTCCCCTTCCACCTCCCACCTCCACCCCACCCCTCCCCTCCCCCTTCCACCTTCAACCTCCACCCCACCCCTCCCCCTCCCCTTTCCTCCCCCCTCTCCTCCTTCCCCTTCAACCCTTCCCACCCCCTCTCTCCTCCTCTCCCCTCCGCTTCCCCTCTCCCCCTCCCCTTCCCTTCTCCCCCTCCCCCTCCCCTTTCCCTTTCCCTTCCCCCTCTCCTTCCCCCTCCCCTTCCCCTCCTCTTCCCCTCCTCTTACCCCTTCCCCTATCCCCCTCCCCCTTCCCCTATCCCCCTCCCCCTTCCCCCTCTCCTCCCCCTTCAACTCTTCCCTTCCCTCGCCCTTCCCCCTCCCCCCTCCCCCTCCTCCTTCCCCCTCCCCCTCCTCCTTCCCCTTCCCCCTCCCCCTCCTCCTCCTGGTCGCGTAATCCGACAGCGGAGCGCCCTTTTGGAGTCAGCAGAACTTAAGGCAGCTGAACAACATTTACTCGACCCCAGAGACCTAATCGTCCCCAGTCCAATCCAGCCCAGACCGAATCTATAGTCACTTCATTTGAACTTGGCAAAGATTTCCTTCACTGTTGTTGCAGAACTCTTGGTTCGTAATTCTTCAGTATCGTTGTCTTTTTTTTCCATTGTCTTATTATTGGATCTTGATGTCATTATTATTATCATTATTATATTTATTATTATTATTATTATTATTATTGTTATTGTTATTATTATTATTATTGTTATTATTGTTATTGTTATTATTTTAATTGTTATTATTTTAATTATTATTATTATTATTATTATATTTATTATTATTATTATTATTTTTATTATTATTATTATTATTATTATTATTGTTATTGTTATTATTATTATTATTATTGTTGTTATTGTTATTATTTATTGTTGTTATTGTTGTTATTTTTGTTATTTATAGTATTAGTATTATTAGTATTATCAATTTTTTTTTATAATTATTATTATTACATCTTATAATTCTATTATGTACAGAAATCTAGATTTAACGACTGGGAACATTTTTGTTCTCTAATAGATTTTCATAATATTAGTGATTGGGCTATAGTTGTGATTAGGTGTTAGCAACCACACAAACCTAATCACGGCTAAGAGGGTTCGACCACTCTAATCCGATTCAAATCAAACTAAACCCCATCAGTTCAAATCTTCCTTTACCTTCCAAGCCAAGAGCACCCAATCGTATTCTACTGTGTCCAACCTTATCCTTGGATATGTTATTCCCATACAACAATACCTCATACCAGACACCGTGTCCAATACATTTCCTCATAATAATTTTCTTTCCGTATTGTATTTTCTTTAGGTAGCTTTTTTACCCCCGTCCTTCAAAGGATATAGCATTCCTGAAGTTTTATCTCTCCTTCTGAAAGGATCGAAGGAGATACGTTCATTCTTTCTCCTTCAGAATGTCCATATATGGACTCACTTCAGGCAACCCTCACCCGAAATTCCATTCTCTTTCCAAATCCCAGTGTGTACCCTTCCTTCCCTCTCCCTTATTTTCTGTTTGCGCATTCTTTTCAGTGATTTTTTTTTTTATCTTGTATTTCTTTATCTTCTGTCTTCGTACAGGTAGCCATTTACGTTCCTCAGTCCTCGCATATCGTACCCCCTTCTATTTGTAGGATTTCGGAATTATGTTTATTACAATAATTCCAGTGTGTGTGTGAGTGTGTTTGTATTTGTGTATTTTTTTTTTATCTTGTATTTCTTTACCTTTTGTCTTCGTACTGTACCCGCTTACGTTCCTCAGTCCTCGCATATTCTCTCTTTCGTTCCCCCTTCTATTTTTAGGATCTCGGAATTATGTTTATTACAATTATTCCAGTGTGTGTGTGTGTGTGAGTGTTTGTATTTGTGTATTTTTATATCTTGTATTTCTTTACCTTCTGTCTTCGTAGTGTAGCCGCTTACGCTCCTCAGTCCTCGCATATTATCTCTTATCCTCTTCTATTTTTTAGGATTTCGGAATTATGTTTATTACAATTATTCCAGTGTGTGTGTGTGTGTGTGTGTGTGTGTGCGTTTGTATTTGTATTTGTGTACTTTTTTATCTTGTATTTCTTTACCTTCTGTCTTCGTAGTGTAGCCGCTTACGCTCCTCTTTCTTACCCTCTTCTATTTTTAGGATTTCGGAATTATGTTTATTACAATTATTCCAGTGTGTGTGTGAGTGTGTTTGTATTTGTGTATTTTTTTGTCTTGTATTTCTTTACCTTCTGTCTTCATAGTGTAGCCGCTTACGCTCCTTTTTCTTACTCTCTTATATTTTTAGGATTTCGGAATTATGCTTATTACAATTATTCCAGTGTTTGTGTGTGTTTGTGTGTGTGTTTGTATTTGTGTGTGACTGTCTAGGGTGGATATATATTTACCTAATTTACTCAATTGTATTATATAGGAAGAAAGCAACGCTCGTAGGGGTCATGCCTGTTACTCTAGAAATTATCCTATCTAGTTTCAAATTCATGTATGTCTCTACCTTGGACTGTATCCATATTTGTATTTATTTTATTTTATTTTATTTTGTGTGTGTGTGTGTGTGTGTGTGTGCGTGCGTGTGTGTGTGTGCGCGCGCGTGTGTGTGTGTGTGTGCACCCGTGTGTATGTTAGCATTTTTTCTTCTTTCCATTTTTTTTTTTTCAGATTCATATTCAAGGACGTAAGAAATGAGCGCCTATCGGGGATTTATTGCAAACGTACTTGTGGCGTTCTCACCTTAATACTTGTATAAAAGACAATTAACATATTTTATCACTGAAGCTACATTGTTCGTACCAAACGAGGTTCGATATTTCTTTTTTCTTCTATACATTTTCTGTATCATATATGTATGTATATATATATATATATATATATATATATATATATATATATATATATGTATATATATATTTATATGTATATATATATATATATATATGTATGTATGTATATATATGTATATTTATATATATATATATATGTATATATATGTATATATATGTATATATATATATATATATATATATATATATATATATATATAAAGGAAGCTAGTCGCAGAACTTATAAAGGTTATTTCATAAATACAAAAACTGTGTAGTGTTTAAAATCAACAACAGCAAAAAGAAGGCTAAAACCTCGCCGTTTAGAAATTTGTCTCATTCTTTTTCTTTTTTTACGTATTTAGAAATATGGGTTTGATTTAATTAAACAGGGTTTCTTTTTCAGCTATTGGGTTTATGTAGATTTATCTTTATTTGGTTGATAGGTTCAGAAGTTGTCGAAATAAGTTACGTATTCCTCACGAAAGTATTGCATTTATGTGTTTGCCTTGCATATTTATCCATTCTGATTCTCAAAAGAAATCCGCGGGGTCAGAAACTTTTCCTTCTTGAGACTTTTGCATCCGAACAGATGGCCTCCTCCTCCTCCTTCTTCTTCTTCTTCTTCTTCTTCTTCTCTTTCTTCTTCTTCTTCGTCTTCTTCTTCTTCTTATTCTTATTCTTCTTATTCTTATTCTTATTCTTCTTATTCTTATTCTTATTCGTCTTCTGATTCTTCGTCTTCTTATTCGTCTTCTTATTCGTCTTCTTCTTCGTCTTCTTATTCGTCTTCTTATTCTTCTTCTTATTCGTCTTCTTATTCTTCTTTTTCTTCTTTTTCTTCTTCTTCTTCTTCTTTTTCTTCTTTTCTTTTTTGTCTTCTTTTTCTTCTTCTTTTTCTTCTTCTTTTTCTTCTTCTTTTTCTTCTTTTTCTTCTTCGTCTTCTTCTTCGTCTTCTTCTTCTTTTTTTCATTGTCTTCGTTTTCTTCTTTTCCTTCTTCGTTT
>NC_134787.1:59819250-59824250 GCF_046742065.1 Oratosquilla oratoria
TTAATTACATTTCTTCCAGAACAGGCATTCCGCACTCTTTTGTGTAAGGAAATTAATATCCACTCAGAGTGGAATGCTGCTTTCTGATGGGGAAGATTAATACCAATGTATACGTATGCATGTATTCATTATCAATGTACTATATATAATGTGTGTGTGTATGTATAATGTGTGTAAATATGTATATATGTATACACACACACATATGTACGTGGGCAGTTTCGAAAATAATGCCTTCTATTCTGTTACTTGCAACTTAAAAAGCTGAGAAGCTACGAAGACGGAAGTAGCATCAATAAAACGAATCGAATTTTTTTATCCAAAATATATTTCTCCATGTAATCACCCACCTTCTCAATTCACTTTCGCCAGCGATGAGCAAGGGCCTATGCATGGCCGTCCGGAGCGTGATTTGTCACTCACATCTCTATCGCCACTCCGGGATCGACAAACCCTTCTCCTGTGCTGACATCAACTGCCTCGGCTCCATATATTTTCACCAAGCGCCGGTGAATGTCATTTGGTTCCACTTCCACGTGAAAGAACTCAATGATGCATCACTGCTTCTGACGCGCATTCATGACAGGGGTTAGTTTATGAGACAGTCGCACCGTCTAATGAAGAGAAACAGAGAGATGAAAATTTCAGATCATGAGCGTGAAGATTCAGTTATTATAACAACATAAACAATCCCCTCGAATCTTTTGGCGCAGAATAAAAATATAGAAGGCATTACATTTGGAACCGTCCTCGTATATATACATATATATATATATATGTATGTGTGTGTGTGTGTGTGTGTGTGTGTGTGTGTGTGTGTGTGTGTGTGTGTGCGTATGTACTCGTGTTTGCGTGTGTCTTTGTACCCGTGTGTATGTAGCCTCTCTTTTGCACTCGTTATTGTTCACGCTTTCAGTCTTCATCTATGAATTATAACCGGAACATATCAACAGTACACTCTCCCATGCACAAATACAAACACCACCTTTGATTACTTTACGTAACATCAGTTCTCATGCATTCCAAAAACATTCACAACATTTTATAACTTTGTACCTATGTGACACACTATAAATCTTAAAATTTGTTTTAAAAGGAATTTGATAAAAGTTTCCTAATATTTCTCACGTTTTGGAGCTCACCTCTGTCGACGAATTCTTGCAGGAGGTAGATATATTAAGGTGGATTAAAATATCTCACGACGGTTTTTCTAATATCACTTCATATTTCATTTCCAGAAGGGGCTTCTGACTTACTTTACCTCTTCAATTCAACTACTTCACGTTTTTTCATACAACTCAATATCATTACACTTTATTCTCTTCTATGATTTTTTTCACTTGATCTCGGAACTCCATGATACTTTCATTCTAAAGTTGTGCATTTATCACGTCCATTTTTTAATCTTAATTTGTTTCTGCTATTTTTCCATTATACTAATGACCCACTTTTGGAGAAGAATAGGCGCAAGTAAAAAGATCCGTATATTTCGATCACTATCTGTGATCCTCTTCAGCAGATGAAGAGGATCGCAGGTAGTGATCGTAGTATACGGATCTTTTTACTTTCGCCTATTCTTCTCCGAAAGTGGGTCATTAGTATAATTTTTCCAATGTGGTACGACATTACTTTGTTGTTATTTTTCCATCTTATACCAATTCATTGCACATTTCATAATTAGCGGAGCAATTTGGGGGCCACAGTCTAATCTCAACCAAAATTGGGCATTCGGCTTCAGCAAAATTAAAATCTATTACAATGTCAACTTCATGTTATTACCCTTTCCGAACAAGATTTTTTTCTAATCAAAATGAAGTTATTAGAATAAAATCCTTCATACTTTAAATATCGTTAAAAGGAGCTCACTTCTGCTGAAGAAAATTGCGATGTGGCAGTCAGAATAAATATTAAAAATAAAATGTCGACGCCAGAGAGATGAAATTGCCAAAGTAATCCATGACCGTTTCACAGCTAATCCATTCAATATAGAATTATACTTTCCTATCGCTTCATACAAACTTTATCGGGAAACGGGTTTCAAAATTATTTCTATTTAGTTTATTTATTGTTTTATTTATTTATTCATTTGTTTATGTATTTATCATCTATTTATTTTTTATTTATTGGTTCGTTCAGTCTATCATTAGCTTCTCAAACATGGCGATATCCTCCGTAGACTTCTCAATGAGAGACTATACTCGCTACAGGATACTTCACTTGAACAGCATTTTGTAGACAGAATTGTTCTGTCGATATAGAATCCATTTTGCTTCCAACCCCATATCTGGTGGAATACAATCATCTCGTAGTAGCCAGGAATTGAGTGTTCAAAGGACTTAATGATGTGATATTTTTCCTAATTAATTTCTTATTTCCTTTTCTTAATTCGCCTTGTTCGCTTCTTTACAATGCATTACTTCACTTTCCTCTCTTGTGTGGAGAGGTTTGGGGGCCCTCCCCTTTTCAATTGCAATTCCTTTCTCAAAATTAAATTAAATCTCTTTTCATATTCCTATAAATTATCCTTTTGCCTTAACTGTGTATTTCAAATATTATTGCTTATTTTTTGTTGATATATTTCTTCTATAATATTTTAATTATGCATTTTGTCTACTCATACGCTTATGAAACTATTTCTGTTTGCACTGAAGGTTTTTTCTCTTTGTGTATGCGTTACTTTCTTCTTTGTTTACTCATTCGTAAATTCTAATCGCTTTCATTTATTGCATGAAATCACTGCTTCCGTTCTCCATATTTAATTGCTTAATTTAAGTAGATGTTAATTTCAGGGCAATTCACTCCTCACAAGATTAATTTTGTCTATGTTTTTTCGTGAGTGCGATTTTGAGTCAAATTATAACGTTGGAACTCTTACCAAGAAGGAAATCATATATAATTCTGTCGAGACAATAGGAAGGCCGTGACGAAACTCATTTAGTCGAGACACTCATGTCGTTTATAATTTCTTGTGTTTCTATGAGGCTTGTGGACGCGTATAACCACCGGTTCATTCCTTAATCCACTACTACGGAGCGAACTTGTATGTGTGTGTGTGTGTGTGTGTGTGTGTGTGTGTGTGTGTGTGTGTGGATGCGTGTACGTGTTTCTACATACGTGTATTGTGTCTATATGCGTTTGTGTACATATGTGTTCATATGTGTATACCATGTTTACAACAATTATTTAAATGTGGTAGTGTATGTAGGCTAGAGAATCAATTATTATTACAGTAGATTATCCATGCGTTCGATTGTGATACATTTTATATATATATATATATATATATATATATATATGAAATATATATATATGATATAATATATAGTATATAATATATAATATATAATATATGATATATAATACATGATATATAATATATAATATATGATATATAATACATGATATATAATATATATAATATATAATATATGATGATATATATGATATATTATATGTAATTTAACATGGCCATTACATCACACAGTGCCAGAGCTACGACATTATCAACGCTTTCACACAAAAAAGATTGCAACACAGTGACACCTTGGCATTAACTCAAATGTTGAACGCCATTTGAAGAAGAACAACAAAGCAGAACAACAAAAAACAACAGAAATAATGACAGCACTAACAACAACAACATATGTTGCTTCCCTGCAATTGGAAGGTCATTGAGGTCATCACTGGGTCACTGACGATTTTATTCAGCGAAAAATCTAAATAAAATAAGATCCTGGTCTAACAAGTGTTCATCCTCCGTAGAGATTTTTCCTCACATAGATAAAACTATTTGTAACATGGACAGAACCTTTAGTTGAAGCCACCGTAAATATGGGACTCAAGAATATGGTTATATTGCTATCACATAGCTTTCCAAAGCAGCAGTACTATAATTATGATAAAAGGAATTACGTATGTATTCGTATGATAAAAATATAATTGGGTCTTCTTCTACGTATTGATTATATAAATGGTATCAATACAGATCAAAGTGGTGGAATATTATTTCTTAATTGAAAATCAATCTGAAAAAAATCTGATTATTTTTAACTGTTACTAGCATTCCAGTTTCATTGGTGTAATGTTGTGCTTTAAGAATAGGAGTGATTGTTACTCCTAACAAAATATTAGATAATATTTTTTTTATTTACACACTCTGCATGATGCATTTAGCTATCAACTCGTGCTTCTATACAAAACATCCATTATCAACCTAAACACACAGAAAAACAGGAATGTTTGATAATAAGGCTCTGCACATGGAAAGCTTTGATCAAGAACAGAAAATAGGTATTCCACCCGTGAAGTCCGTCAATCACAGTGTATTACAGACCTAATACTTGACTTCCAGGTGTAATATGTTTGCCCCCTACTGTGTGATTTCTTATTCCCAGAGGGGACAAATTGACCTTAAGTTGAAATTCACTTATAATGGTACCCTTACCTAAACACGGACTTTAACGAAGGCAAGCAATCGCCTCTACACAATTACTCTTTCGCCCCGCCGGCAAATTTGGACAAACACATACGAAGGCAGACATAAAGCGCCACCAAAAAGATTAATTAATCACCAACCCCCCACGGAGCACACCAACAGGCAAAAACAAACTTTGGAGAATTAAGCGATAAAACATAAACACAAGGTAGGACTGGAATCCGGAGTTTCTCACTGTGATCTGGACTCCAGTGCAGAGGTACATGGATACCTGGAAGAGGCTGCACCTCAGGTAGAAGGGCCTTACTTTCTTTTCTCTTTTTCTTTCGTTCTTTCCTTTTCTTTAGAGGCTATTCTTTGGCCCCTGAGTACGCGAAATTGTTCGAAGGGATCGGTCATAGTGAATTCGAAAGGTTCTTCGTAATGAAGACTTCTTGTTACTAACTGCATGCGAGATAGGACCTCGTTAAAGAGAACCGCTCCGCAGGCACGGTAGGGAGAAGTAGACCTTAGGGTTATTTTTCATCACAGGAAATATGAAGGTCTTCCTCTCGGCGAGAGAAAG
>NC_134787.1:59829250-59844250 GCF_046742065.1 Oratosquilla oratoria
TTATCTATTTATTCATCTATCATAGGATCTGCAAGACCTCAACTTACCTGGCCCGTAAAAAAAAAAAAAAAAAAAAAGATGATGCGCTTTTATCTAAAACCAAACTTTACATTCATCCGGACATTGTATGCTATCATATTTCTCAAGTTATCACTCAATAAGTAATTCTGTTGAAGTTAATTTAGTTTAATGTTTATTTTATTAATATGCAAAATGTAGGAAGTTATTGATATGTCCTTTGATTATGATGAAAATTCTACAATTCTCATTTTACAAAACAAAAAAAGATGATACGCTTTTATCTAAAACCAAACTTTACATTCATCCGGACATTGTATGCTATCATATTTCCCAAGCTATTACTCAATAAGTAATTCTGTTGAAGTTAATTTAGTATAATATTTATTTCATATGATCTTTATTCAATTTTGTTTTATTATACTTACAATGGAACACAGTAAAACAAAGCGATTTGTCTTTATTTACTTTATTTTGTTTTGTTCTATTCTGTCTTTGTTTTTATGTTGTTTTGTTTTACTTGATATTTTTTCGTATTCTTCTATACGTGTTTTCTCTGATCCATGTTATGAATCTGTTATTTAAGTGAGCTGTGGCTTGAAAAGGATTGTGCGTTTTTATCTGAAGCATTAAAGGACCTACTGCCAAGAATAAGTGCATGGAATTAAAACCATATCTTTATCTATACGATGAGACAATATACATCATATTATGTGCTGTATGTATTTTAAATGAATCTTCAAAACCTCCAAAATTTTGAAGAAAAAAATAGATAACTAGAATACATTTCCATCCATGTAATTTTTTGGACTACATTTTCCCTTTGGTCACAATTTTCATATATATTTTTCTATATATTTCAAGTTATGCCTATCAGAATGATAATTCTGAGATTTATTTTTTCTTATGAGTTGCTGCATTGTTGTGTCATCTCGTAGTTGTATATAGATTTCTTCCACGTTTATTGATGTAGAGGGAGATGTATGAGATATGCCTAGTATAGTGAGCAAAAGGAAAAGAAACAGAGGGAAGGATAGAGAGAAAAATACTCGTAGTAGGTCTAGAAAGATAGAAAACGTGATCTATGAAAATAAAGAAAGTAAAACTCGAAACAAGTCAACGATAAAGGTATAGACAGGGAGAAAAATAAAGATGGAAAAGAAAAAAACATCGATAACGACTACACCGTCCAGATCTTTGTTGCCGCGACCAAAAATTGTTTAAATTGTTGGGCCGGAGGAACCAAAGGATCCAGAAAGACAGGGAACAGAAGATACGGAAAAAAAAACTTCAGAGTTCTTTGGATGCTATGGAGGCTCTGTGCTGGGTCTGGGGGTCACTCACCATTGATGTCTTTTGGAAAAACATAGTGCAAATTTATTCTACCATATGGTGAATAGTTTTCAAAGATACAGTAAAATGGTGTAATATTAGAATACTATTGGCTTTGGTAATACATTGTTATAGTAACGTAGTTTGCTATCAAGGGATTACAAAGGATTACAAAGGCGGAGCATGCCGACAGGAGACCTTTTGGTCCATAACTAGTTCGGATGCGAAAAAAATATAATAATAATAGAATAAAATAGAAATTATAGTAATATGAATAATAATAAATCAAAAAAATAA
This sequence comes from Oratosquilla oratoria, assembly GCF_046742065.1. Lineage (NCBI taxonomy): Eukaryota > Metazoa > Arthropoda > Malacostraca > Stomatopoda > Squillidae > Oratosquilla > Oratosquilla oratoria. Next base: position 59,830,898 of record NC_134787.1, read on the forward strand.
ATGCATAGGTATAGTTAAATAATAAACAAACAGGTAATTAGTGAATAATAATAAATTGACAGATAACAAATAATAAATGAAAATCAAGCAAATAATAGATAAACAGACAAATAATATACCTATCGTTTTGGGTAAGTGATGAAATGGCATTGTGATGACTTGGAAGAAACGGAGACTTGGAACGCTGAATCTGATTTCGCTGGATATATTCTCTGACAGGCCGACGCCCAGACACTTGAAGATTGATATTAGCCGGGTCTCTTTCGTCTGCATAAGAAAGGAGGAGTGACAAGTGCTAAAGAAGAGGAAGACGTAATTCATGTTGTGACGAGTTATTGAAGATGAAGACGATCATGTTGTGTTTCTCTATGTTTTATTAGGAGAATAGGATTAAAACGTATGTGGTTGTCAATGAACTGGCCAATATATACAGAAAGAATAGGAGCTTCATTGACTTTTGTCGTTTGGTCTGACCATCGCCCCAAGTCCAGGTTTCTGGAAATTGGAAGATGTTGCTCTTGAATCTCTTCAACCTCTTTGTTTCAAAGACTCTTCCACAGAGACGAGGAAAGCAACGGAGATGTTGCCAGAATATAAAGGAAGATTAAAATCGAAATAAAAGGATCTAATTATAGCACAGATGAAACGCCACGGTGAAATATACCAGCAATAAACAAGTTAAAGGGTAAAATACATCCAATACGGAACAAGTTGACAAAAACCCTGCAATATAAAAACGTTGATCCCATGAACTTGTATTTTATGTGAGGAATTTTACAGAACGATGTTCTCTATCTTTCATTGAATGATATTAATTTCTTATATTTGTCAACTGTAACTAGCAGACTTTAGTCCATTGGCTGTACACACACTTACTGTACTGTATTAGTAATATACTCAATAGAATGTCTATTTGCTGTATCTGGATGACTCGTTGATTGTTTGTGGCTCCGTTTGTCCGTCGCACTATAGGTACAAGGTACTACACGGCACGTTTGCCTGGTGAACCATTATTATGTATATTTCATCTCTTAACATTCCTTAATTTTTCTTAAAGGACTTTTAGCTGCCACGTGTGTTGACGTTTCCTGCTTTGAGAGTTTCCGCCTCTCATTACTGGGGGGTTTCTCCTTGTGCAGAATAACACCAAAAATGGCCTCAAATTATTTATATCTTTTTATTTTAGAGCAAAAAGGTTTTTGATATGATTACTAGCTATGTTTTTAAATCACCTAAGAACAGTGCATCTGCCTCAGTGTAACTAAATGTGATATTAGATGTTTTTAACATAATATTTTTGTTTCGAAAGTATAACTATGTTCATTGCGTGTCAAAAGTGTTATTTCACTCCTTTGGACAACAAGCGCAGATTTATTTATTGTATGTTCTCGTGTGTGTGTGTGTGTGTGTGTGTGTGTGTGTGTGTGTGTGTGTGTGTGTGTGTGTGTGTGTGTGTGTGTGTGTGTGTGTGTGTGTGTGTGTGTGTGTGTGTGCACGTGCGTGCGTGTGTGTGTGTGTGTGTGTGTGTGTGTGTGTGTGTGTGTGTGTGTGTGTGGGTGTGTGTGTGCGTACGTGTGTGCGTATGTGTGTGTGTGTGTGTGCGTGTGTGTGTGCGTGTGTGTGTGTGTGTGTGTGTGTGTGTGTGTGTGTGTGTGTGTGCGCGCGTACGTGTGTGTGTGTGCGTTCGTGTGTGTGTGTGTGTGTGTGTGTGTGTGTATGTGTGTGTAGGTGTATGTTTATTATATGCGTACTACGTTTGTGTACGTATGTGTGCGTATATGCGCGTGTGTGTGTATGTAAGCACGTACATGAGTACGTCCATGATCCGTGCGTGTGTAAATGTATGTATGTTTTTGTATATACATACTACGTTTGTGTACGTGTGTTTGCGTGTATGCACGCGTGTGTGTATGTATGCATGTGCATGAGTACGTCTATGATCCCTGCGTGTGTGTATAGGTGTGTATGTTTAGGTATATATGTACTACGTCTGTGTACGTTTGTGTGTGTGTTTTTATGTAAGTACGTACATGCGTACGTTCATGATCTTCCTGAGGACCCGGATACTAAGCAGCAGCGACCTCTATTACTTTGCCTCTGTCACGTCTTCTTTCCTTTCCTTCGGTTAAGCTTATTTGTTGCACAAGTTCCTTGCGTTTTCTTTTCTCTTAATTTTCACCTGTTTGTGCATTTCATCTCGCTTCCTGTCACCACCTGTGACTCTTGTACCTTTCTCCGTAGCACAGACGCCTTCGTTTTGTCTAATTCTGTGGGGGAAAGTCTTCTTTCATTTCTTCTTCATCGCATGTCTTTGTCTCGGTCATACACTGTGTCGTATTAATCATATTTACTTAATTTTGCTCCCCTTTAGCTCTGTGCTGCCTTCCTCTGTTTCACATTGTTTAGCATTGATTTTTTTTCCCATCATGCAAAACTTAGTCAAAGTCAAGCTTGTATCATTGCACAAAAAGTCGTTCACTCTTTTCTTTCTCTTTGTGTGTAGTGCGTTCATTTTTTATTAACAGAACGCCGCTTGTTTATTATTCCTACTTTTCAGTTGTACAAGAGCGTTCTTGATATTTCATTTCTAATAAACTCTCCGAGCTTACTTACGACTCTTACCATAACCTTGGCCCAGATAGCCCAACGTTAGCTCACTCTTCCCTTTTCTTTCTGATTCTCTCTTCTCCGATCCACTCCTCCTCCTCCTGCGACCTCACAATCCTCTCATCTCCTTTATTCCGATCCACCTCTCCCCCTCACCCACTTCCTGCAACGCACACACGCCAACTTCCTTTCTCCACCACCCAGTTCCTCCTCATTTTCCTTCCCCTTCTCCATCAGCCCACCAACCCACGCCCCTATTCGGGCACTCCTTCCTCTACTTCCGTCTCCTTCCTTTCCCTAAATTTACGTCTTACAATCTTCCTTACGTCATCATTTCCTCTCCTTCCGCGCCTCTGACAGACATTACCCTTGTGGGCGACGTGTTCCACTGAACATAATTTGGATATTATGCACATTTGGATAGTATATACACATCCACAATGATATATAGCTCTCAGCCGTCCTCTCTCACTTACCCTTCCGGGCTCTCGCGAGAACGCGCGATCCCTGTGCCCCCTTGAGACCGGAGTGTAGACTCCGCTTTCTTCACATTCGCCTCCCGCCCACTCCGGGTATTGCTAATCTCGTTTTAACTTCGCTTTATCCCACAGTTCTGCTCCCAGTCACTCATTTTCTCTCTCTCGTTCTATCTTCCTTTCTCTCTTTCTCTTTCTCTCATTCTAGCTTTCTCTCTCTCTCTCTCTCTCTCTCTCTCTCTCTCTCTCTCTCTCTCTCTCTCTCTCCGTGTGATGCCTCTATTTGTCTGTGTGTGTGTGTGTGTGTGTTTGTGTGTGTGTGTGTGTGTGTTTACGTAGTTGTATCTTACGGGAAGGGGAGCTACGCTCGTAGTGTCCCGTCTTTGTATCTCGCAGTATCTAGTTTGCTTTTAAATTCATGTATGGTTTTTGCACACATACACTGTGTGTGTGTGTGTGTGTGTGTGTGTGTGTGTGTGTGTGTGTGTGTGTGTGTGTGTGTCTGTGTGTGTGTGTGTATGTATGTGTGTGTGTGTGTGCGCACGCTTTTCCTCATCTCTCCGCATTAGCCCTCGTTGCTCCACACTGTCTTACCTGACTCTTAATATCGCGCCTGTTGTTCTTCGCGGAGAGGCGCCGCCTGGGTGCCTTATGGGTGTTTGGGTTCCTTTAAGAGAAAAAAGAATTTTTATTTTTTTATTTTTTGGTGTTTTTGTCATATTTCATTTTATGCTTTCCCCTACCTCAGGTTGCTTTGGGTCTTGTTTTGAACATGCAGAGGCTGTATTTCTTGTATAATTTTTGTTGTTTACCGTCGTTTTTTGTCATATGTTTGGCGTGCTGTTATCTGCATTGCTTTACTTTCGTTCGTAAGCTAATATATTTTGTTTGTGTTATACAAGCGTAAGATACGTTCCTCATAAGTTGCAGATATATTGGCCTCGTTTTACCTTTGCTATTGTATCTCGGCTGTTTTGGCTTTTTGAGATGCGACCTTGCTGTAATCCACATCAGATATTATGATTGCAATTCACTGCAGTACCTCTATTCAGGCTGTTATTGATCACCTAATATATATACTTTCCTTGCATCAGAATCTGTCTTCATCAACTTAACTGTATAATGAACAAGGATTGTATTTTGAGCAATATGAAGAGGCTTTCTTTTGGTCTTTACTCGTCTTAATCGTGGATAGAGTATAATTAGTGCTAATTTGATTTATGTTTGATTTTATTTCGAGAATTTCATCAGTACGACTCTTGTAATGAATTACAGCGAGGACACAAACCGACAGACCTTTTGGTCGATGACGAAATGCAGAGAAATGGACACAAAGACAGGAAAATAAGTTAACAGACACATAAATAAATATAACTGGATATTGCTAATACCTATGTTCAGCCTACGTAAATATTCGAAGTGGACTACGTGATTGGTGAAAATGTTTCTTCGTACTATTAGTCTCGTCTACTGTAAGGGAAATAGATTAAACTATTCTATTTTTACAGTATTTGTTTTTGATAGTATTAATTTAGTAGCTCTTCAATATACCTTTTCTAATCTATTTCATAAAGTCTATCTTTTGATGCACATCTATACATTATGGCTGTCAGAAGATTTTTTTTTTTAATATAAATATATTTTTGTGGGGACTTTGGATTTATATTTTGTTTCCTGTTGTTGATTTGACAGGATTTGGCCTTTGTTCATATTTCGCCTGTCACTGTTTTTTTTCTAAATTTATTTCGCTCGTGTTTTACATAGTTTCGGCAGGCTTTTAAGATTTGATTTTCATTGTAAAAAGTCGTATTTTGTTTGACAATTTGTTGTTGTTAAGCTTTAGACATTTTTACAGTGAAGGCTTTTGTTTCTGTATCATTTTAATCTTTCAGGTTTACTGTTAGTTTTGCCGACGAATATTTCAAACTCCAAAAGGCAACTAGTGCAGGCGTACTGTTTTATTATTTGTTTTTATCAGGTCATGGAAGTGGTGTTAATACAGCGTCAATTCTGCAAAATATACTGATTTCAGTTACGGTGTAGATAAAGTTACTAAGTTTGATATCGATCAAGATATGGAGTCAATGGGATGGTGTATATATAACTTCATTCAAAATATGCAACAAAGTGTTGCTTTCAGAACTGCTCACTGACGTCAGAGCTTTTGTGTTTATGATAATAAAGTTGATCGCTGTGTTGTTTTCAACTACATGACCGGTGGTGTCTGTACTATTGGTATTAGTAGAATGGTACAATGTAGTGAGTGTCTATGATGTGAATGTATTCTTAATATCTACACAATCAAGTGTATGTTGTGATTGGACTCGTGCCAATGCTAATGGTCGTGTCTGTAAATGCTGAGGGTGTGTCTAATGATCCTGTCTTTGACAGGACTATTTCTCATTGGGATGGCCTTGTAATAGTCGGTTTCGTCGTTACACTATTAAACTTAATGTTCTTGACTGTGGAATATAAGTTTAAAACCAGGCGTTGTTCAGCTGACGAACTGCTTTATGAGTGGAGGCTACCTCAGTTGTTGTTACTTCCTTTTTTTCCTATGATAGTTTTGTTAGTATTTTTGTATTGTGAGTAGTGATGATAGTTTTGTATTGTGAGTAGTGATGGTAGTTTTTAATGCAACTTTTGTGTTTTCTTTGTAAAAATATGCAAGCAATGGCTCCTCTGACGACTTATAAGAAATTGGTAGCTTTATGCACTTTAAGACAAAGTAAGAAAGTCCTCACTCATAGAGTTCGACTTCAGCACCCTTCTTCTCTTAATAGTCAAAGGATTACGAAGGATTACAAAGGCGGAGCATGCCGACAGGAGACCTTTTGATCCCTATCTAGGTCGGATGCGAAAAAAAAAATCATATTAATAATAAAATAATAAATAAAAAATATAATAATGTTAATAACAAATAAAATACATAAATAAATGCATAGGTATAGTTAAATAATAAACAAACAGGTAAAGAGTAAATAATAATAAATTGACATATAACTAATAATAAATGAAAATCAGACAGACACAGATGCAAATTCAAGCCAGTCTATTCGTCAACCTCACAGCAGGTACATTTGTTTCCCTGGTTTGTTTCTTCGTTTCTGATGCCATTCCTCAAAGGACATGTTTAATATCTTAATGAGCATTCACTTGAATACATATCCTCTCTTCTTCTACCCAACTCCCTCGCTTTCCTCCACCTCTCTCTCTCTCTCTCTCTCTCTCTATCTCTCTCTATCTCTCTCTCTCTCTCTCTCTCTCTCTCTCTCCTCACTCTCTCCTCTCTCTCTTCTCTCTTTCTTTCTCTGTTTATTTCTATCTCTCTCTCTCTCTATCCACTTCTTTCCTCTCATCTCAACTCTCCTTTCTTCTCTCCCTTTCTTCCTTCTCCCACCTATTCTATCGTATCACGTCATTCTCCTTTCTAGTTAAGCAATTTTTCTTCGTGTTCCAACAAGCGTCTAGGCACCTTAGTATGGGTGCATCTATATTCAACCTGTACCAAGAAAATCCGCCCACACACACCTTATTTTTTTCTCAGGTTCATATACCAAGAGATTTTTCCTCTTACAAATAAGGTAGCCAAGTCAGAGACACGTACCTATTCCCCCCATTACACTTTCCTCCAGCTCCCATCTCAGCTCCTCATGGATGACAGGTCATCCCTGCATCCGCCAACTGCCCTGGGTAAAATGCAATGCAGCAAAACGTGTATATATATATATATATATATATATATATATATATATATATATATATATATATATATATATATATATTGGAGGACAGAAAGGAAACGGAAACGCGAGAAGAGCTTAGTTTTATTAAGTAATAAAACTCAAAGCTCTTCTCGTGTTTCCGTTTCCTCTTTGTCCTCAAATTTGTCATGATGAATATTCACACACACACACACACACACACACACACACACACACACACACACACACACACACACACACACACACACACACACACACACACACACACACACACACATCACACTTATGAATATATATATATATATATATATATATATATATATATATATATATATAGATAGATATATATTATCTAGTAGTAGGAAAAGTAATCGGATAGTACCCCCCTATACACACTCAGACAACCACCACCACCTCTCAACGGCCAGGAAATAATGGAAACCAGTGCTGTAGCCCTGCGCTTAACGAAGACCTTCGTTAGAATTGGACACAAGGTTTTGATGTCCAAGCTGCCCTCATGCATTATCAGTCTATCTCTGTTCCATTCCAAGTTTTTTTTTTTTTTTACTATCTTCTCTTGCATCTTAACCGACTGTAGTCGTCAATTGTAGTTTGTCCAGAATCCCGTAAATTCTGATAAGAAGGAATACAGTTTGTACATTAATACAAGGAACAAAAAACCCAGCAACTAATAGGATTTATTTCAGCACCGTATGTTAAGAAACAATGTCCTAGAATTTTTTCTTGTTAGTGTAAGATATTGTCCCTCAGTACATCAATATATGACGTATCCTTCCTCAAATTGATAACTCTTATATTTTTTCCACATCTTAACAAATTCTCCCGCGTGGGATATTTTGACTAAATTTTATGCAAACCGTATTCCAACTACTTTAGTGAACTTCCATACAGACTGAGTCAATCAGGATTCTTTTACGATTGGAAACCAATCTCTACCCAAAAAAGAATGATGGCCACTTTTAATCTCCAATATCCTTCCGTTCTTCTGCCTTCCTTAACTTTTTCCTCTACAATTTTTTTTCCTTAAGTTTTTCTTTTGTCTGAATTTTTTCTTCTCGTAGTTTTTCTACAGACCGATTCAGATATGATCTTTTAATATTTCTGAAGAAGGCAGAGAAAGCCTCTTTTGTTTCAGTACCTCAGAATAATAACTTCTGCACCATAAAGAATGTTTTTTATTACGCATTTCCTAAGAGAGAACGTACTGAATTTAAAATCATAATACATTTATTTGTAAAATTATGCGCAGCATATTTTCTGTCCTTGTTTGTAAGGTAATATACAAACTTGCAATTAGTTTTACAGTCTGTTATTGCACTACATATAATTTACGACCTCAGTGTTTTGCAAGCCTTTAAAGTACTTTGATACTTTTACAGGAACGCTTAAGAAAGAAAATATTGTGTTTAGAATTATACTATTTCTATCAGTAAAATCATGCACGTTTTCTGTCCCTGTTTATGTACAGTTGATTATTTCCAAAATTACACTAATTTTATATACTAGATAGGTTTTATGATTCAAACAGTATTATGAAATTTTTCAAGTACTTTGATGTATCTATGGTAGGATCGTAAATTGTAAAGTCAATTTTCGTAAAGATTTATATTTAAAATTTACGTATTATGTTTAGTGTACCATAAAACGAAAAATTGTACATCTATATTCAGTCTTGGAAACCTGAAAGAACAAAACTATTCTTCAGTGAGAAAAACAGTTTCAAAAATATGAAATATGACTGAAATATAACAAGAAATTTCCTGAGATGGAAATTAAAAACATATTTCAATCTAAGAAATGTTATTAGGAAAGGAGCAGAGAAAGTATAGAAGATAAAACGATTAAATAGAGGAAATATTCCGAGGTAGCAACCGATGTAATGAAAGGAAGTAATATGCAGATCAAGACTGGGGCGAATGGAATATATTAAATTTGACAAGCTCATCAGTTAAGTGTACACATAAGGTAAGAAAAAGAAAACATGACTCGTGTAGAAAGAGGGCTTGGTAATATATAAGTAATAGATTAAACGCATATTGCTGTGCGGAGAGAGCTAATATCTTTGAGTGTAATGGGAACTATATTAAATGCAGAGATAGTGATGAAAAATGGATATATTTTATCGACGGTTTCTATCCTCAAATACTATCATTTAATCAACAAATGTATCTATAGACTTTAGCAGTATAAAGAAGTAATGTTTCTCTAAATTGTATGATACGAGGAAAAGCGACTAGGGAAGAAGGCATATCTATATATCTTTCGAAGAAGCTGAAATAGATATTAATTCTAGATCGGACGAAAGATATACTCAATATAGACAAAGAAAGCGTCCCTGAATCACGGTGAAATGCAAGAATTATTTTACTTCACAAGAAATAGGACCAAGAAGACTGCACTTTACTGCATCTAAGCTTTACATATTTTATTCTGGTTAACCTCAGTCAGTGGTTCCCAGCTGAGTGGAGAACTTTATGATGATGCTATCAAGAATATTATTTGATCCATTCTCCACCATGTTACTCTATACAGGCAATCGTTCTACTACCATCACAGAGATTGGCCATACTGTGGAACTCTTGACATTATTTTTACAGTGATTGATATCTTAAAGGGAAACAATAGCCCCAAACAGCCAAGGTGTAGGTTTAATCTGAAAGGTAGAAGTTATTTTCCCAACATTATAGTCTTTGAATAGGTTAAAATTCCTGCACAGGTAGTGTACTTACAATTGTGAAAGAGGTACCCCCGGCTTCTTTCTTGCGAATTCAGTACTGAGTACTACACCCTCGTCCCGACACTTAAAAATCTAAATGGACTGAGTATTGGGCAGAGCTGTCGACCACCTTCATGGTAGAGCATCTGATGGACACTCTAAGGTCACTAATATTATTTCTGTCGATGTTATTTCACTCCATGGAGGTCATGAATGCGACCCTCATGTCACTGCACGGGGAGGCGAGGTCGCTTGAAGTCTTCTTCTGGACAAAGGTCAAGATCTAGGTATTTGGAAACTCTCTGAATGATACAAGTCAGTCTTTCCATGCATGTAGTGAGGATATTGAAGCTTCGGGAAGCTTCATAAAACTTCGTAATGTAGTGAATAACAGTGTTGAGTCAGGTCAAGAAGTCTTTTGAAGGATTTACATGACCCATAATGTGTTACGGACTCGTTCAACTGGAGTAATAGGCGTTGATGTCATTTATAAAAGAGGATTAAGATCCAAATCTTTAAGTCATTTGAACTCCCTGTCTTTCCGTATGACTGTGAGATATAGACACTGAATACTATTTTAATAAGGCATATCTACGTCTTTGTTATTTTATGTCTTCAGAGAATTATGGGCATCGTTGGACTACTTTTGCATGAAACCAACAACTGTTCTGTGAGACTTAGTCAAGGTTAGTACATACATATACCAAGGCTTTTTCCTCCTTACAAGGGAGTTAGCCAAAAAGAAAAAGGCATAAAATCATTCCCACCCATTCCATCCCTAAGTACACTCTACATCCCTCCCCCCTCCCTCTTATCATAGCACCTCCTGGATGACGGGTCATCCCTGCACCTTGTTCACTGCCCTGGGTCAGAAGCAGTGTCGCAAGACCCTTTTGTATTTTTTTTTTTTTTTTTTTTTTTTTTCTGGGTGACGACAGGCGTCCCTTTCTATCCCGACCGGTTGGCCTTCTGTACTTTCATTTTCTAGCTGTTCATTGATTTCCAGGCTGGTCGGTCTCTTGTTCATTCGTCTACTTACGGCTGTCTGGCCTTCCGCCCTTTCACCCACTTCCCGGCCCGTCAGCCTCCTGACACTATTATTTTCCGGGCGGCTGGCCTTATATCCATTCATTACTTCCCGGCTAGCCGGCCTCTTATCCGGTCATTACTCCCCTGCCGGCCGGGTTCCTGTCCGGTCATTACTTCTAGGCTGTTCGGCCTTTTATCCTCCAGTTCACCTCTTGGCTGGCTATCCTCTCTTTATTCCCCCACCCCCTTTTTTGTGTCTAGATTGTCCGGACTCTTTATTATATTTTGATCCCGGTGGTCTGGTATTTCATTGTTTTCGTTTTTGGTTCCGACCGGCCAACACTTTTTCAGTCAAGGTTCCCGGCGACCGAATTTGACAGAAGAATAGTGAAGGATGTTGGAGATGGTTAAAGCACTGTTATTATAGGAACGTTCCACGGTTCAATAAATTAAACGCAATATTTCTATATTGTCACGCATTATTACGAACGTTAATCCGGAGGTACATCTAAGCTGATTAAAATGGTTTGGTGTCAGGTAGAACAAAAGTTAATCAGGATTGTGTGTGTTTGTGTGTGTGTGTGTGTGTGTGTGTGTGTGTGTGTGTGTGTGTGTGTGTGTGTGTGTGTGTGTGTGTGTGTGTGTGTGTGTATTGTAACCCTGAAAAAGAGTACTGATTACTATGACGCACCCAATGCTCGAGGGGTTTCAGCATTTTTTTATGTTCGGAAGTCAGTTTTCACTCATAGAGGAATACTGATTCACTTTTGTTAACCCTCGTTTCTACTGTTAATAAATCTCATATACTATTACTAAGACACTACCTCTTGTCTCATGCTACAACGAGGAGAATGCTACCATCATTTTGATATGCGTGTCACAAAAAATTGATTACATAGGGTTCTGTTTTATACTCCCTGCGAAGTGTCAGGGATATGCTTTGACTCGGCCAATCGCCTTAGAAAAGGTCATTTGTATCAGTCTACTCGTAAGTCAATAGTAACGTTGTTGAGCTTGTACACTATTGAACTTTTTCTTTGGATCTTTCAACTCCTGTTTTAGGGGCGTGAAGGCAATTGGGTATTAACAAAGTTCAAAAGGCATTTGGATCTCAGAAATATTTTGACAAACAGTCATTTTCAGACGAATTTATGATAGGAATTGGAATCCAAAGGTATTTATACAGTTTTGCTCTCGAAGAGGTTACCCGCGTTATGCGTACCCGAAAGAAGCTATGGAGTGCTCACCATCATCTTTTACTTTTAACTGTGACGAAATCTAATGTGCCACTGAGGGGGCTTGCAACCAGCAAGAACTTCTCTACATTGGTGCAAGTTGACAAGATTCTATAGCGTATTTTACAAATATTTATCCACGAAATGACCTAAGTTCCCAGGGTCCTGGAGAATGGTTATTTTTTGCGAATAACTTGCTTATTCTTTTGCTCCTGTAATAAATAATGAGGTTGATCTTTTGAGCCGTTGACACTGGCTTGACGTTGCGCCTGAAAACAGCCTTTAGAATGCTCTCGTCCACTTTGTAATGCATCGACATATAGATTTTGTATCTTACCGTATTGGATGTACTTCGTCTTTGATTGATGTACACGTTCAGTAAAGGGTCGCCTACCCAATGAAAGGGACATATGTGAAATGGGTTACATAAATCCCGTGCCATATTAAAGGTACGGACAAAGGGCTTCGGCTAGGAGACTGACAAATTACAACGAGCCTTGGAGAATGAGATGGAATGAAAGCCAGTAAATAAGCACCGAGGAATGCAAAGGCAAACGGCACAAGGCAAGAGGAAACCCAGATACCTTGTCCTTGTTTACGGGGCTTTACGACACACCGACGTTATCAAACCAATACAAAGTATCTAGTTGACAAAATTTAAGCTGGATCTCTTACAATTATAATTATGTAGGGCAGTCCTCCTCCATTTTATAATGATTGTCTTGTTCCTATGACCATTAGACATATTATGGTGGAATGCCCCAGTTATGATGAAGAAAGACAACAATATTTGTCAAAACACAGAGATGAAGGAGATTTGTCCCTTCGAGGTGTTCTGGGATGTAACTGCAATATAAATTCTACTTTTAATTTTCTTAGTGCTATTAATCTTCTCAATGATCTTTAGATTTAATTTTTTTTTTTTTAAGCTTTTTACCACTTCATTTTCTTAATCATAAATACTACGGCGTCAATGACCATTGATGTTACGACGCCAGATAAATGCCAATTATTCAATTAAAATTCTTACAATTATAAACATACTCTCGAAGTGGATGACGATGAATGTAAACAGCATTTTGGTAAAAAAAATTTTTCAGATTTCTATGGGCATTTTTTTTTTTTTTTTTAACTTAAACTACATTTTAATTAACAATTGATATAAGCTTCATAAGCGATCACCGCTATTTCATTCAAGATACGTTCATAATGAAAACCGACATTGCATTTGATTAGAGAACGTAAATCTTTACTGTGGATCTGTCCAGTTGCACCACTTGTGCATATGAAAAGCAAAATAATTTTTTCTGTATTAATAAAATGGGAAGACAAGGAGATGAGTTATTTTAGTAAACTTATTATGATGGAATCTGTTTTGTTTCTATTTGGCTTCCGCAAGTTATAATTATTGGATTTTTGTACGAAATGGGTAATTATCATAATTTATTTTCCGTCAACTAACGCAAACAATTTGAATGTTTTCATCACCATGACTTTGTTTATATTTGTTTCTGTTTTTTCTCTGCGACATTTGTTTGCAGAGC